>NW_027494398.1:0-309369 GCF_021521415.1 Bidens hawaiensis | reverse complement strand
TTATTAATTTATGAAATAAAATGAGTTGATTAAATATTGTCACGTTAATAGTGTCTTGTGTATTTGTCCAATCACGTTGCACCCCGGCATGTTCCGTCGCCTTTGGTCGGGGTGTGACATTATGCTTTCCATTAAAGGAACGCTATGTTTTCCATAGAAGGAACATCCTATATACTTTCCATAAAAGGATCATACTATATATTATCCACAGAAGGAACACTATACTATCCATGGAAGAGAAACATTATCCATAGGAGGAACTCAATATATTATCCATAGGAGGAACGCTGCATATAAGTTATTATTTAATGTCCATGTAAGAAGCTAATCACTTCCCTCGGCAATACGTGCAATATCCGAAGATCTTTCACGTGCCGACAAGCCTTCATCTTTACATTACATACAATATTCATATCTATTTTATTAACCTTACAGTACCCACAATATCCGAAGATCGTTCACGTACTGACAAGCCTTCATCTTTGCATTACATACAATATTCATATCTATGTTCATAACCTGACAGTACGTGCAATATCCGAAGATCATTCACGTACCAACAAGCCTCCATCTTTGCATTACATACAATATTCCTATCTATCACATATATCATGCATGGCATACACTTACCATTTAAGGTAAGTGTATTAACTGTCATATAGAGTATGCACACAGCCCCGAATTCATAACAAGGAATGGGGCTAGAAACTCACCTGAACTTGGTTACGTTCACTACTTATGGTTATTCCTTTCTTGAGCTGTGCATGGCTAACTGTATAATATTTACATGTATCAATTAACTCTCACTACTCATCGTATTTTTAGTTTAATTATAACCCTCAATGAACGGGAGTCCGGGGGCAGCGCCCCTGGCAACGGGGTCTAGGGGCAGCAACCCCTAGAAGGGTCCAAGGGGCGGAGCCCCTAGCTGGGGTCGAGCTGCCAGGTCAGCTTGGAAAAATTTTATTTCTATTAACTCTCTTAACATATTTTCCATTAGGATTTTAAATTATTATTTTATTCTCTAAATCATTTTCTTTAACGAATTAAGCCTGATTCGTTAACTAATTCGTTATCTTTCGTGATCTGATTCGTTAGCTGATTCGTTATCTTATCATGGTCTGGTTCGTTATCTCAGCATAGTGAATTGGGTAAGTAACGAATCACTTGACGAATTGCTTAACGAACAACTTCTAGTTCGTTATCTATCCTAACGAATGAGCATAACGAATTGCTTGCTAATTTGTTATGTCTCCGCTAACGAACTAGGGTTAGGTCAGAAACATTCCCTGACATCTTATTCCTCGTACGCCGCCTTTCTGGCGTCGCCGTGCCGGAAAACCGGGCGGTGGCCGGAAAAGCGTGTTTTACCCCATTTTACACCGTTTTTCGTCTCGTTTGATCCAGATCTGAGCTAGGGCGACCCCTGAGCTCATCTTTTGACCGGTTCGTACCCGATTCCACCCGGATCTCATGACTTTAACGGTTTAAGGTGTTGGCTCGTCGTTTCGCGACAAGATCTAACGGGTTTGGATCTCTACAATATCATACTATCATTATCTTGGGTCGGGAATCGATTCTTCTTCTATTTCGGCTAGAGAGAGAAAGTAGGATGACAGAGAGCTAAGTGTGTGTTTTGGGTGGTATATGGAATATGTGTAAATGAATGGATTAATGAGTGATTATGGTTTATATATTATGGTTCATGGGCTTGAGCCCATGGTCTATCCCCCTCCCTTATTAACCCAAGTCCAATACCCATATTACTTAACCCAACAAGCCCGACTCATAATAACTCCTATTTTATTTTTATTATTTCAGTAAGGCCCCGAACCCGGTAGCCCCACTTTAGCGTCGGATTTACTCATAAACACAGTTCTTCAAATCAGAGTTTATTAAAACTTTTCGCGGAATATAAAACATCAATCATTTGTTACAAAACATTAAATCTTTTCTTTGATACCATAACACAAAACTTTATATTTAAAACATCTTTACTTCTTTCTTCAGATGCCAGCCGTTCAATCCATGCCGTGTGTCATCCTCATGCTAACTCTATAATCAGCTCACCTGCGTGCATACTAAAAGTCAGCTACGCTGAGTGAGTTCTAGTTAATCATACAATATCATACAATACCTTCTTACATACATTCGTACTTAACCTCATAACTTTCTTCATACACACATAAGTACTCATACCTTCATTCTTACTTACATACTTTCTTTCTTACTTACATACTTTCTTTCTTACTTACATACTTTCTTTACATTCATAATCATACGTTTTAAAGAGCCTTTCGCCCTATAACCTCACAGATATTATAAGGGTCTGGTCCCTAGTTTTCGAATATTAGAAGGGTTCGATTCCCTAACATCACAGATATTATAAGGGTCTGGTCCCTATCATCACAGATATTATAAGGGTCTGGTCCCTAACATCACAGATATTATAAGGGTCTGGTCCCTAACATCACAGATATTATAAGGGTCTGGTCCCTAACATCACAGATATTATAAGGGTCTGGTCCCTAACATCACAGATATTATAAGGGTCTGGTCCCTAACATCACAGATATTATAAGGGTCTGGTCCCTAACATCACAGATATTATAAGGGTCTGGTCCCTTGGTTTTCGAATATTAGTAGGGTTCGATTCCCTCTTCGTTACCATACAACCATACATCCTACCTCGAGTATTATTAGGGCTCGGTACCCTTTTCGTAACTATACAACCATACAACCGTCATTTCCTTCTTTTCCTAACTTTATTACGTTCATACACATAAACATACATATCATACTTACCATATTTATAACGTTACAACCTGACAGTACGTACAATATCCGAAGATCGTTCACGTACCATCAAGCAATCATTCATACATATCACACATATCACATACCATTCGTGTACCTATACACACATACTTACATTATATCATAAGAACACTCTAGGCATTCTTTACCTCATCCATTAACAACCATACCCCTTGTCGTTACGTGCAATATCCGAAGATCGTTCACGCCCCGACAAGTATTCATTTGAATATTCATACATCTACGACATATAATATTCGTACCTTTATTTTTAACCTGACATTACGCGCAATATCCGAAGATCGTTCGCGTACCGACAAACAATCATTCATATCTATCACACATATCACATATGACATACACTTATCACTTAGGATAAATGTATTAACAACACATCGAGTATGCACACAGCCCCGAAAACATAACAAGGAATGGGGCTAGAAACTCACCTGAATACTGTTACGCTCTCCGTTAATAGTTATTCCCCTCTTGAGCTGTGCACGGCTAACTGTATAATATTTACACGTATCAATTAGCTACTACTACTTATGTTGCGTTTCTATCTTTATATGACCCACAACGAACGGGGGTCCGGGGGCAGCGCCCCTGGTAGCGGGGTTCTAGGGGCGGCAGCCCCTAGCGGGGTCCAAGGGGCAGAGCCCCTGGCTGGGGTTAAGCTGCCAGGTCAGCTTGGAAAAATTTTATTTTCGATAACTGCCTTAACACATTTTCCATTAGGTTTTTAATTTATTTTCTAAACGAACCTCACTTCAGGCGAAGTTAAACCTTAGGCGAACTTGGCTTCAGGCGAAGTTAAACCTTAGGCGAACTTGGCTTCAGGCGAAGTTAAACCTTAGGCGAACTTGGCTTCAGGCGAAGTTAAACCTTAGGCGAACTTGGCTTCAGGCGAAGTTATCCTTAGGCGAACTTGGCTTCAGGCGAAGTTATCCTTAGGCGAACTTGGCCGTAGGCGAAGTTATCCTTAGGCGAAGTTACGCTTGAAGGCGAAGTTACGCTTGAAGGCGAAGTTCATCAGGCGAACTTAATCTTGCAGGCGAAGTTGTCGCGCTGCAGATCTGTTTGCCCATAACTCCTTCGTTTCTTAGCCAAATAACTCGATTTTGGTACCCACGGAACCGTATGATCGGCGCCTACAAACCCCAACCATCAAATCGCCCTAAAATCGACGTTTTAGGGGTCCGATTTGGGCAGTTGGGTTTCGGGTCCGGTTAACCCATCCAATCCTAACCATTTTCAGTAATATTAGCTTTGTTGGATATGTTCTTACCTTACCAACGCAGATCTATCAACAAAACCTCGGGTCTCGGCTCCGAATCTTGATCGGTTAGGATGTGTGTGTTTTGAGGGTGTAAGGAGTGTGTGTTAGGGAGTTTGGTGAGAAATGAGATATTTTGGGATTTTGGGGGTATTTATATCCCTGAAATCCCATTCTCATTTAACCTATCTCAATTAACCCAAGTCCATAACCCACTTCCATTACCCGACACTAGCCCGACCCATACCAACTCCTATTCTTTTATTTATTTCCTGATAACCCGAGTAAACTTCCCATCCATTAATAAGTAATATAATTAATAAAATTTCGGGATGTTACAATTTCTCCACTATCTTGAGTAAACTTTCCCACTATAATTAAATAATATAATTAATATTCTTTTAGAAATTTCGGGATGTTACAAAACATAAAAGTCAGAACCCTCGTAACTGTTAAACGACCAACATACCTATTTGGTGACTTGAATGTATGAAATTGCTATGTCAGCCGTCACCACTGATCGTGATGTAGCAAAAATAGTGTGATATTGAGTACTCAGATCATCCGTGATAGAATGAAATAATCAATTGGTTAATTGGCTTCAAAAGGATCGTATGTGTCAGATTAGTTTGTAAATCCAATCACATAACATACTTGTAAAGGATATAAATTTTGCAGGGCGGGTGCCAAAAAAAATTGGAAAAAAAAAACAGAGCGTGGGTTGAGGAATTATTTAAACAGATAGATTATGAATGGAAAAAAAACCTTAAAAGGGGGTAAAGATGTATTCAGAAAGTTATTATAATAATTAAAATACATGTTGAATTGAAATAATAATAATAAAAATAAATACATAGTTATACTGCAAGGTACGTTTGGACCGCGCGTAGAGATAGGCAAAAGCATTTCTATAACCGAAACGACTCGAAAATCAAACCGAAACTGAATCGAGTTGAAATCGATTATGTAGAAACCAGTTTGGCACCGACTAAAACCTTAGGTACGAAACCGATATGTAATTTTCTCTCCAAAACCGGTTTACCAAACCGAAACCGGCCAATCGAAAAAAAAACATTGAAAAACCCAAACCTAAACCGATCAAAATCAATTTAAGAAACCGATTTTGATCTTGAACCGAAACCGATCATAAATCGGTTTAGACTTTTGTTGACCAAAAAGAACTAGTTTCAACCGAAACCGGTATTGGGTTTTAAACCTGTTTTTGCACCTCTGATATGGCGCCGATATGTATATAATGCGAAACCAGTTGAAGGACGCGTTCGGCGTTTAACCGAGTGTCGATACACGCCCAACGGGAAACAATGTGTTGTATGCACATAACGCAATACTATGAGCCTGTGCAGATTATTATGTGTTTTTTTTAATATGAAACATACATATTGGTGACACAACCGGTTTACCGAACCGGAACCGAAACATACATATCGATTATGTAGAAACCGGTTTGACACCGACTAAAACCTTAGGTACATAACCAATATGTAATTTGCTTCCCAAAACCGGTCTACCGAGCATAAACCGGCCAACCGAAAAAAAACATTGAAAATCCGAACCCAAACCGATCAAAATCAGGTTAAGAAACCGGTTTTAATCTCGAACTGAAACTGATCATAAATCGGTTTAGACTTTTGTTGACCAAAAAGAACCGGTTTCAACCGAAAACGGTATTGTGTTTTAAACCTGTTTGTGCACCTCTGACATGGAGCCAGTATGTCACAACCCAACCTATAGCGGAAATGCCGGGACGCGAACTGATTGCTCACAGCTTTTCAACGGAATCATGCATTATTAAAATGACAATATCTATTAATTAAATTAAGTTTTCAAATATATCAAATACAAACAAACACATAATCCATAATCATACAACATTACAACTTATATCACAAGTGATCTTGATTAATTATTCTCTAACTTAAATTCGTCACTAGGTCTTCACCAACCTGCATTAAATTTCTACGATAACCTACATATGCGTATAAAATAGAATTTTTTCAACAACACATGTTGAGTGAGCAACACACGGTTTAAATGTACATATAGTATATATAAAATTAAGAATTGCAACAATTCATATGAGAATAACAAATTAACCAAATGAGCAAGTATAACTAAGATGTCGAGAAGCACAAAGGCTAACAACTGGCGTATGATCATACTAGACTGAGATTATGTTGGACCTCTCGGAATGCGGAAGCATATAAAGCAAATAAGCATATAAACAAGGTATAAGTTGTTAACACATAAGAAAATAGTTGCAGTGTTGAGTAAGTATATATGAGAAATATAAAACCTTTAAAACTTTGTTGAAAGATTGGTCAATTTCCGAATTTAAAAGGATTTTAAATATGTTAATTACATTTGTAGTTTTAAATTTAAATTTGGTCTTTCATGTAAAGATAGAAATAATTTGAAATATTTTGATTCATAGGAATAATAATATTAATAAATTAGGAAATGTTGTCATGTTTAATAATATTCACTAAATCATATGTGCCGAATAAATTTATAAATGATGATAAAACGGTTATTTAATTTATGATATATTAAGTATTGATTATTAGAAATTATGTCAATTTGAATATTGTGTTCTAAAATAACGCGATTATTATTTTAGTATTAATTAATAATTAGTATTCACGTAAATTAAAGTATTATTACATTACAATTATGGCCAGTATTTTAGTTTGACAATCAGTTATTTTTTAATATTAAAATGATTACTTATTTTAGTTAATGCCAAATGACAAAAATTAAAATCAAATCTGTTCTGATTTTACTAATATGACTAATTAATTTAGAAATAATTAGAAAAATTAAAATCAAATCAGCTAATTTGAAAACTTCAAAAATTTATGAAAAGATTTTGAAATGAGTTTAAAATTATGGAGAGTATTAAAACCTTTAAAACTTTGTTGAAAGATTGGTAAAATTCCAAATTTAAAAGGATTTTAAATATGTTAATTAAATTGTATTAAAACTATTAATATAATTTATTGAGTCTAACTATCCTTATTAGTTATTTAAACAAATAAGGATAGTCAAACTCAATAAATTGTATTAATGGGATACTTAAACCTTGTTGCAAATAAGACTCGGAATTTATTTAAGTTATAACTTATTCATTCGATTTTTTTAACAAATAAGGAAAGTCAAAAGATATAAATTGTAATAATGGGATAATTAGGTTATTATTTCGGTCAAACCACAAATTAAGGAATGGGTTTATAAAAATGGAAAAATTAAAAACGTAAAAAAGGGTTGTTCGTTCGGTTTCTAAAAAAAATAAGGAATGTCAAACTTTATAAAGTGTCATAATGGAATTCTTAAATGTGTATAAATCTAAAAATGTAAACTAATATGAATGGTTAAAAACATTTAATATGAATGGTGAAAACTGATTTAATATGAATGGTCAAATACTTAAATCGGTCAGAAATTTATTTAAGTTATAACCTATTCATTCGATTTTTTTAACAAATAACGAAAGTCAAAAAATATAAATTATAATAACTGGATAATTAGGTTATTATTTAGGTCAAACCACAAATTAAGGAATGAGTTTATAAAAATGGAAAAAATTAAAAACATAAAAAAATGTTGTTCATTTGGTTTAAAAAAAATAAGGAATGTCAAACTCTATAAATTGTATTAATAGGAGTCTTCAATGTGTATAAATCTAAATATATAAACTAATATAAGATTGGAAATTATAATGAGATTTTAAATTAGACGAAATATTTGTCACTTAATTGGAAGTTGACAAAAACAATAGAATAATGATTATATTAATATAGGTAATTTAATGTACATTATAATATTACAAATAAGGAATATACATGAATATTAAAAAAATATACATCAATATTAAAAAAATTAAAAAAATACATCTTATTAACTAATGTTCAATCCATGCAATTAGCTTATATGAGTCGGAACAATAACCTGAAATGATAAAGTCAAATATTAATAGTCATATTATGGCAGATTTTAATTATAACTTTATAACCAGAAAATTTTAATGGTCTTACCGGAAAAACAAAATAGTGATAATGACGATGGTATCTTCGATTTTTATTTAGAAGGTAAAATGAAATATTTCGTACATCAATCGGGGTAATAAATTGAAATAATAAAGTTTTGTTATAACATTGATATTATTGAAGATTTGAGTAATAATTTATAACCGGAAAAATTAAATTGGCCTTACCGGAAAAAGGATAATGATAATGTCCATGGATGAAGCTAATATTTATTTAGAACCTAGAAGAACAACAGGTAAAAGAAAAAAACAGGAAAAATATAAAACTTCAAATATATATAAAACAACCATTGTTATAGGTATAACACATGAACGGAAAAACTTACCGGAAAAACGTAAATACGTAGAAATATTAGCTTCATCGCTGTTTTTGATTTAGAAACTAAACTGATTTTAAAAAAATCAGTTAACAATGAAAATAAAGATAAAAATATTATATCTACAATAACCGGAAGAAAATATGATGTCGCCGGAAAAAGATATAACCTTGCCGGAAAATCATATAACATTGTTGGCCATTAGAGTATAATATATAACCTTACTGGAAAACGATTAATCTCGATCTACATTACCGGAATATAGAAGATGGTGGATGGTGGAGTTAGTAAGCCGAAAGAGAAAGAGAGAGATTAAAATGATTAAAATAATTATGGTGGAAAATCTTATGATTTAAACAAGCTTTTTGGGTGTTTGGTGAACATGACACGTGGCAACATGATAGAGAGGACACACCAGCATAAGAGGGGACGAGGTGGTCCGTGATGGACCATCCATCACGAGTGATGGGATCACAAACACCGCCGCCACCCCTCTCATCACTCATGATGAGAGGTTACGTGATGGCCATCATGCACACAAATCCCCGTAAAAAACCCATCACACACACAACCTTTATATATATACACACTACATTATAATATAGATAGCCACCTTTTCATCTCCCTCCTTTCTCTCTCTCAAGACGCCTCAATATTTATTACCAATCGGTGCTTATTCATTTCTCCGGCCACGTTACCGGCGATGGTTGAAAAATGTTAATGGACATCCTATTGAATGCCAATAAATTTCAATTTAATGCCTAATTCTATCCGTTTTACTTAGGAATTCAATCATCAAAATCTCTCTACAAAACCCTAGATCCAGGCCATCCCATTCTACCAAACTCGGCCATGTGAAACTTTCACTGGTGCTCATCCTCTCACCGTCACCCCCTTCTCCTCCGTCGTAGACGTCGCACACTCCTCAAGGTACATATGCATTTATAATTTTTATAAGAAACTTTGTTTGTTTATGTGTTTAATTATTCCTGTAATTTGCAAATTGATGCACCAAAGGATGATTGAAGCTCGATAGATTAACGTTTCTGTTCTCAGAGCTACTTGCTTCGGTTCTTCTACCTATTCTCATTTTTTTATGCTTTAGAGGAATTTACGTTACTGGAAGTACCTTAAAATTCTCATAAGGTACTTTTTTAATCAGTTACGATTTAATAAGTTTACCTGTAACCTCTAGTTTCTTGATCTGATGATTGTTTTCATGCTAAACTAACTTGTATTTCATTATAAAAAGTGTAGAATTAAAAGATCAATCGCTTACAAAAAATCTGTCAATTTGTCTTTTGTAAAGTGTTTTAGCTATCATCTATTAGATACAGTAATAGGCAGTTTGTAGTTATTTAAGTTGTTAATTCACCTTTCTATTGAATTGAGCTATATTACGTTTCATGTTATTAAAGTTTCTACTCTATTGTATCATGATGCAAAAGGTTTGTCTGTTCAAGTGCTATAAAAGGTTTGTGGGCTTCTGATATTTATTGTTGGTGTTTGTTGTGCAGAAGCAAAAGCTGGCTTTGGCTAAGAAACTTGGGTTGAGACCTTGACAGGTGGAAGTTTGGTTTTAGAACCGAAGGGCAAGGTTAGTAATTTAATTTTAATCATAAGGGTGTTTTGGTAATTTGGTGGTGTTTAGGTACGGATTAATAAAATATGTTGATGAAAATTGAAAAGTTTAGCCGACTTGCTAACTACGGTTTTGGATAACGAAAAATCAAACTGGTTAAGTCGGTTGGATTGTCGGTGTTAATTGTTTTTATTTTAATTTTGTTTTCTTAATTTTATTAGTTTGTGTTAACTGTGATTAATGTTCAGGGCACCATAGCATACCAAGAACAACTTTTATATTATATTTGATTTTTAAAAATCTTTTTCTACAAATTAAATTACAATTGTATAACCTGTAGCTAGAATATATTCCTACATGAAGAAAGAAATGGGCATTTTAATCAGACCATTATTTTTCTAACTAAAACCCAAATATACTTTTAATCCTAGCACTCGAGCTACTTTTCTGCAAATTTGGGCCGTTTGTGTTATAAAGCATTGTTACTTTTTTGGTTTGTTTGGGACTTTGTGTTATATTATATATGGAACATCTTGCACGAAGTCCTGACGAGTTAAATCGTGAAACCAAACTGATACTAACAGTTTGGTTCGGTTTAAGAACTCTACGGTTCGGTTTGCAAAAACCAAAAATCGTTACTAACGGTTTGGTTCACGGTTTAACATAAAACCGTGAAGACCCCTAATATCTGATAAGCTTGTATTGTGGATCTTTACATCAAAAAGCTAATTAAATATTATTAATTAATGTATATACAAAATTGTTATCTATGTTTTCATTAAAAAATTTGGAATTACAGCAATGGTTTTCACCACTTATGTGAAGCAAGCCATCATTTGGCTTTGATGCTTAGGTACCCCACGCTACGTGCAATCCTAATTTCCAGTTAAATGACTCAAGTACCAAACTACCAATTGACTTTTCAATAAATTTTCTTTTGTTGTAACATTTTTACATTATCAAGTTAGGCAAAGAGGCATGGTGCATTGAACAAATTCAAGGCCGGAGGGTGTAATATTTATATATGCATTTTAGTTTATATGTAGCTATTAAAGGACTTGATGCTCTGTCAGTTTATATGGTTATATTATGATAACTTATTGGTATGTTATGGTTTATATAAAAGAGACATTTGAATTTTAGGAGTAAATTATAAGTTGGGATTTTAGGATTCTTTATATTATTCACAAAATAATAGATTCTGTGTATATGTGTAATGTGAATGGCTAAGTGCTCATGTGAACCATTTGAGTTATATGCATTTCTAGGATAGATTTGCAGTATATGAAATAAGACATTTGAATGAATAGAAATTGATTTCTAGGATTTCATACATGTTAGTGCAGTTTATTTTCTAAATGATAATAGAAATTGTGTGGCCTGGTACAGTTTGGTTTCTTCAAATAAAGAAATGATCAAAAACTTTTTGGCTCATTTGGTGATCATACATCAATTTGAGTTGAAACAAATCATGAAAGGTTGCTCGGGTACAAGTATAGAAAAGGTAAATTAAATGAACTTAAGCCTCTTAGGAAGATTCGGGAGCGTTTGGATATGCATCCTTCTTTCTTGTCCTAGATAAACATTGCTATTGAGTGCAAATATTCCCACCCAAGAAGCACTCGTGAGGTGAACTTATCATATGGCTATATCCATTAATGTTGAGAAGATTCATATTTCTGGATCCATTCATTACCCAAGAAGCAATCCTGAGGTAAATATATGAATGTGCTTATTTTCTTAATAATCATAATTATTATTGTTCTTTTTTCTATTTGGTATATTGCAATCAAGAACTCATTTCTAGGAATTTATTTTCATGTTTTAGATGTGGCAAGATTTTATTTCGAAGGCAAAAAGCGGGTTGGATATGATTCAGACTAATGTTTAACCGCAACCTGGTCAAGTAAGTGCATTTTTGTAACAACACCTATTATCGAATCAACCGTCTTATTGGTGGGACCGTTTTTAAAATACTTGTACTTTTTGCATGTTACGTTGCGTGAGAAGTAAGATAGGATAGAACTAAAATGTATTAATGATAATAAACGAGCCGTGTTTATTTTTTAGCTGCGTTTATTTGTAGTGTTAACAAAATGTAGGGTATGAGAAAACAAAATGTGAGATTTTGTATAGAAAATGTTTTTATTTTTTAATTCGGTTCCAACCGCCATAGTTCAAATAGAGGATGCTCATACAGACTCAATTAGACCAGTTATGTAAAACATGTTGATGGTTTTTTTTTCCTTTTCTTTCAGTATTATTTTGAAGACAGGTATGATTTGGTGAAGTTCATTATGCTAATTTAGCAACATGTATTATTTGTTCATCTCAGAAGGTTACACTGAAGACACCATTCATAATAACAGAAACATCGAGCATGTTGAGGATTCCATAAATTTTGAGCAAGGTGAGCTAAGAACTAAAGATACATCTGTATTGTATACTTACTTTTCATTGAAAATTTAAAACTAAGCTATTATATGCTCCGTGTTTTCGTTTGAGTTGTTTATGTAACATCCTAAAATATTCTAATTATAAATAAAGAAAGTTGCGTTAAATTGTCGTGTGTTAAATATTATTAACTAGCATCTAATAAGGAAAAAATCATGGACTTGGACTAATTAAGATGGATTAAAGGGAATGGGCCTTAGGTTCATGGGCTTTAGGGGATATAAATATCCTCCTAAACCACCCTAAAACCCTAAATCCTCATTTCATTCCATCCTAATCTCTTCACACTCCAAACACACACACACACACCCCACCACGTGGCTGAGAGAGAAAAAAAGGTGAAACCCGAGCAAGCAAACGCGATTCAAGATTTATACAAGATCCAAAGTTCATAATCTAGCTAACCGAGACCAAAACGAAACGTAAAGGTATGATTTCGATCTTAAAGTTCATGTTTTTATAGACGGTTAGCCTTGAAACTTGAAACTATAATAGATCGGATCTAAACGAAACGTAAAGTAACGAACTTGATGCTAGGACGAACCTAGCGAACTCATAAAAAGGTACGGTTCGTTTAAGATAAACCGTAGATCTTGTATTGAATGTTTTTTAACTTAAATGTCCAAACTTTATGCGTTTTCGGGCCAAATCTTATCCAAAAACGACCATAGGGTTGATCGCGGGTTGGTTAAATATCACATCCAAAGATTTCACGTTAAAACGGAGATGATTATGGGAGTTTTGGATGAGCCGTAGTTGCTGCTGGGCAACTTTGCCTGCAGCCAACTTCGCTGGACGCAAGTTCGCCAATTGTGAACTTCGCCTGATGGTTAAGTTCGCCAGTTGATAAGTTCGCCACTGGTTAAGTTCGCTACTAGCTAAGTTCGCTGATGTTAACTTCGCCAGTACCTAAGTTCGCTGATGTTAACTTCGCCAGTAGCTAAGTTCGCTTAAGTTAAGTTCGGTAACGAATCGGATAGCGAATCAGACTTAATTCGTTATGAAGAATGGGTTAAGCAAGTTAGAAAATAAATTAAAACCTTAATGGAAAATGTGTTGAGAAAATTAACGAAAATAAAATTTTTCCAAGCTGACCTGGCAGCTTAACCCGAGTCAGGGGCTCTGCCCCCGGACCCCCCTTCGTTGTGGGTTATATAAAGATAGAAATACGATATGAGTAGCAATAGTTAATTGATACATGTACATATTATACAGTTAGCCGTGCACAACTCAAGAAGGGAATCACTATTAACGGTGAACGTAACCGCATTCAGGTGAGTTTCTAGCCCCATTTCCTTGCTATGTTTTCGGGGATGTGTGCATACTCGATGTGATTAGTTAATACACTTACCTTAAATGGTAAGTGTATGCCTTATATGATTTATGCATAAATGAATGCTTGACGATGCATGAACGATCTTCAGATATTGCATGTGTCGTCAAGGGATGGTATAAAGATATGACTAACATATATATGATGTATAGATGATGTTTGGACGTATGAATGTTTTAATTATGAATTTATAGAAAGGTACGAAAGGTATGGATAGAACGAGGGAACCGACCCTAATAATGTCGGCGAATGTAGGGAACCGACCCTAATAATGTCGGCGAATGTAGGGTACCGACCCTAATAATGTCAGCGAATGTAGGGAACCGACCCTAATAATATCAGCGAAGGTCATAGGGCGTAAGGCTCTTTAAAATGTATGTGTATGAATAAAAGTATGTATGTTTATATGAAAGAAGGAATGAAAATACGTAAGTATGTAATTATGTAAGACAATATGAAGGTATGTACCTTCGGGTGCATATGTAGATATGAGAAAGAATCATACGTTGCCTGATTAACTATAACTCACTCAGCGTAGCTGACTTTTAGCATGCATGCAGGCTAATTGACTGAGGCAGCTGGCTTGAGGGAGACACATGGCAATACTGAAAAGGCTGGCATCTGAAGATTGGTCGTGATGATTTGACATTATGTTTTATGTTATGTTTTAAAAAGACAAATTATGGATGATTGTATCGAATGGTTGACTATTTTATTATTCCGCGAAAGGTTTTAATTAACTCTGAATTTAGAACTGCGTTTATGAGTAAATCCAACACCAAAGTAGGGCTACCGGTAACGGGGTCTTACAGTTTGAAAGTGTACATGTGGTGGACAATGATATTTACTGATCAAGTTGTTATTCAACTACCTGAAACTGAAGATGAAGTAGTTGCCAATTCTCTGGAGAGCGTGACGGTGGAAGTGGCGGTTGTGGATGTTTGTTTTTTGTATGTTCTTGAATGTTTGTTTAACTTATTTTGTGTTCCTTCATTTACATTCGTTAATATATTCATGTATAATAGACAAAAATAATTAAATGCAACAAAAAAAGTTACTAATTCATGGGGCATCTTGTAATGTTTTATTTTGTTGATATTTAGGGTCTCTAATGTTACTTATACAGTAAACACTTAAGCTTGGGATAATGATATTACTTTCTTTAAATGCTATAAAAGCTGCAAACTGCCATTCTATACTTGGGTATATATGAGTTGGTTTGGTTTGGTTCGGTTCGGTTAGTATTTTAAAATGAACTACAACTAAACATGTCGGTTACTTACAAACCAGACCTAATCAATTTTCTTTAATTTGGTTATTGCTTCTCAGTAGTTTTGGAAAAGCTACCCGTCACGAAGCACAAGCTTACCCATAATAATATAATTTTGGTATTTGAAATCTTGAGCCTTTATCATCTGCATCAGGTAAACAGGTTCTTATTATGAAGGACATGAATTCACAAATTGAAGTAAAAAAGCAAAAGGATGCTATATTTTTTTTTTGTTATGATTAATCAATCACTATACCTTTTATTTAAATCTTGTTTATACTTCACTCATTATACTTTCTTTATACATACGAGTCAATAAAAGATGTATTGTTCCCTTTCTTGGGTTCTTATAGCCTTCTAAGATATTTATTGATGGCTGAAATTTTATCAAAACTTTCAAAACAAGTCCACATAATGATGGTCCAAACAGAACAAAATAACATCTTGTGATTACAAAAGACGCATCATGACTTTTGTGTGTAGAATAAGCATCTTTTAATATTTTGTCTGCACATAATGACCAAAAGATAACTAAAAAAACACTAGACATTCACTTTATGAAGACAAATGTCCCGATGTAACACACAAGTAATGTTGGCACCATAACGAATCAAAACGCTACCAACCGAATTAGTGGTACCTTATTACCTAGTTCTATGATATTGAATTATAGATGGACCACATCGTGAGACGACTGAAAAATTAACATAAACGAGTACCGTCTTGCAAGTTTTCTTGTGCTGACCTTAAAGACTCCCCAGTCCTCACCTGATTTGTCTCATTAAGCTTGTTCTAACCCATAGCAAACTACGGTACCGTCACAAACCACGCCATTGCCATCAAATTTCTATCGTGTCTACGACGCAAGCTAAACTCACACTGACCAAATCCTCATTATGTCCCCGCTGCAACGCGCGGGCACAAGTACTAGTATATATATATATATATATATATATATATATATATATATATATATATATATATATATATCAAAACTCATCACGCTAACACCATCCCCACCAAATTCCATCACTAGCGATGGAATGTGGTGGAGTGATTGTCACCATACCAATGGGTGTGGTGGGTGCTGGATTTGGAACCACCCCTACCCCTTAATAAAGAATCTGAGAATGAAAATTTGCTGACTGGATTGCCTATGTGGACAGCCTAGTAGAAAGCCATGTGGAGGAATGGTTTTGCTTTAATAGTATTTAAAAATATAACTTTAACTCTGATAAAATTTACTTTTATAAATAAAATACTTATCTAAATAAATATTTATAACTTTTGAATCGATTATATAAAGAGATTGTTTTAACATATTTATTTTAAATTAAAATACTCTTAATACCTATTTTTATTATTATTAAAAATTTCTGTTAAATAAATATCGCAAATGATAAATAATAAATAATAAATAAATAATCATTTATATAAAATAATATCTTTTATAAATGCTTGAATTTATATATTTGAACATGTTTAATGTACAAGATTATATTAAATATATTTTAGAGTGACACTCTTTTAGGATAATAAAACCTTTTAACAATTTTTAAATAATCTAATATACATACATACATTTATATATATTTATATATACATACACATAAATTAAAGCTTTTAACGAGCTTTTGACAAAAGAAGTAACCTAATGATGTTGGTTTAATAAAAATAATGTGTATCTTGTATTTATTATTAATTATAAATGTTTTATAACAATTAGAATAATTAGATTAGTTTTTTTTTTTAAAAAATGGCATAACACAACAGCCCAAAAGGGGTTCGAACCTGCGCAGTGGCCGACATCCAGATTAACAACACTCAGCCAAACCAACTGATCTATGGTGATCAATTGGTATAAACTCATACAATATAATACATATTCAAACAGAAAGAGAACTATAAAGCTTATGAACCCTAGAAATCCCAATCTCGTTCAATCCGTTAATGATTATCAGATTAAGGTTAACCAGAGACGATTACAATACGCTAAAAAATTACTTCAAATCACGAAGTATGATGGTTTAAATCCGACGAACAGTGGAAGGCTAGAAATAGAAGCGAATGGACTATCAAAGGTTGATGAAAACTCAATTGGTTTGAGGGTTAAGGACGGAGATGGTTAAGTGAATAAATCAGCAAGTTTAATTGGATTTATATAAATGTTTACATGTATAACGATTGAGGGTTTGGGTCGGCTGGAAGATATACGAGCTGA
Organism: Bidens hawaiensis; assembly: GCF_021521415.1. NCBI lineage: Eukaryota > Viridiplantae > Streptophyta > Magnoliopsida > Asterales > Asteraceae > Bidens > Bidens hawaiensis. The sequence goes on along the minus strand of NW_027494398.1, from coordinate 292,036 downwards.
GGATTCGTTCAGATCCAATTAACTTAATAATGCTGACGGTTTAGCCGTAATTGGTAAGAGTAATGTGTTTTTGATTCAGTTTCCAAATCCAATACGAGAATTCAGAGCCAAGAAATCTCCAATTGAGATCGGATTGCGATTAGGGTTTAGATTTGGGGTCGGGTTATTGGGTAAACAGGTCAAGATACCAGATTGTTGGTGGGTTATATTATATTAATATATGGTATTTTGCAGTTTAGACCCTGAACTATTTAGGTGGAAACAAAGTAGGGTTAAAGTTTAGATTTCGGTTAAAAACGTATATTAATCAAAGTAGTTTTAAATCATTAAATAAATATTAAAACAATAGTATTAAAATAATAATAATGACTCGTTAAACACGTTATTTTATTGTTAAACTTTTCCGAACGTAAGAGCGGGTCGGGTAAACAAAAATAATAATAATATTTAAAAATATCCGAGTTGTTACAGTCTCCCCTACTTTGGGAAATTTCGTCCCGGAATTAAAGAATTTTATAATAACACCATTAAAGTTTGAGGAAAAGAAATTTTTAAAATGAATTTAAAAATTTATCATAACACCGAACTTTGAATAGTTAAAATAACGTTCCAAATGCAAATCAGATAAGTGCACTTATATATAGAATGTACCAGGGGCGTATCCACCATGTCCTTATCATTTTTACATTTGTACCATTATCCAACCACTTTCAATTCTATATTATGACACACAATCCTACTCATCATGATTTTCATGCGAGGACTTCGATAATTATGTTCTGGACCATAATTATTTAGATCGTCGGATGGTCCACATGGTTCGTCCCATTGTGTGGGTTACAAAACATTTAAAGTACATGATTTTAAGAGACAAGGGTTTTAAGGAGTTTTTTTTTAATGCTAGAAAATTACCAATGTATAAAACAATTTCAAAAGTTGCAGTGGATTTTACTAAAGCAATAATTTTTATTTTATTGTTTTTATTTTATTTTTTTCCAAAACGTCGCAAAAGTATAAGCATTTAAAGTTGAAGAAGAATTAGCTTATAAATAGTTAAGGTTAATGAGGGTAAATAAATAGGATAGAAGTAGGCTTGAATAAACAATCTATTTAAACGGAAAAGAAACTTTATTTATTAGATATAAGGTAAATAGTTCAAATGGGAAATAATCCAAGGCCATAAAGAGGCGTTACAAATCGTAATTAAGAAAAGACGAGATAAATTAAGATAAATAAAGAAAACAGCAAAAGTCTTCGAGAACCTTGAGTAGCTCAATTGACATGACTTGAAGCACCATGAGCAGTTGCATTCATAGGAATTGGAGCAGTCGAGGTAGATTGATTTGGGGTAGCTTGAATAACGTGAGCTTGAATAGTTTGCAAGAAGGTTGTTTGGTGGAAATATGTCCGGTAAACTTGAGCTGGCGGTTGCGAGGTGTGGTAGTGTTGGGTTAAGTAAGGTTGACCTTGATTGACGGGAGGATTTTGAGGGACATGAGGTTGATGGGTTTGATCCTGGTAAGCATGGGTCAAGTAGTATGGTGTAGTCGTAGATTGAGCTTGATGAGCTTGGGTAAGTTGAGGGCACGCATTACGGAGGTGATTTGGGTTTCCACAATGGTAGCAAGCACAGGTATTAGGAACACCGGGTTGAGCAAGAGGGGTAGGTTGTTGCGGGACAGCTTGTGCAGCAGGCGGGGCACGTCAGGTGTTAGCAAGATGGTCGTAACGGTTACATTGGATGCAGTGACGGCATATGGATTTAACCAAGTGATGACGGTTACAAATGGAGCATAACGGAAAAGGACCGAGGTAAGGTTTCTTATTTGAGGAGACTTGCGGGTGGGTAGGATTTGTTGCAGCAAAGTTCTTACATTACTTGTTGTTAGGATGAGTGGAGGTAAATGGTTTGTAGCCACCAGTAGAGGAATTAGTGGGAAAAGTTGAATCGGTTGAATTGATGTTTTGAATTTGCGTCACTATCCTAGGGATCGCAGCAACTATCTATTTGGAGGTACAGGCAGCCATATGGTGATTGTGAGAATCAAACGATTGATGTCGAGGATAACGTTGGTTTCTCGAATGAGACATTCTATAGGGACCGAAAATGAGGATTTATAAGATGAAGGATAAATTGAGGAAATCATAAGAATAGTAAATGTTTAACTATGTGGATAATATATAATAAAGTTGCCCTAAGAACTAAGAGGAATTGCGTTATGAGAATTAAAAGTAAAAGTTTATAAGATGAGGGGGTACATAGCGTAAATAGTTAGTAAATGATGTAGTCAGTTTGATTAATGTGTGATGACTACATAAGGAGTTAAGTCAGTTTAAAATTTAGATTATTAATTTTACAATAAACTAACGAAATATAAATTGTGGATGTTGGCCTCCCATGAGCTTTCCATGGCAATTTGAATGGCCCAACGAACTAACGAAAAACAACTGAGTTGGACAGCTGTAAGGCCCCGTTACCGGTGCCTCACATTGGACGTTGGATTTACTCATAAACACAGTTCTAAATATCAGAGTTAATTTAAAACTTTCACGGAATGTAACATCCCGAAATTTCAAAAAAATAATATTAATTATATTATTTAATCATGGTGAGAAAGTTTACACGGGTTGGTGGAGAAGTAATAAAATAAAGTAGGAGTTATTATAAGTCGAGCTCATGTTGGGTTATGTATTATGGGTTATGGACTTGGACTAGAAAGGAAAGAAGGGAAGACCATGGGCTTAAGCCCATGATCCATGACATTTAAACCTTAATTATGCCTTATTCCATCCATTTTCCTTTCCATTCCATACACCACCCAAAACACACACTTAGCTCTCTCTCATCCTACTTTCTCTCTCTCTAGCCGAAGTAGAAGGAAAACCGATCCCGAGAATGCCCTGATCGCCCAAAATTCTTTAAATGCAGAAAAGCTGACCACATGGCTAGGGATTGCAAGGAATCAGAGGCGGGAGGTGCGAAAGGGTAAATACTTAGGAAAACTGCATAGAGGAGCACTCGATGAAGAAATAATTGCTTATGCAAGAGATTTATTTTATTTTTGTTTTAATTATGATTGTCTAAAAACTTGTTTTGTGTTAAGGTTTAAAACGTATGCTTAATTATGACGTGTAATATATTTTGAGTTTGGTTATGAATGACTACTTGTGTTACGATAAATGTCGTTACTGACAATAATGTTACGCGGTACGAAACGAAGCCCCCTTGGAAAGACGAGACGAAACTTGGTACATCGAGGGCCTCATGGACAAGCTACCTTAATAGCTAAAACACATGACCACCACTCGGTGACTGCAAAGTTAAGAATAAGAAGGATAACCCAGGAAGCAAGGCGATTCAATAAAGTGTGTGAATATAGGAAGTGTACCTTTTTACAAGGAATAAGTTAGGTTTCGGGGACGAAACCACTTTAAGGAGGGAAGACTTGTAACATCCCGAAATTTCAAAAAAATAATATTAATTATATTATTTAATTATGGTGGGAAAGTTTACTCGGGTTGGTGGAGAAGTAATAAAATAAAGTAGGAGTTATTATAAGTCGGGCTCGAGTTAGGTTAAGTATTATGGGTTATGGACTTGGACTAGAAAGGAAAGAAGGGAATACCATGGGCTTAAGCCCATGATCCATGACATATAAACCTTAATTATGCCTTAATCAATCCATTTTCCATTCCATTCCATACACCACCCAAAACACACACTTAGCTCTTTCTCATCCTACTTTTTCTCTCTCTAGCCAAAGTAGAAGGAAAACTGATCCCGACCAGAGGTACGATAGTATGATATTGAAGAGATCCACACCCGTTAGATCTAGTCGCGAAACGACGAGCCGACACCTTAAACCGTTAAAGTCACGAGATCTGGATGGAATAAGGTATAAACCGTTCAAAAGATGAGCTTAGGGATTACCCTAGCTCAGATCTGGATCGAACGGGATGAAAAACAGTGAAAACGGTGGTGAAACGAGTGAGATCTCGCTTTTCCGGCGAGATCCCGTTTTTCCGGTAATGGCGACGCCGGAAAAGGGTATGAGGTTAGCGAAATGCCAGAGAATTTTTCTGACATTCTCTAACCTAACCCTAATTCGTTAACGGAGAGTTAACGAACTACAGGTAATTCTTCAGGTGATTCGTTAACGAAGGCTTAACGAACTAGCCTTAGTTCGTACCCAGATTCGTTAAAGGATGAATAACGAACTAACTCCAGTTCGCTATGTCAAACGGAGAATAACGAACTAGCTCTAATTCGTTAAACAATTCGTTAAGGCAGTTTGCTAAGGAAAAGTAACAAACAAGCCTTAATTCGTTAAGGCCATTCGTTAAGTGAGGGACAGATGAACCCCATTCGTTAACCAGACCAAACGAAAGAGACCAATTCGTTATGATGACCAGTTTGTTATAAGGTCCAATTCGTTATGAGGACTAGTTCGTTATATGGTCCAATTCGTTAAGGACAGGGAAAACGAACTACGAGTTTGAAGGAATTACAGAATAGTCCATGGACTTAGAAAAGAATGATATAATTATATAATAGCCCTTGGAGTTTATTAATTCATGAAAGATACATTTAAAGGTTAACGTGTAATGAGTAATTAACTGGGCAAAGATTTAATGAAGTAAAACTGGCTTAGACGCGTAAGACTAATTAGGTAGCAATGGGAATGGTTAGAGTGGTATTTGATATTGTGTTTATTAAACAGTCAGTCATGCACAGCTAAAGAAAGGAGTAACCATTAACGACGAACGTAACCAAGTTCAGGTGAGTTTCTAGCCCCATTTCTTGTTATGTTTTTGGGGCTGTGTGCATACTCGATGTGACTAGTTAATACACTTACCTTAAATGGTAAGTGTATGCCATGTATGATTTGTATGTATGTATATATGTCTTGAATGATAATGAAAGCTTGTCGGTACGTGAACGATCTTCGGATATTGCATGTACCGCCAGGTGATAGTTTGAAGATATGATTGCTATATATGATGTATGAATTATGTATGTACGTTATGGATGAACACCTGTCGGGGCTGTGAACGATCTTTGGATAATGCACGCATCGACAAGGAGTAAGACTGCTAAATGAATGAGGTGGAGAACGCCTAGAGTGTTCTTATGCTACAATGTTATTATTGTAGATGTGAAGCGGGTGTATACAGGTACAAGAATGGTATGTGAGTTCTATGTCCGATATAGTAAGTTAGGATGGTAAATCCCTCTATCTTCGGATGGATATAGAGTTGGAAGATGATGGCGTAGTTAAGGACTGCGGGCCTTATACGTGACATAGGTGATAGATGAGAACGTAGTTAAGGACTGTGGGCCTTATACGTAATATAGATGATAGATGAGAACGTAGTTAAGGACTGTGGGCCTTATACGTACTTTAGTTAAGAGCCAGCATAGGAAAGGACTGCAGACCTTATACGTGTTGTAATAGTATTGTGGTAGCATAGGGGAGGGCTGCGGACCTCACACGTGCTATAAAATTGGTTGCAACATAGGGAAGGACTGTGGACCCTGTACGTGTTGTTAATATAGGATGGTATAGGGGAGGACTGCGGACCTTGCACATATCATAATTGGTGAACATAGGTAAGGACTGCGGACCTTTTACGTGTTCACGACCTTGAGTACAGGTATAGACGGCGGACTGAGGTTAGTGATTGTAGATATGTATGTACGTATGGTAGTAGGGTAACTGATTAAGTATGGATATGTATCTTCGGATATGTATGTATGTATGATATGCGTATGTATTGTATGTTGCCTGATTAACTAGAATTCACTCAGCGTAGCTAACTTTTAGTATGCACGCAGATGATCAGACTAAAGAGCTAGCATTAGGATGGCACATGGCATGAATTGAACGGCTGGCATCTAAAGATGGAAGAAATGATGTTTTAAATATGATGTTTTATGTTATGGTTTTAAAGAAAAGATTAAATGTTTTGTAACGAATGATTGATGTTAACGTTTCCGCGAAAAGTTTTAATTAACTCTAATTGTAGAACTGTGTGTATGAGTAAATCCAACGTCCAATGTAGGGCACCGGGAACGAGGCCTTACACGGAATATAAACCTTTCATTAAATATTACATATTACTTCATGAACATGTCTTAACAACATTCTTATCTTTCAAAATAAATGTTAATAACATTAAAACAACTTGAGTCTTCGGATGTCAGTCTCTTATTCGTCCACCATGTGCCTGCCCAAGCCAGCTGCCTCCTTCTACTCACCTGCGTGCATACTAAAAGTCAGCTACGCTGAGTGAGTTCTAGTTACAGGTGACATACAATACATACACATATCATACATACTTACATATCTGAAGATACACCTCCGTACTTAACCAATTACCTTTCTGTCATACATACATACATACATACTAATACTTACCTCAGTCCACTAAGAGTATGTTCATAGTACGTTGTCTATACTTATACTCAAGGTTGTGAACACGAAAAAGGTCTGTGGTCCTTACCTATGTTCACCCTTTTATGGTACGTACAAGGTCCGCAGTCCTTCCCTATACCATCCTACATTAACAACACGTACAAGGTCCGCAGTCCTTCCCTATGTTGCAACCTATTTCATAGCACGTACGAGGTCTGCAGTCCTCCCCTATCCTACCACAATACTATTACAGCACGTATAAGGTCCGCAGGCCTTTCCTATGCTGGCTCCTATCTGAAGTACGTATAAGGCCCACAGTACTTAACTACGTTCTCATCTATCGTCTATAACTCGTATAAGGCCCGCGGTCCTTAACTACGCCATCACATGCTAAGTCTATTTCCAATGGAAGTTAGAGGGATTTTCCATCCTAACTTACTACAACAGACGTAGAACTCATATACCATTACTGTACCTGCATACACTTTCTTTGCATATACAATAATTACATCTTAGCATAAGAACACTCTAGGCGTTCTTCACATCATTCATTTAACAATCATACTCCTTGTTGATACATGCAATATCGGAAGATCGTTCATGCCCCGACAAGCATTCATTCATAACGTTCATACATCATCCCTACATTACATATAACATTCATATCTTTATTTATAACCTGACAGTGCGCGCAATATCCGAAGATCGTTCACGTACCGACAAGAAATCATTCATATCTATCACATATATCATATATAGGATACACTTACCACTTAAGGTAAGTGTATTAAGTAATCACATCAAGTATGCACACAGTTCCGAAAACATAACAAAGAATGGGGCTAGAAAATCACCTGGATCCTGTTTCGCTCTCTGTTTATCGTTATCCCCTTCTTTAATTGAGCTCTACTTACTATATAATAATTACACATATCAATACTTGGCCTATTATGTTGTTCATATCTCAGCCAAAATGGCTAAGTCTTGTCTAATCTAATGGTCCTGTTTTAGATTACATTTTACTTAGAATATTCATCCTTAACCCTAATGTATTTCAATTTAGGGTTCTCAATCACTTTAATATTTCTTTCTTTCTTGTATACATATCTTTACCATGTGTACTATCATGTTTATAGCATTCGGGTTTATACAATGTATTTTACATGCATATAGAATCTGAGTCCTCAAGTGTTTCATCTGTTGTATGCAGGAGGGTGTATACATGTATGCACATGCATGCATGTAATCGAACCTCTAATTTGTATTCATATTATCTATTGCAAGCGAGTGTATAATAGTATCCCATGGTTTACATGTATTCGGATGTCTTATGGGGCATTCGAGTCACAATGTAAGCGAATCCATTGTAATCGGATTCCCTATTGTAAGCGAATATAGCTTGTAAGCGAATGAACATATGTATGCGAGTTTGCTTAATGTAATCCATCATATGCTTGTAACATTGTAATAGATCCAACACATTCATTCGAGTTAAATGATGTAATCGAATACCTATGTGTATTCGAACGAACTATTTTAAGCGAATTTGGTCATGTAATCGAATACATGCGTTGTATTCGACTATCCAGATTGTAATCGAATCATCGTTTGTAATCGAGTAGCCATTGTGATCGATTTGTCCTTTGTAAGCGAACTTAGACCATGTAAGAGATTATACAGTTGTAAGCGAACTTAAACGGTTGTAATCGTGTTTACAAGTGTAAGCGAATATAAGGTTGGTTTCGGGTACCTCCATTGTAATCGATCGTATGATGTATTTGATCATCATAATGTAATCGTGTATGTTTATTGTAAGTGATTCCTTTTATTGTAATCGAATTTCACCTTGTAATCGAAATTCACAATTGTAATCGAGCATAAATGTAATCGAACGAGCTGGTCATTTCAGGTCCAGTTATCACTATTATTATTTTTCGAGACCTTAGCACTTATTTATGGTTCGGTTTTGACCCCTAAACATTTCTTAATCGCTTTTGGCCCACAACTTCACCCGAGTGACAATAAAACTTGGATCTTTATGGCTAAATATGTTTAAGACGAGATCTAGGGTGGGGTTTCTTAAACGAGCCGTTCATGACCAAAGGTTCGTTAAGTCCATTTTAACATCCAGTTTGCTACTTTATGGTTCGTTTATACCCGATCTACTCTATGTTTAACTTCCATGGCTAACAGTTCATAAAAACATAAACTTTAAGGATTAAGAGCATACCTTTACTCGTTCTAAAGCTACGGTTTTGCTTGGTTATGAACTACAATCTTGTATCTTGCTTGTAGGGTTAAGATTTATCAAGATTTAGACTAGGTTTGATCTTGGATCTCTTCCTTCTTACTCCCGGCCTCAAGAGAGGTTTGTGTGTGTGTGTTTTGAGTGTGTAGAGATTCTTGAAAGATAAGATGGATAGAAATGGAAAGGATTAGGGTTTAAGGGGGGTATTAATACTCCCTTAAGCCCATGGACCTAAGGCCATCTTTTCTTTTTGGTCCATAACTCATTCCCTTTAATAACCTACTTACTCCTTCATATTATTATTATTATAATAATAATTATTATTATTATTATTATCGTTCCACTAACTCAATTATTTCTCCCGACGCAAATAATATATTAAATATTATTTTAGAAATTTCGGGATGTTACAAGTCTTCCCTCCTTAAAGAGGTTTCGTCCCCGAAACCTAGCTTATTCCTTGTAAAAGGAACACTTCCTATATTTACGCACTTTATTGGATGGTATTTGCTTTACGAGTTACCCTTCTTACTCCTGACTTGCAGCCACCGAGTGGTGTTCATGTGCTTTAGCTATTCAAGGTAGCTTGTCCGTGAGGCCCTCGATGTTTCAAGTCTCGTCTTGTCCTTCCAAGTGACCTTGTTTCGTACTATTTAACACTATTGTCTAAAACGACATTTTATCATAACATACGCAATCATTCATAACCAAACTCAATATATTACTCGTCATAGATAAGAATAAGTTTTAAACCTTAACACAAAACAATTTCTTAGGCAATCAAACTTAAAACGAAATAAAACTATTACGTAAGCAATTATTCCTTCATCGTGCGCTCCTCTCTGCAGTTTCTTAAGTCTTTACCCTTTCGCACCTCCCATCTCTGTTTCCTTGCAATCCCTAGCCATGTGGTCAGCTTGACCGCATTTGAAGCATTTCGGGTGATCAGGGCATTCTCGAGAGTAATGCCCACTTTTTTCCACACCGATAACACCTGTTCGTCCCAGTCTGGCATTCTCCTTGGTGCTCTTGCCCACACGTCTTTCAAGCAGCCTTGTTTCCAACCTTAGTCTTTCTCTCATCAGCTGTTGTTACCATATCGCCAGACCGCTTAGCTGGAGTAGCCCATTTCTTCTCCTTCTTTTCCTCCACCACTGCATCATCCACAACCTGTTCATCATAAACCACTTCTGCAAGTTCAACAGCAGAATCAAAGGTAGCAGGTTTACTAGCCCTGACTAACGTGCGGACCTTCTGTGGAAGTCCTCTGATGTAGCACTTGACCCACTTCGCTTCAGTGTTCACCATATCCGGCACCAACCTAGACATTCGGTTGAACTCAGTAGTATACTCACGATGCGTCGTCTTTCCCGCTTTCAAGTTCAGGAATTTCATCTCAGCTCTTTCAACTTCGGCATCAGCACGAAACCTTTTCATCACCAACTCCTTCAGATCATCCCACCTCATCGCCTAAATCTCATCCTGGGTCTTTCTCTGCTCCACACTTTCCCACTTGTACATTGCCTCATCACCGAATGATTGGGTTGCGTAACCCACAGCTTGATCAGGAGGGAACTCGCTAATTCGGATAACCTTATCCATTGCAATTATCCATTGGAGAGTAGCGATTGCGTCCCCTAAACCAGCAAGCTTAGGCGGGTCAGAACCTTTGAATGACTTGTAGTTGCACCCACCTCGGCCTCTCTTCCTGTCATCAACCTTAACGGGCCAAACTTCACTTGAATCACCCTTCTCTCTCTCCTCACCTCCCTTACCATTCTCTCTCGACCCCTCAGCATTTCTTGCATGACTTCTAGCAGACCCTTCAGGACTCAAGTTCTTTACAGCAGCGGCTACAGCTTGAACAATTGTTGTTTCAACCGTAGGGTCAAGTTGATGTCCTTCGTTGTTGCTTGGGCTTCGAACAACTGCATTTCCTTCTCCCTCCGTGTTAGTGGTTGTCCTTACAAAAGGTTCCTAAACAATGTGTGGCCTACCATGACGTCCTGTACGACATCCTATTCCAACAACTGCCCTAGCTCCAGCCATCGTATTCTGGAAGGGGAAATCACAAACGTCATCACTCAAGGAACTATTTAGTACAAGGATAGTAAGGCTAACAGGTAATAACAGTGGCCAGCTGTGAGTAGCTGATCACGTTACTTTCCATGTCCTATACACTTTCCCTTATGAGTCTATTTGTGCTAGGTTCTACTTTCAAACAGTTAATTAATCAAGCAATCAATTAATCCTATCCCTAACATCCGCACATCCTTTCTAACATTAACATTCATTATTTAACCATACACTTTACCTTTACTGAGCTTGCTTGAGTGACAGATGGCTATCTTGAACTGGAATCTTCTTTCTTTTTCCTTTAAATCCCATTCTCTGTTCGAGTCTAATAATGTAGGATGCTTAAATCTCTTGAACTTCGCTCTGATACCAACTTGTAAGGCCCCGTTACCGGTGCCTCATGTTGGACGTTGGATTTACTTATAAACACAGTTCTAAATATCAGAGTTAACTTAAAACTTTCGCGGAATATAAACCTTTCTTTAAATATTACATATTACTTCATTAACATGTCTTAACAACATTCTTATCTTTCAAAATAAACATTAATAACATTAAAACATCTTGAGTCTTCGGATGCCAGTCTCTTATTCGTCCACCATGTGCCTGCTCAAGCCAGCTTGCCTCTTTCTACTCACATGCGTGCATACTAAAAGTCAGCTACGCTGAGTGAGTTCTAGTTATCAGGCGACATACAATACATACACATATCGTACATACTTACATATCCGAAGATTCATATCCATACTTAACCAGTTACCTTTCTGTCATACATACATACATACATACTAATACTTACCTCAGTCCACTGAGAGTATGTTCATAGTCTGCCGTCTATACCTATACTCAAGGTTGTGAACATGAAAAAGGTCTGCGGTCCTTACCTATGTTCATCCTTTCATGGTGCGTACAAGGTCCGTAGTACTTCCCTATACCATCCTACATTAACAACACGTACAAGGTCCGCAGTCCTTCCCTATGTTGCAACCTATTTTCATAGCCCGTACGAGGTCCGCAGTCCTCCCCTATGCTACCAAAATACTAGTACAACACGTATAAGGTCCGCAGTTCTTTCCTATGTCAGGCTCCTATCTGAAGTACGTATAAGGCCCACAGTCCTTAACTAAGTTCTCATCTATCGTCTATAACTCGTATAAGGCCCGCAGTCCTTAACTACACCATCACATGCCAAGTCTATTTCCAACGGAAGTTAGAGGGATTTGCCATCCTAACGTACTACAACATATGTAGAACTCATATACCATTACTGTACTTGCATACACTTACTTTGCATATACAATAATTACATCTTAGCATAAGTACACTCTAGGCATTCTTCACATCATTCATTTAACAATCATACTCCTTGTCGATACGTGCAATATCGGAATATCGTTCATGCCCCGACAAGCATTCATTCATAACGGTCATACATCATCCATACAATTACATATAACATTCATTTCTTTATTTATAACCTGACAGTACGCGCAATATCCGAAGATCGTTCACATACCGACAAGCAATCATTCATATCTATCACATATATCATATATAGCATACACTTACCACTTAAGGTAAGTAAGTGTATTAACTAATCACATCGAATACGCACACGACCCCGAAAACATAGCAAAGAATGGGGCTAGAAACTGACCTGTATCCAGTTTCGCTCTCCGTTTATCGTTATTTCCCACTTTAATTGAGCTCTATTTACTGTATAATAATAACACGTATCAATAATTGTCCTAATTATATTGTTCATATATAAGCCAAATGGCTAAGTCTGGTTTAATCTAATGGTCTTGTTTTAGATTACATTTTACTTAGAATATTCATCCTTAACCCTAATGTATTTGAATTTAGGGTTCTTGTAAGACCCCAAAATACGGGAGTCATACAGTTGGTAATCATTCCAAACAAATTAAAAAGTAAAGGTTAAACTGGTTTCTGAAATTCAAAATTTCATTATAGAGTATTCTTGCAGCGGAAATTTACAAATCATCAAATTATTATCCTTGAGACATGAAAATGTAAATTAAATTATTAAAAGATAAATCAGTTTTACATAACTTGAAAATCCAATTCAGAGTATCCTTGCAGCAGAAAAAGTCGACGAAACATTCAAACATTATTTCTTTTTAAGACAAGCAAAGGGTCATCCATGGTTGTCTTAATTATTAAAAATAGAAATGGGCTTTGACTAGAAACATATTATCCTTAAAACAAAAATGTAATTTAAAACATGCAAAAATAATAACATGACGAAGAACATCGACTAGAACTGCCTCGGGACTTTGGGTAGTCTTGTGCACCTCCAAGCAGTAATCCCATCCATGTACAGCCTGAAAATCATTCTAACATACATGCAAAGTCAGCTTGAGCTGAGTAAGTTCATGTTTTAATCATCAAATTATTTTAAAGACCAACCAAGGCGTTTAACATATGACTTCCATAATGATATATATATATATATATATATATATATATATATATATATATATATATAATATCATAATAATACATAAATAACATCAATAAATCAATAAATAAACGTTCCTCAGTCAAGCACGTAACACGGGTCACATTCCATCAAGTCCAAAACACAAAGTTAAGGACCCGAATAACCTTCACCCCAAGGACAGATAAACTGTTAGGGGATTTTACATTCATTCGCCCCAAGGACAGTACTTCCTGTCCTGGAACACTTCACCTTAACCCCCAACAGGGAAATCAAGGAATTTTTACATTCACATTCGACCCAGTCACGGCTTAACAAAAACATTCACGTGGTGGCCACACACACACATACCCATAAAACAACATCAAACATACAAACTTACAAGCATAGATAGTAAAAATAACATAAACTATGCAATAACATTCAAATGCTTCAAAAGGGTAAAATCGTCATAAAACGTGTATGCTAGCCCAAAACGTAAAACAGTTAAAAAGGGGCATCATGAAACTCACCTGGAACGAACCACACAAATATCACAACCAGATCCTCCAGCTAACCACACACTATTCAAACTCCTGAAACGAATCACACAACATTCACTAACTAGACCGCGATGACTCGTTTATTCTACGAGACATCCTAATGGGCTTAAATTGGCCCATGTCCTCACCCAACATTCATATCCATTTACATCAGCCCCCGGAGTCCTTGAATTACCCAAAACACCCTTTACAATAAAACACCACCAACGGTTCCCAAACTATGCCCGTTTTACGTTAAACGAGTCGAATTCGTGCGTTAACGAACCGATTAACCAACCACCAACCAAACCATCCCCATTTGGATAAAATTTGACATAATTACAGCCTACCCATTAATATTTAACTATCCGACTTGTTAGGGTTTGAAATCTTATCATTTTCCACATTAATTAACAATTAACCGATTTTACGCGCTCTTTCAAAACGATTAAGGTATCATCAACCAAACCAGCCCCTAAGACCAAAAAAATAATTGTTCTACTGTTCAAATACTGATATGAGACTCCTAAATCTGATCGGGTCGACCATCCTTTCACACAACACCCGAAACACAACAATTATCGATTTCAACACTCAAGAACCCTAGAAATCGGTTTTTAACAATTGACCTATCAAACGAACTCCTATGATCACGAAATTTTAGTATGATATACTAGACATACCTGGGAACCTGTTGACACCAAAAACTCCAACTTTTGATCTCCGGAAGTGGGTCAATTGAAAGATATCCGAATCTGACCCTAGTCGCAAAACCGAAGCAATTGGTCAATGTAACGACCTAGATTAATCAAAAGGAGATTATGGGAGATTGGTACACACCTTAGTCGACCTCTAGGAACTTGGAATTGATTCTATTCTGCCAAAAACGAAGAGGGGGTGGGGGGTTTATGGTCCGATCGCAGCAGGTGGGAGGAAGGGAGTATTAGGGTTTTTTTTGTTTTTAATTTGTAAATGTTGCATAACTAGCCCTCCTAGTTGCCAACTGAACTCATTGCTCCCAAAGTTAATTAAAATGACTTATAAGAAGCACCGATAGGCCCTTGGACAAATAAACGAATCTGGAAATTAATAGCAAACTCCACAACACGCGACATTCGGTTTACGTGAATTTTGGGATGTTACAAGACTACCCCCCCCCCTTACATTGGGATTCGTCCCCGTATCCCGCTCATTCGGAAACAAGCGCATGTAGAGTCTCATCAATTCGTCTTCCGGTTTCCAAGCGGCCTCGGAACCTCTTAGGTGCCTCCACTGCACCTTTACCTGCCCAACCGCCTTATTCCTCGGGTGCTTCTCCTAACGGTCAAGAATGGCGACATGTTGCTAAATTTTGTTGAGAGGTACCCGCGTCTCCCCGTCCATCAAACACTTTCTGAGATGCAAGATGTGAAGAGTAAGATGAATCTCCTATGCTCCTCGGTATTTCCAACCTATAGGCTACCTCCCCATCTCGCTTCAAAATTCGAACGGACCGATGAATCTGGGGCTTAGCTTCCCCTTATTACTAAACCAAGTAATACCCTTTCATAGATAAACCTTCAAAATAATCGGTCACCCTCCTCGTAATATTTCTCCCAAAAAATAGAAGTATGGCGCGTCTCTCTACCCGACACAATGGACACTGGAACTCCGCGTCGAGCCACTATCTCGCGAACAATTAAATCGGTTGACTGCTCTGAATTACAAGCCTCTCTCATCAGTATGGAATGTCCACCCTTAGTACCTCTATCCACCACCACCACCCAAAAGTAGCATACCTTCCCTTAGGCGTACACGGAAATTTGATTATAAGATCCATCGCAAGGTGCTCTCACTTCCATTCTGGACTGCCTAAGGGTTTAGAGTTTCTCATATGCCCTCCGGTGCTCAGCTTTAACCTGCAAACCCGTCAAACGCTTACTTACATATGGAGTCACATCATACTTCATCGTTGGCCACCAATAATTCTTCTTAAAGTCTGGGTACATCTCTGTCGTGCCCGGATGAATGGAATAGTGCGTCAAGTAAGCCTCATTTCAAGTTCTCCACATTCTCTGGCCAATTTCATTACCCTCTTTACTCATATCCTTACCAGAACTTTCGACACCTCCACAACCTCAGCAATCATTACAGGTATTAGTTTAAGTATAAGTATATATGAGAAATATAATTTACACAAATGTCCCCAAAACGTGGAAAACAAGTAAAATAGGGGAATGTGGTACTCACCTCGAATAGACGAGCAAAGGTGAAAAAAAATATTATAAATGATGATTGCGGAAATCACGCTCTTTGGAGAATACCGACGAGAAATCCTAAGTAACAAATAATTACGGAATAAATACGAATTGAATAAAGAGTCTTAAACTAAATAGAGATTCGGGATTTGATGGTCGGGTATGTTCTTACGAAAGTTATATATTACGTTAATTCACTAATAGCTTTATTAAATAATATATCTTTAACTCTGAAAATTTTACATTTATAAATAAAATACTTATCTAAATAAGTATTTATAACTTTTGAATCGATTATATAAAGAGATTGTTTTAACATATTTATTTTAAACTAAAATACTCTTAATACCTATTTTTATTATTATTAAAGATTTCTGTTAAATAAATATCGCAAATGATAAATAATAAATAATATTTATATAAATAAGATCTTTTATAAAATGCTTGAATTTATATATTTGAACATGTTTAATGTACAAGATTATATTAAATATATTTTAGATTGACACTCTTTTTAGATAATAAAACCTTTTAACAATTTTTAAATAATCTAATATACATACATACATTTATATCTATACTATATAATAAATAAATGTTTTTCAATGTCATATGACATCACACAAGATAGCTTCTTATAAAATTTTCCCACCTCTCTCTATTATTAAATACATTTCTCTTTTTATTAATAGTAGTTATATTATTGAACTTTTTTTTTCTTTTTTAATCAATTATTTTCTCTTTTTAATAAATATTTTTTTAATTTAACATTTTAAAGCAAACATAGATATATTATTTAGTTTTATATAAATATGTTGTATAGTTATTAGTATTAAGCTTTTATAAGTAACGATTTTTCACGTTGATTTAGATAAAATAATTAATTTCAAATAAAGATATCTTAACTTTATGTTTGTTTTGCAATGAATATTAATAAAAACTAAATCACTATAGATGGTTTGATTTGGTTTTGAGACAACATGTTTTATCGCATGGTAAGTTATGTGTTTCATTATCTAAAGTTGAAATAAAAAAATAAAACGAAACTGCTAATTTTGATATGTAGGTTAAAATTACAAATATTGTATACAAAAAAATATTTAGAGATTAATGAATTTTCAACTTTTAATTTCCATATTGTGTAATAGGTAATTTATTCTATCATACATTATATCTTTATATCATTTGAACATATTTTTTTGTTTTTCACATTGTGTTATTATCTAAACAAATTTATTTATTATAACTCGTGTTCTACACGGGTCTTAACGTCATATGCCATTACACATGAGTAATCCTTATAAAATTTTCCCATTTCTCTCATGTTAAATATATATTTCTTTTTCTTATATATAGTTTATATTTAATTATTTTATTTTAAATCTATTATTATTTTTTTATTAATTATTTCCCGGTTTTAAAAAATTAATGCCAACACAAATATATTATTTAGTTTTATATAAATATATTGTATAGGGTATTGGATCATTTCAGAAGTTTTTTACAGCGAGAAGTACGAGAAGTGAAGGTGTAACTCCATTAATCCTTAATTTCACTCCCTTTCTTATGTGTAGGTGTGTTGTGTAGATGCATATGTATGTGTGTAGGTACGTATGTTTGTATATGTGCACGTATGTTTGTATGTGTGTAGGTACATAGGTTTGAATATGGCTCGGTACATTTATATGTTTGTGGGTTGATTTGAATGTGTAATTAAGACATAAATACAACCAACCTACATATATGTATGTAACATCATATGAAAGGGAGTGAAATTAGGGATTAATGAAGTTATACATTCACTTCTCGCACTTCTCGCTGTAATATCACTTCTCACAAGATCCATCCCCTATTGTATAGTATTAATATTAAGTTTTTATAAGTAAAGAACTTTCACATTGATTTAGATAAAATAATTAATTTTAAATTTCAAAGAAAGAAATTTTCACTTTATGTTTGTTTTGCAATGAAGATTAATAAAATTAAAGCCAATTGCTTTAGATAATTTGTTTGTTTTTGAGACAACATGCTTTAACACATGATCAATTATGTGTTTTGTTATATATAGTTGAAACAAACAACAAAGTGAAACTACTAATTTTAATATGAATGATAAAGTTACAAATAATTTATACAAAAAAAAAAGAATTAAAAAATTTATGAATTTTCAACAACTTTTTATTTCCATTTGTGTAATGTGTAATTTATTTTACCATATATTATATATTTATATCTTTTGAACATATTTTTTGTATTTCACATTTTGTTATTATTTAAATAATTGTAGTTATTCTAACCTGTGTTCTACACAAGTCTAATGCTATTTGTTATTATACATGAGTGATCCTTACAGAATTTTACCACCTCTCTCTCTTATTAAATATATATATTTTTATTCTTATTAATAGTTTTATTTATTAATTTCTTTTTTAATAAATATTCCCTGGTTTAAAAAATTTAATACCAATATAAATATATTATTAAGTTTTATATAAATATTTGGTATTAGTTAATAATATTAGGCTTTTATATGTAATGGATTTTCATGTTAATTTAGATAAAATAATTAATTTCAAATTTCAAGAAAGAAATTTCACTTTATGTTTGTTTTGCAATAAATATTAGTAAAAGCTAAGGTTAATCAATTTAGATGATTTATTTGTTTTGGAGAAGCCTGTTTTAACTTTTAACATATGGTCAACTATGTGTTTCATATTTATAGTTGAAACTAAAAGCAAAGTGAAATTACTAATTTTAATATAAAGAATAAAGTTATAAATCAAATTATATATATTGTATATAAAAAAATATTTAGAGATTTACAAATTTTCAACTTTTATTTCCATACTATGTATTGTGTAATTTATTCAACCATATTGAACATATTTTTTAATATGTTGAACATATTTTTTATATCTCTCGTTATGTTATTATTTATATTAATTTATTTATTTTAACTCGTGTTCTACACGGGTACATAACCTAGCATATCTATATATATATACATGTAAACGAAAGCTTTTAACGAGCTTTTGAGAAAAGAAGTAACCAAATGATGTTGGTTTAATAAAAATAATGTGTATCTTGTATTTATTATTAATTATAAATGTTTTATAACAATTAGAATAATTAGATTAGTTTTTTTTTTAAATAGCATAACACAACAGCCCAAAAGGGGTTCGAGAACCTACGCAGTGGCCGACACCCAGGTTAACAACACTCAGCCAAACCAACTGATCTATGGTGATCAGTTGGTATAAACTCAGAAACTATAATACATATTCAAACAGAAAGAGAACTATAAAGCTTATGAACCCTAGAAATCCCAATCTTGTTCAATCCGTTAATGATTATCAAATTAAGGTTAGGATTAATGTTAATTAACCAGAGACGATCACAATACACTAAACAATTACCTCAAATCACGACGTATGATGGTTTAAATCCACGAACTGCAGACGGCCAGAAACAGAAGCGAAGGACTACCAAAGGTTGTTGAAAACTCAATTGGTTCGAGGGTTAAGGACGGAGATGGTTAAGTGAATGAATCTGCAAGTTTAATTGGATTTCTATAAATGTTTACATGTATAACGATTGAGGGTTTGGGTCGGCTAGAAGATACACGAGCTGAGGATTCGTTCAGATCCAATTAACTTAATAATATTGACGGTTTAGCCGTAATTGGTAAGAGTAATATGTTTTTGATTTAGTTTCCAAATCCAATACGAGAAATTCAGGGCCAAGAAATCCCCAATTGAGATCGGATTGCGATTAGGGTTTAGATTCGGGGTCGGTTATTGGGTAAATGGGTCAAGATACCAGATTGTTGGTGGGTTATATTATATTATATTATATTATATTATATTATATTATATTAATATATGGTATTTTGCAGTTTAGACCCTGTACTATTTAGGTGGAAACAAAGTAGGGTTAAAGTTTAGATTTGGGTTAAAAACGTATATTAATCAAAGTAGTTTTAAATCATTAAATAAATATTAAAACAATAGTATTAAAGTAATAATAATTACTCGTTAAACACATTATTTTATTGTTAAACTTTTCCGAACATAAGTATATTGATTATTGTTAAGCTCGGGTAAATAATAATAATAATAATAATATTTAAAAATATCCGAGTTGTTACACAGTACGTGTATAATGCGAAACCAGTTGAAGGACGCGTTCGGCATTTATCCGAGCACCGATACACGCCCAATGGGAAATGTATGCGCATAACGCAATACTATGCGCCTGTGCAGATTATTATGTGTATTTTTTAATATGAAATATACATAGTGGTGATACAACCGGTTTACTGAAACATACATATCGATTATGTAGAAACCAGTTTGACACCGACTAAAACCTGAGGTACGGAACCGATATCCAATTTTCTCCCTAAAACCGGTCTACCGAGCATAAACCAGCCAACCGAAAGAAAACGGTGAAAACCAGAACCCAAACCGATCAAAACCAGGTTAACATATTCCCAAGATTGTTGATATTCTTGCTCAACTTCTCATTGCTGGTAAAATTTAATAGTTTTATATTTTGTTTAAAAGCTGTTGCATTACACACACATTTATGTTTATATATTTGACATTAAGTATATTGCATATCTACAGAAGAAAACATGGAACATCATGCAGTGCATAAAGCTCTTCTGTCGGTTTTAGTTTAAACAGTTTGTTCAAATGGTTTCACTTTTTAGTTTTGTTCAAATTTGATTTATGTGTTATTTGAACAAATTGTTTAAATTCAAACAAACTCGTTTATCAAACTGCCAATTTTCTCGCATATATATTCAACTAGTAGAGGTGCCCGCGCTTTGCGGCGGGAACACATCCATAATTTGGTGGTACCATAACGAACCGTCCCATTACCAATCTGCACAAGTTAACCTCAAAATTATGTCTATCTTACATTCCGGCTTCAATTGAACGCATCCAACCCTTCCATCGTACTAATGCAACGTCTCTAAGGTTCAGGTTTCAGTTTCGCTGTCTATTGTTTTTCAAGTTTCAATTTCACCTTCGAACAATCAAAAATTAATTTTTGATTGTCAAAGCCCGTGCTTCTCGGCAGGTCGGAGGAGGGTATTTGCGAGAATGTTTTTGTTCGTGAGAATGCATTTGTTACTTGGTATATTGATGGATTAATATATAACATACGCCATTTTCGTACTTGATTTCTGTCGGTTTATCAATGCACCCAGCACGTTGCGACCATTCCGACAAAGTTTAACGACATTCTATAAACAAAACTTTTTTGAGTATAAAAAATAATAAAATACAATACATATTATTGAATATATGTGCATCACAATAGGGAAAATTGTCACACCCCGTTAAGCGAATTGCGGAAGCGTAAAGCGGAAATGCAACAGATACAACTGGTATCAAATACATTGTTCATAAAGAAACATTACTAACTAATTTACAATATATTATATCGTTCTAACATCTTTTACAAACTAGGTGATACAATCGAACCGGTTCTTCAATTACTTTACTTCTAACTCAAATGCCCATGACATCATTCACCAATCAGACACGTAACGCACAGGAAATTACTTCTCATATCTGATTACCTGAAAAGCATGTTAAAATAGGTCAACTACGAATAGTTGGTGAGTTTCATAAGTTTAACGAAATCAGTTCTGCGTACCACACAGTCATAGTTTGTATGTACACGCGTATGTAAAAATATGTGTTTACGTTTGTATAAATATGTACAGCCATATCCTTGTGTGTGCATATGCACACATGTAAGTTTATAATATAAATTTGAAATTTCAGTAAAATCGTGATTGTTTGTTCGTACTACCTGTTTCCAATTTCCGTGTTTAACCAACCACTGTGGACCCCCTTCCTCCCACAACGGTTCCACATAAACTCAACCACTGTGGCCCCCCTTCCGCCCACAACGGTTCCGCGTTAACATCAACCACTGTGGTCCCCCTTCCACCCACAATGATTCCACGTAAACTCAAACATTATATAGTGTACATGCAAATAATTAGTATATTCTACACATAGTATTTCCTACGGCTAATCACATAGCATGTATATAGACACATATACACATATAGTATTTATCATGTATCACCAAACACTATGGCTCCCCATCCGCCAACAATACGCATAATCACATTATTTACTTAACATTCATGTCATAATCAAGTTAGTTCGTTTAATAAGTTGCAGCAGAACTTGGCTCATAGGCCATACTCAACTTTAGTTTATAAGTTGCAGCAGAACTTGGCTCATAGGCCATACTCAACTTTAGTTTAGTACTATTGTGGCCCCCTTCCGCCAACAATAGCACCATAATCATCACAGACCGCGTTATCCCCATGGCCATTACAGACCACGTTGTCTCCCAAATTAGTTATGTTTAACATTACATAACGTGTTTGTATAAACATGCTATCACGGGTAATTTCATTATGTTTTGCAATTCGTATTATCTCCACTCAATATATCAGTCAACGATAATAATCATCTTTCATCAGCACGTAGTCAATCATTATGTTTGTAGGGACTTTTCATATATAAATGTTCAGATATTTTATATCCTGAATCGTTTTCAGATAGATAACGTGTGTAAACATGCTTTCCACCCCAAAAGTTCGTAAAATAGTTTAAAGAGTGGGGTCATGAAACTCACCTTATCGTAGTTCGCACAGAAATTACGTATCAGTAAGTCAGATGCCTCGTTTATAGCCTGATTCCTATAAACGGTATCGTATCGTTAATACTAGTACAGTGTTCAAGCTAAGTCGGGCCGTATAGAAAATCTGGGTATAGCTGTTAGGCCCAGAACATGACCATAGTCTTAGATTGTGACGTTGTATACTATGAAATGTTTAAAACTGGATTTGGCTCAGTTTCACCGTTTCCTGAGCCTAGCTCAGTTGATCGTTTATACGTTTCGGGATTAGGTAAGATCACATAAAACTTAAGTAAATATATTGATTGATAAAATAATTTGATTTATGAACGAATCTTAAGGTTTCGGTGTCTGGTTTGATCGCAGGGTTCGTTTCCGTTTTCACACGGGTTTGATTATACAAAACGCGCACAATCCACCCGAATTGTCCGGAATTTTCGTAAAAAGTTCGCTTTTATCAATATCATTCAAAAATATGATATTTGACCACTTTTGACATTTTGACATACCAGTCAGTCCGTTAAACACAAAACTGCCGGTTTCGTTAAAACAATTATAATTTAAATCTTTGATTAATCATAACTAAATATGTACTTATATATAAATTATGTAAATTTTTGTAAAAATACATTAAGACATGGAGAATTTTATAAAAATATTTTCAGAAATTTTATGATTATTTATTTATTTATAAAAATTCATTTAATAGGTTATAATCGTGTAATAAATGGCCCGTTTATATCAAACGACCTCCAAAAAATCCGATAATTTTTACCAATAGCCTCAATGTTATTACATAGCCCCTGCAAAATTTCCAGAACCTAACTCTTTTGACAAAATGCCTTTTTGTGCGTTTTTCGGCTGTTTAAAATTCGGTTAAACCATGATTGCACAAACCATACTTAGGCATTTCCAATGATCCCCAAAATTTACCAGTGATCTTACCATCACATATTAAACTCCAAAACCAAGTTTCATAATTTTTCAATATGTTTAGCTATTTTTCCCAAATAAACGCTCATAAACGGAAATAAATTCACCAAATATTCTCAGTTTATCGAAAAATTACCAAATTTGAACAGGGACTCATTTATATGATCCCTAATGTCCCTGCAAGTTTTGACAAGCTAACAACAAGCACGTCACAACCTAATACTAAACAGCCCCTAAACGAGTGTTACGGGTTTACCTTGTCGGTTTTCGATGAATTTTGCTAGCTTAAACGACTTTCCGGGTCTCGGGTTGCAAACTCAGTATATCTACATATCATATAACATCAAACCAAGCATAAATCATCCATGTAACAGCCTTGATAATTAGGGTTTCGGTTTTGGGTTCAAACCGAACTTTCTAACCGTAAAAACGTTGTATTCATGTTCTAATCCGCGTTTTTGACCAAAAAAGTATATGTTCCTGGTTTGTAGACATGTTTAACATCAAAACATGGTTTTACTTGATTTTTAGGGTTTTTGGATGGTTAAACATGTTTAAAACTAACTAAAACATGTTTATATGTTAATTATACTTAATGAAATCAAGTTAAAAATGATGAAATGATCAAGATACCTAGAGTTTTGAAAGAGAGTTGATAGAGCAGAAGGTGGAGCTGCTTGGACTTCAAAATGTTTGAGAGTTGAAATGAATAACAAAGTCTTAAGGTGTAAGTTATATAAAAAATAATAATGTGATGTTTGGTGGGGCTGGCCGATCGGAACTATGAAGGACCCCTTAATGGGCTGTTTTGGCCCATTAATCTAATTATACAAGCCCAAACATGAAAAGCCCACTTCAAATTTAGTTCGGGTTCGGTTTTTCGCAAGAAAATTAATTCGGGTGTGAGAAATAGCGTAAAAACGAGTGTTTTTCAGCTTATCTTTGTAAAATAAGAAAAACGTACTGACTCGTAAAATTCCAAAATATTTTCACGGATTGCTTAGAACATGTCATATAAGTGTTTTATAAGTCTTTTTCGGCTTAACGGATGCTACAATGCTTGTTTTGATATTAACGATTGCGTTTAAGCTTATAGCGTATCGATAAACGAAACCTTTTTCGTTTAAAGAGTTTTTAAACGTACTGAGGCCTAAATATCAATATGTTAGCCTCTATAACATATATATAACTCGTATATGACCCCTCAGTATGTATACGGGTCATAATTAGTATCAGTCGGTTACTCGTTTAAGCACTACGAATTAACCGATTTATCGTTTACTTGTTACGTAATGAATATAGTGTACCTCGTTTTGTTTGCTATCGAACTAAGGCCATATTACTAATATTTTAGCTTGCATAGATCATATATCACTTATAGATGGCACCCTGGGATATCCGGACCATAACCAGACCCGTTTGGTTATTTGTTTGTTCGTTACGCAATAAGCGGTTAAACGCTTATTCGAGTTTGTAAGTACTAAGGTGTACTCGGTTTTGCCACGGATGTCACAAAAATATAAATAGCAGGATTAAATATGAACATTTAAGATTATTTTTTAACCAAAGTGAAAACATGATTACATTAAATAGTAACTGTCAACATAATTAAATGCAATTACAGGCTCAAATCACTTTATATATTGCTCTTAGAGTATACACTTGAAATATAATAACACGAGTTTTCTATAAAAAAAAAAACTCACTGTTTCAATAACACAAAACAAAGTTATAAATCTCTAAAAATGAGCAAAAGTACATCCCCCAATGTAATAACCCTCATACACGTTGCGATCTCGCTTCAACTACCACTACATGCCACGCTTTTGTCACAATAATGCAACACTTAGAGAAAATATGGGCCTCAACCGTTTATGAATACGGGTCACACATCAATGATATCAATACCTGCAAAAAAAAAAGGAGTTGAGACCCAATATAAACTAACAGATCATGTACATACCCTGAAGTTACAATTAACTTTCTTGTCTATCAATTGCAACACCTAAGTCACAAAATAAACAAACGAAAAAGTATTTAATACTAATAGCAAGGATAAGTAAAAATTGTAACTTGAGCTATGGTTGCATTATGAAGCTAGAAACCTCCTAAAGAAAATGTTAATAAGGCCTTTTAGTCAAAAATATGCGCTGAGGTATACGTAGCTGAATCTGGAAAAAAAAACCAACGGAAATATTAAGCATTTAAAGGTTTTAACACGGGTTTAAAATTCCAGCCCGTTTACGTAAGATATAGAAATGGGTCGAATCAGTTCTTATCGCAAATGGGTCTAATAAAAAAAATACAGAAAAAGGATCGAGTCAAATGAGATGAAACTTAAAAGTCATTCGTTGTATGACGTATATGAAATTATTCGTGTTTAAAACACTCGCTTTGTTAGCAAAGACCCGAGAATGTTGTTTCGTCTTTTATGTCTAAATCGTTTCTTCAAAGTGACCCGGGCCATATTGGACGTGTTACTTATAAGCCAGCCCACTGTAACCTGGACCCGTTGTGACCCATTACCCAACCCAACTGATGAGCATGATCTAGAGCACCTGTGACCTTCAACTTGATACTCTTTAAGTTTGTTAAATAGTTGGAGTACCTTATTGGCATTCACAATTTTGTATGACTGTATGCGAAAAAAATCCTAAAAATAATGTCAAAAGACTATGTTGCCCTTGTCACCAAATGATAGATTTAAGAATGTAAAAAAAAAACATTTTACAATATTATAGAAAATCATTCCCAACGCCCATTTAGAAAAAACTTACCAATCGTTAGAGTTGGCAAAGGTAAGACAAAAGTTCACTTTCGCTCCAAAACTACATGCACCGCAAAAATAAGCATAAATTATGACAAAATCATAGAAAATCAACAATTTAGGTTAGATTGTTTGTTACTGGGTCATAGTCAAATGGGTTATAATATTGCATATGAGTCAAAACTATATCAGCGGACAATCTGGAAATAAAAAAAAATTATGAATGGGTCAACTTTCTCAACCCGCAAACCCGAGGTTTGAACTGAAAACTGACCCGAAAGAGACACAGCTCAATTTGTGCAAGTGTAATATGTGGCATATGTCTAGAAGATGAGCAGCTCAACTTGTTCATAGTCTATAAATAACTAAGTTGTACATTTAGGATTTTACCTTATCCCTTGAGACAGCAGTGTGCTACACTAAATAAGTCAATAAGCAGCACAACTAAAAGATGCCCCAGCTACTTCTGCTCTGCAATAATTTCAAAACACAAAACATATATTTCTAAACTGAAAGTCACATAAGTGGGAGACTGCTGCAACTTATACACATTAATTTAAACCCGAATCTTTCATCTTTGAATCACTTGCCATATATCACTTAAATCATATAAGAAAGTATAGGCAACTTTGAAATGTTAAGTGTTGATTATAACATTAAATTAAACCCGGATGCAAAGTTTCTATAATTTATCATATATTAGATACCGTTTCGAAACAAATCAAGGTCAAAACAACAGAAGAAGCAACTGAACACATAAATATACCCAAAAGCTACCATAACCCTCAAAGTTAATGTTTGGATTGTGACTGAGTGATTGGCTCATAATATTGTGGATGAGGTACGTATTAATAGTTTGGAGGTGACCATCTTGACCTGCTTACCAAAAAGCAGTTCGATTCGTGTTATTGTGACTGAGTGATTGGCTCATAATATTGTAGATGAGGTACGTATTAATAGTTTGGAGGTGACCATCTTGACCTGCTTACTAAAAAGCAGTTCGATTCGTGTTACATGTTATCTCTATGGAGTAAACTGGTAACACGAAAAGGTTAGCATAAAAAGAAATTAGCACAGTAAATGTTCTTAAAAAATATAAAAGTTTTTTCATAGTATGCTCAGTTCAACCCAACTCGATCCGTTGTAGTTGCACTATATCTTGCCTAAAGCCGGCCAAC
Source organism: Bidens hawaiensis (assembly GCF_021521415.1). NCBI lineage: Eukaryota > Viridiplantae > Streptophyta > Magnoliopsida > Asterales > Asteraceae > Bidens > Bidens hawaiensis. The sequence goes on along the minus strand of NW_027494398.1, from coordinate 264,524 downwards.
CTGATAATATATGGTACATGAGGGTAAAGTGTGAACGCGTGAAGTACAACCTGAAAATCGTGATTAATATTTAGCTTTTTTTTATGCTTCAAAGTAAAAACAATCATCATATTCTGTCTATTCCCAATAATCATTTGTTTTGGAATTCGTTTTCTGTTTCCGAACACGTTTGATTCCCCGTTGTGGATTCCACTGGATTTTTATTCAATGAGATTTTATTGTGTCACAACTGTTTGATTTTCCCCACTCAGCATTTTCATGAGTCTCTTTATAGAGTTTAGCTGTATAAAAGTTTTCAAATAGTACTAATTCCGCCATGTCAGCAAGGCACTCGTTTTGATTCGATATATGAAATATAGGGAGTAAAATAATTTTGTTTAATACGTTATGGGGTTAACTTTCAAGGCAATTTTGTATAGTGCTATATATTTTAGAATTAACTCACCGTTCCTCAACTCAACTAACAACTTTCAAAATTTGATAACTTCTCGTATTTCTCAGTATAGCCCTCTTGTTAGCCTTAGGCGGCCTTCGGTTTGTTATTAATATTACGAGTTTTATTTATGGTTATCGAAATCAAATCGGATTTTGTATTTTGGGGGTCACCAATTTTTTTTTTTCAATTTTAATAAGATGGCGAGTTACATTCTTGCTCGTATAATATAGTATATTACCACTTGTATAATATTATGATGACTGTTAATGTACGAGGATTGAAATTACTGGTCTCACTTTCCTCTATTGTTTGAATAGTTTATTTGATTTGATTGTTTTATAGAGGATTATAGACCGTGCTTAGGCCAATTAGGGATCTAAAATTTCATACACAATTCACCAAGAGTAAGATTTTGTTAAGGCGAGTTTTTCAGCTGGATAGTTGTTACAAATCAGAAGAAGGTATTTGGAGTGGATTAGTCAAGAAACTATCATTCAGCTTGAATTGCTTTCTCGGGATGTTTAAGGAACACATGTTAAGGGTTCCATTTTAGTTTGTTTCCCACTTCCAATGGGGTATCTCGAATTGTTGTAGCATCTCCGAGGATCTTTAGTATTCCCCCAGAACTTATAATAGTGCACACTTTACAAAACATGAGCCTATGATTCCTTCATAGATTTCGCTTGCATCTTTATACTAGTACTCAGTTTATCCGAACATCTGGCCTGACTTTTCCTTGTTCATCACTCAGTTATTAAGGCTATAAAAATTTAAAGTTCAAGTTTCGGTTACGGATAGTATAGTTTTCCTCATCCGTGTTTCATCATTGGGGTACTAGGATTTGTTCCGTGTACGGGATCACTTCTTTATCTAGAAGAGGCAGTATATGTAACATCCTAAAATTTATAATGTTGAATAAAGAAAGTTATGTTTAGTGATTTCGCGTAATTGATTAATGTCGGGGAAGGAGCGGGTCTTGGACTTGGATTAATTGAGATGGGTTAAATGAGAATGGGATTTCAGGGATATAAATACCCCCAAAATCCCAAAATATCTTCATTTTCCCCCACCCTCCTAAACACACACATACACACACACCAAGCACACCCAAAACCGCCGCCGGCCGGGCCGAGAAAGAAGGAAGGATCGAGCGAGGTCCGGGTGAGAGAGAAAGATTAGTGGTGATACCAAGATAAACGAGATCCAAACAAGCTCAAAAGGTATGATTCTTGATCTTGGAAGTTTAAAGATCCAAGCTTTTAGTGTATAAACGACCGAAAATGGTCGGGAAGTATAGTGGGTGGTATTGAACCTTAACAAGGGTGTTAAAATCGCCCGAAATGTTGATCAGAAACCGAAACAGCGGACATCTGGGCAACTTCGCCTTCATCTGGGCAACTTCGCCTTCAAGCGATGAACTTCGCCTGCAAGCTAAGTTCGCCTGATGAACTTCGCCTGCAAGCTAAGTTCGCCTGATGATAAGTTCGCCTGAGGTTTAACTTCGCCTAAAGCCAAGTTCGCCTGAGGTTTAACTTCGCCTAAAGCCAAGTTCGATTAGAAAATAAATAAAAAAAAAAAAAACCTAATGAAAAATGTGTTAAGACAGTTAATGGAAATAAAATTTTTCCAAGCTGACCTGGCAGCTCGACCCCAGCCAGGGGCTCTGCCCCTTGGACCCTGCTAGGGGCTGCCGCCCCTAGACCCCGCTGCCAGGGGCGCTGCCCCCGGACCCCCGTTCGTTGTGGGTCATATAAAGATAGAAATACATTATGAGAGGTGATAGTTAATTGATACGTATACTTGTTATACAGTCAGCCGTGCACAACTGAAGAAAGGGATTACGATTAACTGTGAACGTAACTGTGTTCAGGTGAGTTTCTAGCCCCATTTATGTGTTATGTTTTCGGGGCTGTGTGCATACTCAATATGTTTGTTAATACGCTTATCCTAAGAGATAAGTGTATGCCTTATGTGAATGATATAATATGTATGAATGATTGCTTGATGGTACGTGAACGATCTTCGGATATTGCATGTACTGTCAGGTTGTAACGCTAAGTTAAGGTAAGTATGATATGTATGCTTATGTGTATGAATGTGATAAAGTTAGTAAAAGAAGGAAAGGATGATTGTATGGTTACGAAAAGGGTACCGAGCCCTAATAATACTCGAGGTATGATGTATGGTTGTATGGTAACGAAGAGGGAATCGAACCCTACTAATATTTGAGAACTAGGGAACCGAACCCTACTAATATTCGAGGAAAGAGGGAAACCGAGCCCTAATAATACTCGTGGAAAGAGGGAAACCGAGCCCTAATAATACTCGTGGAAAGAGGGTATCGAGCCCTAATAATACTCGAGGAAGGAGGGTACCGAGCCCTAATAATACTCGAGGAAGGAGGGTACCGAGCCCTAATAATACTCGAGGAATGTATGTCACACCCGGCCCTGAGCGGCGGAAACAGCCGGGCGCGCGCGAGTGGGGATTGATAATTAAGCACGGGCCATTGCAAACATTCAAAGATTTTCATTGCGCATGAAATGTTTAATACAATACATTACATTGTTTAAAAATTACATAAAAACATCCAAGTATAAAAACTGTTGAAGATTTCCACGCCATATCCCCATGCGCGGCGGGAACAACCACGCGCATCGAAGGGATAGAACTAAAATCTTCCAAAAAGCTAATTTAGATGTTCAGCGTGAGGTGCTCTAAGTGTGACTCCATGCGCTACCTAATTATCTCCTGAAAGACACGTAAAAACATTTGAATCAGTATAAACTGAGTGAGTTCACAAGTTTTAGTAACTTGATAAATCATATTGCATCATAATTCTGATAAAACCATCTTGAAACAGATCTGACAACATAATTCTGATAAAACCATCCCGCGGGTTACGCGCGAACATTTCTGAGGACGCGCTCGTCTGTGTAAGTGGCGCTGCCACTACGAGCTAAAATAATGTATTATCGTCCCGCGGTTTACGCGTGGACATTTCTGAAAAACCGTGCTCGTCTATGTAAGTGGCGCTGCCACTACGAGCTAAAATAACGTATTACCGTCCCGCGGGTTACGCGCGGACGTTGTGCCGGAAAACAAGGCGCTCGTCTAAGTAAGAGGCGCGACCTCTACGAGCGGGCTCGACCCCATAGTACTGCCCCTTAACCATACTAGGCACTCGTCTAAGTAAGAGGTGCGACCCCTACGAGTGGGTGGATCAAACCAGCAGTCCCTACCCTTAGAGTTCCAATGGTAAAGTGATCACTTACTCGTTCTTGCGCACTCATATCGAAAACCATAGATAACTGTTTGCATTGCTCGAAAACTTACCATAATAAATTATAAGTTAAACACATAATCGCTTGCATTGTTCGTAAATATACCATGATAAAATGTAATTTAAACACGTGTCCCTCGCCCCGAAAACAGGTTAAAAACAGTGAAAATAGTGAAATGGGGGCTGTGAGACTCACCTGAGGTTCTTGTTAAGGGATTAATCGAGATTCGGGTTTTCTTGGTGTTGGCCTCGGAATCGAAGGTCTAGAATACGATTAAATAACAAGAAATCTATATTAAGATCAAGATATAAGGGTTGGAAAGTAGATCTCAAGGTTATAATCTCGGCTTACCTAGTAACAGGAACGGAATTGAAAATCAAATAGATGCTTGGGAGATGATTCAGAGCAGATTTGCAGTTTTAAGAGAGAAGTTTGAAGTGTGTTGAGTGATAATTTTAGGTTACATATTTATAGGCAAACTCAATGGAACACAATCCCTTGATTTAGGGGATTGTAATCTTTTCATATCTAGGTGTGATGATGATAAAGTATGGAAAGTATTATTATTTATTCAAAAGTGGAGGAGTGGGTAAAAGATTCTGATTTTCGCAGGACATGCAGGTCTGTGGTTGGTGAGAGTAGGGTGGCTGATAGTTGACTGTTCATGCCACAGTGTGCTTTTGTCAGTGCACAGTAAAAAGTAGAAATTTTCTGAAACACGTTACTGTTTTCTTTTGGGCGGGAATAATCCCCTTTATTCTGAAAAATACTGTGTTTTGTGCGTGTAACCTTGCGCGTACAGCCTTATGCGTGTAGGATTCTGCGTGTAGAATGTTTCTTTGCTGCGGGTAGGTACGTAACATTCTCGCAGTCAGGGACATTGAGTTTCATTTGTAGATCCTCCAAGTGGTCTTGGTATTTCAATATAGTGATCAGTTATGTTGAAGTCAATTCCATCTTGGAGCTTCAGACAAACTAGCTCTCAATGTTCCCGCCATGCGGGGAGGTTAGTTCCCTTCCGCACGCGCATAAACGATTTAGGGTGCACCCGCCTTAGCATCATGCGTGACGGTCAACCCATTAGACATCATAACGTTAAGGTACATGAAAACATAAAGCCAAAACATTCGCGCATGGCGCATATAACATATGCCCACGCTGGTTCTTAACATGGTGCGCTCGCGCATGGCGCATATAACAAATGCACGCGCTGACTAACATGGCGCGCTCGCGCAGGGCGCACATAACAAATGCACGCGCTGACTAACATGGCGCGCTCGCGCAGGGCGCACATAACAAATGCACGCGCTGACTAACATGGCGCGCTCGCGCAGGGCGCACATAACATAATTACCTAATATTTAGGTTGATTACTTGGTTTAAGGGATTGGGATTTTACCGGGTGTCACATTCTCCCCCTGTTAAGCGAATTTCGTCCCGAAATTTAGGAGACGTTGCTGGCAGAAGCCATGCTCTGAAAGAGGTGTGGGTATTTCATGCGCATCTGGTCTTCTCTTTCCCAAGTGAATTCAGGCCCACGCCTCGAGTTCCATTGAACCTTTACTAACTTGATTCTGCTTCTGCGCAACTTTTGTTCTTTCCAATCGGTTATTGCTATGGGTTCTTCTACGAAGTGCAGCTGTTTGTCGATGTGAATTTCTTCCAACGGTAAAATCAACGTTTCATCAGATAAACACTTTTTGAGGTTGGACACATGAAACGTGTCATGAATTCCACTGAGTTCGGCGGGTAAATGGAGTTTATAAGCAACCGGACCGATCCTTTCCAGGATCTCAAATGGTCCAATGTAGCGCGGATTCAACTTTCCTCGCTTGCCGAAACGGGGGACTCCTTTCCATGGAGAGACTTTCAAAAGTACTTTATCCCCTACTTGAAACTCCAATGGTTTCCTTCGCACATCTGCGTAGCTCTTCTGTCTGTCGCGCGCTGTCTTAAGGCGATTCCTTATCTGAAAAATCTTGTCTGTTGTTTCTTGGATCAATTCTGGACCAGTCATTTGCTTGTCACCCACTTCAGCCCAGCACAGTGGGGATCTACACTTGCGCCCATACAAAGCTTCGAACGGCGCAGCCTTAATACTTGTGCGATAGCTGTTGTTGTAAGAAAATTCAACCAATGGGAGATGAGTATCCCAGCTACCACCGAAATCGATTGCGCACGCGCGCAGCATATCTTCCAATGTCTGGATTGTTCGCTCGCTTTGCCCATCCGTTTGAGGATGATAAGCTGTACTCATATCAAGGCGAGTACCTAGAGCTCCTTGTAACGATCTCCAAAACCTTGATGTGAACCGACTATCTCTATCAGAAATGATGGACACTGGGACTCCATGTTTTGAAACTACTTCTCGAATATACAATCGGGCTAACTTTTCCATCTTATCGGTTTCCTTGATCGGCAGGAAGTGCGCTGACTTAGTTAGCCGATCTACAATAACCCAGATCGTGTCATAACCCCCAGGTGTCCTTGGCAGTTTGGTGATGAAGTCCATAGAGATTTGTTCCCACTTCCACATGGGAATTTCTGGCTGCTGAAGTAACCCCGACGGCTTCTGATATTCAGCCTTTACTTTTGAACACGTCAGGCACTTACTGACATACGTCGCGATGGCGCCTTTAAGATTGGGCCACCAATACAGCGTTTTAACATCTTGGTACATCTTGTCTGCGCCAGGATGTACGGAATACCGCGTCTTGTGAGCTTCGTTCAAGACCTGTTCGCGCAATCCTCCCTTGAGAGGGACCCATATGCGGTTAGCAAAATATCGAGTGTCGTTTTCTTTGAGCTCCAAATTCTTAATCATACCCCCAAGGGCTTCGTTTTTAACAAACTCTGGTTTCAAGGCTTCTTGCTGAGCTTCTCGGATGCGAGTAGAGAGCTCCGCGCGAATGGTCAACCTTAGAGCCTTGACTCGTAGCGTTTTTATTCGCTCCTTCCTACTTAGCGCGTCTGCTACCACATTCGCCTTCCCCGGATGATACTTTATCTCGCAATCATAATCATTCAACAGTTCAACCCATCTTCGTTGCCTCATGTTTAAATCCTTTTGATCGAATATATGCTGAAGGCTCTTGTGATCCGTAAAGATTATACACTTAGTACCATAGAGGTAATGGCGCCAAATCTTTAGCGCGAAGACAACCGCTCCAAGTTCCAGATCATGCGTTGTGTAATTCTTCTCATTGGTCTTAAGTTGGCGCGAGGCATACGCTATGACTTTGTCTCGCTGCATAAGGACACATCCGAGTCCTTGATGTGAAGCGTCGCAGTAAACGACGATGTCATCTGTCCCCTCGGGCAGAGATAGAATTGGCGCACTACATAACTTCTGCTTCAACATTTGAAACGCTGCTTCCTGGTTTTCGCCCCAAACAAACATCCTGTCTTTCTGAGTTAGCGCGGTCAGAGGTAGAGCTATCTTGGAGAAGTTCTCAATGAAGCGTCGATAGTAGCCAGCTAGTCCTAGGAATTGCCTCACCTCAGTTGGGGTTTTTGGCGCTTCCCAGTTTTCGATGGCCTTGACTTTGGAAGGATCAACGTGAATTCCTTTCTCGTTTACAACGTGACCGAGAAAGTGAACTTCTCTAAGCCAAAACTCGCACTTGGAAAACTTCGCATACAACTTTTCTTTCCTTAACAATTCCAAAATCAATCTCAGGTGTTGCTCATGCTCGGCCTTGGTCCGAGAGTAAATCAGAATATCATCTATAAACACAATCACAAACTTGTCCAAGTATGGTTTGCACACACGGTTCATCAGATCCATGAATATAGCCGGCGCATTAGTTAGCCCGAAAGGCATCACTAAGAACTCATAATGGCCATATCTAGTTCGGAAGGCTGTCTTTGGCGCGTCTTCCTCATGGACCCTAAGTTGGTGGTATCCTGACCGTAGATCTATCTTCGAATAATAACTGGATCCCTGCAACTGGTCAAATAAGTCGTCAATCCTCGGTAAAGGGTACCGATTTTTGACTGTCAGCTTGTTCAGCTCCCTGTAGTCAATACACATCCGGAAGGAACCATCCTTCTTCTTTACAAACAGTACTGGAGCTCCCCAAGGTGAGAAACTTGGGCGAATGAAACCCTTATCCAATAGTTCCTGTAACTGATTGGATAGTTCTTGCATCTCTGATGGAGCTAATCGATAAGGCGCTCGTGCTACTGGCGCAGCTCCTGGGACCAAATCAATGCGAAATTCGACTTGTCGCGGCGGCGGTAATCCGGGCAGATCTTCAGGAAAAACTTCTGGAAATTCGCGCACTACAGGTAAGTCTTCCATTCTTCGCTCATCTTTCTTTACTACATGCGCCAAGAAGGCGTAGCACCCTTTCCTTAGGCTCTTGCGCGCCTTTAGGCACGAGATCAGTTTCGTCGCAACTCCCTTTCTTTCCCCTTGAATCATCAAAGTTTCTCCGTTCAACAGTGGAATCCGGACCTGCTTCTCATGACAAATAACCTCTGCGAGATTCTCGACTAACCAATCCATACCTACCACAATGTCAAAACTTCCCAAATCTATAGGCAACAAGTTAATATTGAACTCGTGACCTCCCATGAATAAAACACATTGCTCAGCCCTTTCGCTCGCGCACAACTGCCTACCATTGGCCAGTTCTATAGTATAAGGTATGTCTAGCCTACTGGTTGCTAGACCTAAGGAGTTTTTAAACTCAGTGGATATAAAACTTAGATCAGCGCCAGTATCAAATAAGACAGATGCAAAATGGCCGTTAAGTAAAAACGTACCGGTTACCACATTCGGCTCTTCTTTTGCTTCGCCTGCGCTGATCACAAAAGCTCTCCCGCGAGCTGGGTTCCCCTTTTGCGGGCAATCCCGACTAAAATGCCCTGGCTTCCCGCATGCGTAGCAGTTGTCGCTTGCTCCAGCTTCTCTGACACGGCAATTCATCGTCTTGTGCCCTGGTCTGCCACATTTGGCGCACGTGACGCTCGCGCACTCACCATCGTGGTGAAACTTGCATCTGTTGCACCATGGGTGAGGCCCACTGTATCCCTTCCTTGATGGTTCCGCGGCTTGGATCGCGTAAACCCTTGCGCTTTCCTGCTTCTTGAACGGTGGCTGCTTGGAGTCGGACCCTCGGTGGTGAGAGTTCCATTTCCTTTTGGAGTCAGAGGTTCGCTGCTCGCTTCCGCGCGTAGTCAACATACCCGCACGGACCGTATCCCTTGTAAGGGTGATGGCCCGCGCAACCGCCTCATCGAAGGTTGGAGGCGCTGCGGCGTTGAGCGGAACCCTAACAACAGGAGGCAACCCAAAGATATACCTCTCGACCTTCTTTTCCTCTGTGTTTGCCATATCTGGCACCAACTGACAAAGCTCGTTGAACCGGTTGTTGTAGGCGTCGATATCCGTTCCTACCATAGTGTGGTTCCAGAATTCTTGTTGCAGACTCTGAATCTCTGCGCGTGAGCAGAACTTTCTCATCAACATTTCCTTCAGTTCCTCCCAGGTCTTGTGAAGAGCAACTTCTCGCCCCAAAGTCTTCACTTGAAGCTTCCACCAAGATGAAGCTGCTTCTTGGAACATGCAGGTCGCGTAAAGGACCTTCTGGTTCTCACTACATCTGCTAATGGAGAGAATTGTCTCCATCTTGTCAATCCAATTGTAGAGCCCAATGGCTCCTTCAGTGCCTTTGAATGACCAAGGCCTACAGGCCATGAATGTCTTATAGGAGCATCCTTTGTCCAAGGCTCCTGATTCAGGTTCTGGGGTCTCATTCTGACGACCCTGACTTGATTCGGCCTTGCTGGCCTCATGTGTCGCAATCGCTTGCGCGATTATTTCCGCGAGTTCCTCGGGTGTCATGGTAATTCCTTTGGCTTTAGTTGGAGGCATTCTCGCTTTAAAAGAGAATGGAAATATATCAAACTTAGCGCATGTACTCTGAGCACATAATGTTATCATTATTTACTAGACACTGTGTGACCCGTGTTCCTAAGTGTGTGTATAGTTTCTTTTGAAAATATTTTCTTTGAAAAGTATTTCATGTGATTCCCCAACGGTTATAGTCTAGGTTAAAACTTCTTTTCCTAGTTCGCTATAACCAGTGCTCTGATACCAATCTGTCACACCCGGCCCTGAGCGGCGGAAACAGCCGGGCGCGCGCGAGTGGGGATTGATAATTAAGCACGGGCCATTGCAAACATTCAAAGATTTTCATTGCGCATGAAATGTTTAATACAATACATTACATTGTTTAAAAATTACATAAAAACATCCAAGTATAAAAACTGTTGAAGATTTCCACGCCATATCCCCATGCGCGGCGGGAACAACCACGCGCATCGAAGGGATAGAACTAAAATCTTCCAAAAAGCTAATTTAGATGTTCAGCGTGAGGTGCTCTAAGTGTGACTCCATGCGCTACCTAATTATCTCCTGAAAGACACGTAAAAACATTTGAATCAGTATAAACTGAGTGAGTTCACAAGTTTTAGTAACTTGATAAATCATATTGCATCATAATTCTGATAAAACCATCTTGAAACAGATCTGACAACATAATTCTGATAAAACCATCCCGCGGGTTACGCGCGAACATTTCTGAGGACGCGCTCGTCTGTGTAAGTGGCGCTGCCACTACGAGCTAAAATAATGTATTATCGTCCCGCGGTTTACGCGTGGACATTTCTGAAAAACCGTGCTCGTCTATGTAAGTGGCGCTGCCACTACGAGCTAAAATAACGTATTACCGTCCCGCGGGTTACGCGCGGACGTTGTGCCGGAAAACAAGGCGCTCGTCTAAGTAAGAGGCGCGACCTCTACGAGCGGGCTCGACCCCATAGTACTGCCCCTTAACCATACTAGGCACTCGTCTAAGTAAGAGGTGCGACCCCTACGAGTGGGTGGATCAAACCAGCAGTCCCTACCCTTAGAGTTCCAATGGTAAAGTGATCACTTACTCGTTCTTGCGCACTCATATCGAAAACCATAGATAACTGTTTGCATTGCTCGAAAACTTACCATAATAAATTATAAGTTAAACACATAATCGCTTGCATTGTTCGTAAATATACCATGATAAAATGTAATTTAAACACGTGTCCCTCGCCCCGAAAACAGGTTAAAAACAGTGAAAATAGTGAAATGGGGGCTGTGAGACTCACCTGAGGTTCTTGTTAAGGGATTAATCGAGATTCGGGTTTTCTTGGTGTTGGCCTCGGAATCGAAGGTCTAGAATACGATTAAATAACAACAAATCTATATTAAGATCAAGATATAAGGGTTGGAAAGTAGATCTCAAGGTTATAATCTCGGCTTACCTAGTAACAGGAACGGAATTGAAAATCAAATAGATGCTTGGGAGATGATTCAGAGCAGATTTGCAGTTTTAAGAGAGAAGTTTGAAGTGTGTTGAGTGATAATTTTAGGTTACATATTTATAGGCAAACTCAATGGAACACAATCCCTTGATTTAGGGGATTGTAATCTTTTCATATCTAGGTGTGATGATGATAAAGTATGGAAAGTATTATTATTTATTCAAAAGTGGAGGAGTGGGTAAAAGATTCTGATTTTCGCAGGACATGCAGGTCTGTGGTTGGTGAGAGTAGGGTGGCTGATAGTTGACTATTCATGCCACAGTGTGCTTTTGTCAGTGCACAGTAAAAAGTAGAAATTTTCTGAAACACGTTACTGTTTTCTTTTGGGCGGGAATAATCCCCTTTATTCTGAAAAATACTGTGTTTTGTGCGTGTAACCTTGCGCGTACAGCCTTATGCGTGTAGGATTCTGCGTGTAGAATGTTTCTTTGCTGCGGGTAGGTACGTAACCTTCTCGCAGTCAGGGACATTGAGTTTCATTTGTAGATCCTCCAAGTGGTCTTGGTATTTCAACATAGTGATCAGTTATGTTGAAGTCAATTCCATCTTGGAGCTTCAGACAAACTAGCTCTCAATGTTCCTGCCATGCGGGGAGGTAGTTCCCTTCCGCACGCGCATAAACGATTTAGGGTGCACCCGCCTTAGCATCATGCGTGACGGTCAACCCATTAGACATCATAACGTTAAGGTACATGAAAACATAAAGCCAAAACATTCGCGCATGGCGCATATAACATATGCCCACGCTGGTTCTTAACATGGTGCGCTCGCGCATGGCGCATATAACAAATGCACGCGCTGACTAACATGGCGCGCTCGCGCAGGGCGCACATAACAAATGCACGCGCTGACTAACATGGCGCGCTCGCGCAGGGCGCACATAACAAATGCACGCGCTGACTAACATGGCGCGCTCGCGCAGGGCGCACATAACATAATTACCTAATATTTAGGTTGATTACTTGGTTTAAGGGATTGGGATTTTACCGGGTGTCACAATGTAGGGCGTAATGCTCTTTATAACGTAAGATATAAAAGTAAGTTAATACAAAAGAAAGTAAGAAAGTAAGAAAGTATGAAAGTAAGAAAGTAAGAAAGTATGAAAGTATGAAAGTATGAATGAAAGAATATAATGTTATGTGAATGGTATGATTATGTGATTATCTAGAACTCACTCAGCGTAGCTGACTTTTAGTATGCACGCAGGTGAGTAGGATGAGGCAGCTCGCTTGAGGAGACACGTGGCACTGAACAAGAGCCTGGCATCTGAAGACTTATGATGTTTTAATTTTAATGTTTTAATGTGAAAGACAAAGGATGTTTTGAGACAAGTTATGAAATATTGTAATGTTTTATGAAAGTTTTATATTCCGCATAAATGTTTTAATTAACTCTGATATTTAGAACTGTGTTTATGAGTAAATCCAACACGAAAGTAGGGTTACCGGTAACGGGGCCTTACAAGTTGGTATCAGAGCAAAGTTCGAGAGATTTTAGCATCCTACATGCTTAGACTCGAACAGAGTATGGGATATAAGTAAGAAATGAAAGGAGATGCCAGTCTAAGAATGCCATGTGTCGCTCAAGCAAGATCAGTAAAGGTAAATTGTATGATTAAATGATATATGTTAATGAGAAAGAAAAGATATGTGAACGACAGGGATAGGAATAATTGATTGTTTGATTTGACTAACTGCTTAAGTAGAACCAGCACAAATAGACTCATAAAGGGAAGTGTATAGGACACGGAAAGCAACGTGATCAGCTAGTCACAGCTGGCCACTGTTATTACCTGTTAGCCTTGCTATCCTTGTACTGAATAGTTCCTTGAGTGATGAAGTTTGTGTTTTCCCCTTAGAATACAATGGCTGGAGCTGGAGACATTGTTGGAGCTGGAGGTCGCACTGGACGACGCGGCAGGCCTCGTCGTGTCCAGCAACCTTCGGTTGAGACAGCTTCCAACACCGAAGCTGAAGGAAGCGCAGCTGGAAGAAACCCGGAAAACAATGAAGGAGTTCAACTGGATCCCGCCATTCAAGCAGCTATTGTTCAAGCTGTGGCCACTGCTGTGAAGAATATTACCCCGGGAAGGTCTGCTGGAAGCCGTGAAAGAACTGTTGAAGGGGCCGGTGGTAATGGTAGAAAGGATGATGAGAGGGAAAGGGGTGACTCAAGTGAGGTAAGGTCTGTGAAAGATGATGATAGGAAGAGGGGCCGAGGCGGTTGCAACTATAAGTCCTTCAAAGGTTGTGACCCGCCTAAGCTGACTGGTTTAGGAGACGCAATCGCTACTCTTCAGTGGATAACCGCCATGGATAAGGTTATCCGCATTAGCGAGTGCCGTCCCGATCAAGCGGTAGGTTATGCTACTCAATCATTCGAGGATGAGGCTATGTATTGGTGGGAGAGTGTGGAGCTGAGGAAGACCCGTGAAGAGATCAAGGAGATGAAATGGGACGATCTGAAGGAGTTAGTGATGATGAAGTTCTGTGCTGACGCCGAGGTTGAAAGGGCGGAGATGAAGTTCCTAAACTTGAAAGCAGGGACAATGACACATCGTGAGTATACCACCGAGTTCAATCGAATGTCTAGGTTGGTGCCCGATATGGTCAACACTGAGGCTAAAAGGATCAAGTGTTACGTGAGGGGATTACCACAGAGAGTCCGCATGTTAGTCAGGACAAGTAAACCTGCTACTTTCGATTCTGCTGTCGAACTCGCAGAAATGGTCTATGCAGACTTGACTGCGGATGATGTGGTGGTGGGAGACGAGAAGAAAGAAAAGAAATGGGTCGTTCCTGCTAAACGACCCGGTACCCAGATGTGGAACCCTAAGAACAAGCAGCCGAGAGTTTGGGAGAACAGGTCGTGCAAGACCTGTGGCAAGGCACACAGTGGTGAGTGTAGGTGGGGAAAGGGTTCGGATACATGTCATAAGTGTGGAAAGATTCATGCCGGAGAATGTAGATTTGGGTCGAATGTTTGCTACAAGTGTGGGAAGGCAGGTCATTATGCTCATGAGTGCAGTTCTAAGCCTGCATGCTACAAGTGTGGTAAGACAGGTCACTTTGCTAGGGAGTGTACCGAGAGTGAAGCTAGAGGTAGTGGAAGGAAAAAGGCCGATCAAGCTAGGCCAAGAACTAGAGCCTACATGCTGACCCAAGAACAAGCCAAGCAGATTCCTGATGTTGTCACAGGTACGTTTCTAGTGAACGGTGTTTCCGCTACTGTATTATTTGATTCGAGCGCAAACAAAAGTTTCGTAGCCACACCATTTAGTAAACTAGCTAAAATGAAATGTTGCCGAGTGTCTGAGACCCTTATAGTAGAAACCGCTAGTGACACCTCGGTTAAAATAATGAAAATGGTTAAGAACTGTAGGATAGAATTGGAGGGACATGAGTTCCCTGTTACCTTGTACGTTATGACCTTGGGAGGGTTCGATGTGGTTTTGGGTATGGATTGGTTGTCTGAGTTTGAGGCTCAGATAGTATGTAAGAATAGGATTATAAGGTTAAAGTCATTGGATGGTAGCGCGGTAACGGTCTATGGTGATAAGGAAAGTTCTGGGCTTAATGTCATTTCGATGATGAAAGCCGAGGGTTTGCTAAGGCGAGGGTGCTGTGCCTACCTGGCGTACGTCGTCAACGCTACGGCCGAGACGAAAGAAATGAAAGATGTTCCTATTGTGCGCGACTACCCAGAAGTATTCCCTGAGGATCTTCCGGGGTTGCCACCGGAGCGAGAGATAGAATTTCAGATAGATTTAATACCAGGAGCCCAGCCCGTCGCGAAAGCGCCTTACCGTCTAGCGCCGTCCGAGATGAAAGAATTGATGTTCCAACTGCAAGAACTCCTCGACAAAGGTTTCATAAGACCGAGTGTTTCCCCGTGGGGCGCACCAGTTTTGTTCGTGAAGAAGAAGGATGGAAGTATGAGAATGTGCATAGATTATCGTGAGTTGAATAAGCTGACGGTAAAGAATAGATATCCGTTGCCAAGGATTGATGATCTGTTTGACCAACTGCAAGGTTCAAGTTGGTTCTCACGAATAGATCTCAGATCAGGCTACCATCAGCTGAAGGTGAAAGAGGCAGACATCCCTAAGACAGCGTTCCGAACGCGGTATGGACATTACGAGTTCCTCGTAATGTCATTCGGTCTAACCAATGCTCCTGCAGCATTTATGGACATGATGAATAGGGTGTGTCGACCGATGTTGGATAAGTCGGTTATCGTCTTCATCGATGATATATTGGTTTATTCAAAGAGCGAGTCTGAACATGCTGAGCATCTGAGAGAGGTACTGGAGACTCTGAAGAAAGAGAAGTTGTATGCCAAGTTTTCGAAGTGCGCGTTCTGGTTAAGAGAAGTGCAATTTTTAGGTCACGTGATTAATCCTGAAGGGATTACCGTGGACCCAGCTAAGATTGAAGTGATAACGAATTGGAAGACTCCGCAGAATCCGACTGATATACGAAGTTTCCTAGGGTTAGCTGGCTACTATAGGAGATTCATCGAAGGTTTCTCCAAGATAGCCGCACCGCTGACCGGTATGACCCGAAAGTCGATAGTATTCAGTTGGGGAAAGTTTCAGGAAGAAGCCTTTGAAGAATTGAAGAAGAGACTCACGCAAGCTCCAATCCTTACTCTACCCGATGGTGACGAGGATTTCGTTGTTTGTGCTGATGCTTCGCATCAAGGATTAGGTTGCGTGTTGATGCAACGAGGGAAGGTGATAGCTTACGCGTCTAGACAGTTGAAGGTCCATGAAAGTACTTATCCGACGTACGATTTGGAGTTAGCAGCTGTAGTGCATGCTCTTAAGATATGGAGGCATTATCTGTACGGTACTAAGTGCACTATCTATACAGATCATAAGAGTTTAAAGTACTTCTTCGAGCAGAAAGAATTGAACATGAGGCAGAGAAGATGGTTAGAATTGATAAAGGATTACGACTGTGAGATTAAGTATTACCCCGGTAAAGCTAACGTGGTCGCTGATGCGCTAAGTCGTAAGAATGAGGAAGTCCTTGCAACAGTGAAGTCATACAAGTTGATCATGAACTCAAGTCTTTTTGAAGAAATCATCAAAGTGCAGTCAGAAGTGTTAGTAGACGAAGGGTTAGTAAAGAAAGAAAGGATTTATGGCCAGCAAGACGAGTTGGTGGAAAACACTCATGGAGTTAAGACTAGGTTCGACCGCATGTGGATCCCACGCCATGGCGATATTAGAAGTCGAATCTTAGATGAAGCTCATAAGTCAAGGTACTCAATCCATCCTGGAGCTACAAAGATGTACCAAGACTTGAAAAGAGATTACTGGTGGCCAGGAATGAAGAACGATGTAGTGGATTATGTTGGTAAGTGCTTAACTTGCTTACAAGTCAAAGCCGAACACCAAAAGCCTTATGGGAAGATGCAACCGCTTGAGATACCTGAGTGGAAATGGGAACACATCACCATGGATTCATAACTAAGCTACCTCGTACAGCTAAGCAACATGATACCATCTGGGTGATTGTGGACCGTTTGACCAAGAGTGCTCACTTTCTGCCCATACGAGAGGCCATCTCGTCAGAAACGTTAGCAAGCTTGTTCATCAAGGAAGTTGTAACCAAGCATGGAGTACCGTTATCAATCGTGTCTGATAGGGATACACGGTTTACTTCGAGGTTCTGGAAGAAATTCCATGAAGCTATGGGGACGAGGTTGAACATCGGTACGGCGTATCATCCTCAAACTAATGGACAGACTGAAAGGACGATCCAAACCCTTGAGGATATGCTACGTGCTTGTGTTTTAGATTTTGGTGGAAGTTGGGATGATCATCTGCACCTGGCAGAGTTCTCCTATAACAACAGTTACCATTCAAGTATTGGTATGCCACCGTTTGAGATGCTTTACGGTAGACGATGTAGAACCCCGGTGTGTTGGGGTGAGATTGGTCAGAAAGAAATGGGAAGCCTAGAAGTGGTTCAAGAAACGTCTTCAAAGTTCGATCAGATCAAAGCAAGAATGAAAGCCGCTCAAGACAGACAAAAGTCTTATGCAGATAAGCGGCGACGACCAATTGAGTTTTAACGTTGGTGACAATGTGATGCTTAAGGTCTCGCCTTGGAAGGGGATTATCCGTTTTAGGAAAAGAGGAAAGTTGAGTCCGAGGTACATTGGACCGTTCAAGATTGTAGGTCGTGTGGGTGAAGTAGCTTATAAACTGGATTTACCCGATGAGTTAGAAGGAATTCATTCAACCTTCCATGTTTCTCATTTGAGAAAGTGTCTAGCTGATGACACATCTCACGTGCCATTAATGGACATTGAGGTTGATGAACAATTGAACTACATCGAGCAACCGATAGAGATCGTTGATCGCAAGGAGAAGCAGCTTCGTCACAAGATTATACCCTTGGTAAAAGTGATATGGAAACACCGCAAGGGATCAGACGCTACTTGGGAAGCCGAGGATGAGATGCGCAAGTTTTACCCTAGTTTGTTTATGTAATAGTTAGGTTTCGGGGACGAAACCTCTTTAAGGGGGGGAAGACTTGTAACATCCTAAAATTTATAATGTTGAATAAAGAAAGTTATGTTTAGTGATTTCGCGTAATTGATTAATGTCGGGGAAGGAGCGGGTCTTGGACTTGGATTAATTGAGATGGGTTAAATGAGAATGGGATTTCAGGGATATAAATACCCCCAAAATCCCAAAATATCTTCATTTTCCCCCACCCTCCTAAACACACACATACACACACACCAAGCACACCCAAAACCGCCGCCGGCCGGGCCGAGAAAGAAGGAAGGATCGAGCGAGGTCCGGGTGAGAGAGAAAGATTAGTGGTGATACCAAGATAAACGAGATCCAAACAAGCTCAAAAGGTATGATTCTTGATCTTGGAAGTTTAAAGATCCGAGCTTTTAGTGTATAAACGACCGAAAATGGTCGGGAAGTATAGTGGGTGGTATTGAACCTTAACAAGGGTGTTAAAATCGCCCGAAATGTTGATCAGAAACCGAAACAGCGGACATCTGGGCAACTTCGCCTTCATCTGGGCAACTTCGCCTTCAAGCGATGAACTTCGCCTGCAAGCTAAGTTCGCCTGATGAACTTCGCCTGCAAGCTAAGTTCGCCTGATGATAAGTTCGCCTGAGGTTTAACTTCGCCTAAAGCCAAGTTCGCCTGAGGTTTAACTTCGCCTAAAGCCAAGTTCGCCTGAGGTTTAACTTCGCCTAAAGCCAAGTTCGCCTGAGGTTTAACTTCGCCTAAAGCCAATTTCGCCTGATGTTTAACTTCGCCTAAAGCCAAGTTCGATTAGAAAATAAATAAAAAAAAAAAAAAAAACCTAATGAAAAATGTGTTAAGACAGTTAATGGAAATAAAATTTTTCCAAGCTGACCTGGCAGCTCGACCCCAGCCAGGGGCTCTGCCCCTTGGACCATGCTAGGGGCTGCCGCCCCTAGACCCCGCTGCCAGGGGCGCTACCCCGGACCCCCGTTCGTTGTGGGTCATATAAAGATAGAAATACATTATGAGAGGTGATAGTTAATTGATACGTATACTTGTTATACAGTCAGCCGTGCACAACTGAAGAAAGGGATTACGATTAACTGTGAACGTAACCGTGTTCAGGTGAGTTTCTAGCCCCATTTATGTGTTATGTTTTCGGGGCTGTGTGCATACTTAATATGTTTGTTAATACGCTTATCCTAAGAGATAAGTGTATGCCTTATGTGAATGATATAATATGTATGAATGATTGCTTGATGGTACGTGAACGATCTTCGGATATTGCATGTACTGTCAGGTTGTAACGCTAAGTTAAGGTAAGTATGATATGTATGCTTATGTGTATGAATGTGATAAAGTTAGTAAAAGAAGGAAAGGATGGTTGTATGGTTACGAAAAGGGTACCGAGCCCTAATAATACTCGAGGTATGATGTATGGTTGTATGGTAACGAAGAGGGAATCGAACCCTACTAATATTCGAGAACTAGGGAACCGAACCCTACTAATATTCGAGGAAAGAGGGAAACCGAGCCCTAATAATACTCGTGGAAAGAGGGAAACCGAGCCCTAATAATACTCGTGGAAAGAGGGTACCGAGCCCTAATAATACTCGAGGAAGGAGGGTACCGAGCCCTAATAATACTCGAGGAAGGAGGGTACCGAGCCCTAATAATACTCGAGGAATGTAGGGCGTAATGCTCTTTATAACGTAAGATATAAAAGTAAGTTAATACAAAAGAAAGTAAGAAAGTAAGAAAGTATGAAAGTAAGAAAGTAAGAAAGTATGAAAGTATGAAAGTATGAATGAAAGAATATAATGTTATGTGAATGGTATGATTATGTGATTATCTAGAACTCACTCAGCGTAGCTGACTTTTAGTATGCACGCAGGTGAGTAGGATGAGGCAGCTCGCTTGAGGAGACACGTGGCACTGAACAAGAGCCTAGCATCTGAAGACTTATGATGTTTTAATTTTAATGTTTTAATGTGAAAGACAAAGGATGTTTTGAGACAAGTTATGAAATATTGTAATGTTTTATGAAAGTTTTATATTCCGCATAAATGTTTTAATTAACTCTGATATTTAGAACTGTGTTTATGAGTAAATCCAACACGAAAGTAGGGTTACCGGTAACGGGGCCTTACAGTATAAAAGTTCTATTTCTATATATAACCTTCATTTGAACACAATTAACTAGTCCATACTGACTATTACACAATGACTCCTCACTTCCACCGGGAGTGCATCGATAAGGAATAACTAGTTATTTAGGTTAAGAGGGTAGTTTTTCGAGTAATATGGTTAGTATTTATAGTCTTACTTTTGGTGGTTTCTATAGTATACAGAATTGTTATTTTACTAGACGGTATATTTTCCAAAGTAATAACTTGTAGGAACGAAACGTCTATCAGTGTCCGTAATAAATAAACTAAAGTATGTTAGGCATTACTAAGAACGTACCTGTCACTACATTTGTTCTATCCGGTTTATTCACAATACGTGACCCCTAGTCGAGTTGGACGTCGATGTCGGTCCTTGCCTTTGTCTTTCCATCGCAATTGGGTTCAATCTAGGGCAGTCTTTCTTGATGTGCTCCATACTACCACACTCATAACAGGCATTACGGTTTATTATGGGTTGGTTTTGGTAGACTGGTTGTTGTCGTGTTGGTTGCGGTTGGGGTAGTTGTGAGTCCTGGAGTTGGGTTGGTGGATTTATAGTATTCATAACGGTTCTACAATTTCGGGCATAGTGTCCCACCTTCCCACATTTGTGACACACATTGGTCCGACATTCACCAACATGATGATAACCACATTTTCCACATCTAGGCAAAAGCCCGTTATACTTATCTTGTTTCACATCGGAACTGACCATAGCATAATTTTGTATTGCAAGGCGCGCGCATTTATTCCATTGTCTTTCTTGTATTCCCGCTCCATAATTGGTTCGTTTTGTACCAGATGATTCCCCGGGCATTCTTAATGAACCACTTCTAATCAAATCAGAAGTTACAATGCCGGCTTGTAACACGACATTTTCGAAAGTTACAGGGCCAGTTGAATTAACCAAACTCCTGACTTCGGGGGCTAAACCCCAAATGTAGCGTTCAGTACGTTTAGATTCTGGAGTAACTAACCATGGGACTAGACGAGCCAGTTCGTTAAAGCGATGGGTATACTCCAAGTGATCTGCACCCTTCATTTCTAGATTCCAAAGTTCTTGCTCTAATTTCTGAATTTCGTTTATCGGACAAAAGTGTTTTATCATAAGATTTTTAAGTTCTGTCCAAGACATACGATTGGTTGCCTCTTGTCCTTGGATTTGCACAACAGTATTCCACCACATCAGCGCGTGGTCTACAAATGTAGAAGTAGCAAATTTGACAATACAATCTGGTGGACAATTAGTGATATTAATGATGGATTCAGTCTTTTCGATCCACTTTACCAGTCCATTTGGTCCTTCAGTACCGTTAAATTCCATAGGTTTACATAGCATGAAGTTCTTAAGTTGATATCCGTGTTGCGGGGGATTTTGATTGTTACAACTATTGTTCAAGTTCGGTGCATTATTTAAAGTAATATTGGTATTCAACGGGGGAGTATTAGTTGTGATAGTATCAGTATTTATCGGTGGAGCATTTGTGGTTGTATTAGTATTTGTCAAGGGATTAGTATTTACAACCGCGTTAGCGTTCGGCACTTGATTTGTATTCATAGTTGTGTGGATACCAGCAGCGAATTGTGCTGCTATTGTCGGAAGTACTGTTTGTAGTTGTCGAGCGATCATTTCGGCTATATCTGCCTCAGACAACATGTTTACTTTCTTCGGGGCCATTCTATAACAATAACCAGTTATCCAACAATTAACAAAATTAACATACACTAATGATCACAAAAGGAATTATAATAACAAGTAATCAGGTATTTCAATTAACACGTATATATCACACGGGTTTGTTCTTGAGTTTGAATACTAAGGATAATATGTAAAGTTAGCCTAACAAAGGCCAATGTTTATATATATATATATATATCAAAAGTTGTCACCTAATGACAAGTAATTGTAATCCAGTAAGGGTAAGTGTTTGTAATGAAATATCCAATGCGTCACCCATATCAACATAGCACCCTACCAGATGCTTGCATGGGGTATCGAAGGCTATATACAACAATATCGTACTACCCTTATCTATCTAAGTACACATTATACAATTATATACGGTTTACAACTTGCCCGAAAATTATTCCGGTACGATCCCATCATTAGGCAATTGTTTTTCTTTAGCCTCTTCCATAAGTAGACAATTGCTCGTTATGAGTTTAGTTAGTGTATTTATCATATGAATGCACTCATATATTCAACTAGACCCTTAGAGGTTGTTAAATATAACTATAGAATATATTCCTTCGCCAGGTCATTCGGTGCACGAAAGTATGTTGGGCCTACTAAAAGTGGTAGTTTACTGGTTGGGTTAAGTATGTCCCGTTCCAGTCAGCATGTCATCAATTCGTGAGCATGAGGTTTCTCTCCTACAGTAACCAATTGGAATAGGAAAAATATAGGAGAGGTTGGATGTTCTTGTTCATAGATGGTTCGAAGAGTTTGCTAGTTAAGGAGGTTCATCAGAATTAGTTGTACTGGTAATATGTAAAAGAAATTATTATTATTAATATTTCTTTTTGAAATATAATCAATACATTATATGTATTGGTAGTCACGGTCTACTTATAGATTTAGGGATTCAATAAAGTAGTTTTTATATTTATAATTCAATAAGTTGGATTCATCACTAAGTATTTCCCCCATGGATGGTGTTTGTTTTTCAACCAACAGAAATCGAATGATAACCAGAAAATAGTTTAGTTTAGTGTCAAAGAAACGAGTACATAAAATAAAGGTTAGACCCATGCTGAGAGGTATTATATGTATATATATATATATCTATATATATATATGTATATTCTTGAAATCATTGTCTGTAGGACACGCCTCCCATGGTTCTTTCCCGGGCCTTGCATATTAAGCCCCTTTGTGGTGCTGTCACATCACCAGACTTAGTTAAACTTGTTGAAGCATTCTCATATTCTCACTCACAGGAAACACCGGTTCATTATCTGTCGTAAAGCTACCCGATCTCGACATCTTTCAGTGCAATCGTTAATCAGAAGAAAACGTTTTTCGGTAGCTTAAATCATCGTAAAGGATATTATTAATTAATACCGAAATTAAATATTTTATTTGTTACAATAAGATTCATTATCATCGGTAGTACCGTACGTACACATATCCCTATACCTCATCTCAGATAAGCACGTATGCACACTTCATATATACTTCACATCACCTTTATGCACTTATGTTGCCATTTTTACCTTTCAATATGTTCCGCGACTTCACCCCGAATTCCCTCGTACAAGCAAGTCTGTTATTACGTTCCGGACCATAATAACTCACTTGCCCTACGAGTTCATCCCGGCATCCATCAGTATCTATCGTTACTCATTAATAAGTTCCCCAGTGATAATCGAGCCTACGGTTATATTATAGGTATCCTAAGGGATAACCTAATCCTTTATAACCAATGGCTCTGATACCAACTTCTGTCACACCCCGTTAAGCGAATTGCGGAAGCGTAAAACGGAAATGCAACAGATACAACTGGTATCAAATACATTGTTCATAAAGAAACATTACTAACTAATTTACAATATATTATATCGTTCTAACATCTTTTACAAACTAGGTGATACAATCGAACCGGTTCTTCAATTACTTTACTTCTAACTCAAATGCCCATGACATCATTCACCAATCAGAAACGTAACGCACAGGAAATTACTTCTCATATCTGATTACCTGAAAAGCATGTTAAAATAGGTCAACTACGAATAGTTGGTGAGTTTCATAAGTTTAACGAAATCAGTTCTGCGTACCACACAGTCATAGTTTGTATGTACGCGCGTATGTAAAAATATGTGTTTACGTTTGTATAAATATGTACAGCCATATCCTTGTGTGTGCATATACACACATGTAAGTTTATAATATAAATTTGAAATTTCAGTAAAATCGTTATTGTTTGTTCGTACTACCTGTTTCCAATTTCCGTGTTTAACCAACCACTGTGGACCCCCTTCCTCCCACAACGGTTCCACATAAACTCAACCACTGTGGCCCCCCTTCCGCCCATAACGGTTCCGCGTTAACATCAACCACTGTGGTCCCCCTTCCACCCACAATGATTCCACGTAAACTCAAACATTATATAGTGTACATGCAAATAATTAGTATATTCTACACATAGTATTTCCTACGGCTAATCACATAGCATGTATATAGACACATATACACATATAGTATTTATCATGTATCACCAAACACTATGGCTCCCCATCCGCCAACAATACGCATAATCACATTATTTACTTAACATTCATGTCATAATCAAGTTAGTTCGTTTAATAAGTTTAGTACTATTGTGGCCCCCCTTCCGCCAACAATAGCACCATAATCATCACAGACCGCGTTATCCCCATGGCCATTACAGACCACGTTGTCTCCCAAATTAGTTATGTTTAACATTACATAACGTGTTTGTATAAACATGCTATCACGGGTAATTTCATTATGTTTTGCAATTCGTATTATCTCCACTCAATATATCAGTCAACGATAATAATCATCTTTCATCAGCACGTAGTCAATCATTATGTTTGTAGGGACTTTTCATATATAAATGTTCAGATATTTTATATCCTGAATCGTTTTCAGATAGATAACGTGTGTAAACATGCTTTCCACCCCAAAAGTTCGTAAAATAGTTTAAAGAGTGGGGTCATGAAACTCACCTTATCGTAGTTCGCACAGAAATTACGTATCAGTAAGTCAGATGCCTCGTTTATAGCCTGATTCCTATAAACGGTATCGTATCGTTAATACTAGTACAGTGTTCAAGCTAAGTCGGGCCGTATAGAAAATCTGGGTATAGCTGTTAGGCCCAGAACATGACCATAGTCTTAGATTGTGACGTTGTATACTATGAAATGTTTAAAACTGGATTTGGCTCAGTTTCACCGTTTCCTGAGCCTAGCTCAGTTGATCGTTTATACGTTTCGGGATTAGGTAAGATCACATAAAACTTAAGTAAATATATTGATTGATAAAATAATTTGATTTATGAACGAATTTTAAGGTTTCGGTGTCTGGTTTGATCGCAGGGTTCGTTTCCGTTTTCACACGGGTTTGATTATACAAAACGCGCACAATCCACCCGAATTGTCCGGAATTTTCGTAAAAAGTTCGCTTTTATCAATATCATTCAAAAATATGATATTTGACCACTTTTGACATTTTGACATACCAGTCAGTCCGTTAAACACAAAACTGCCGGTTTCGTTAAAACAATTATAATTTAAATCTTTGATTAATCATAACTAAATATGTACTTATATATAAATTATGTAAATTTTTGTAAAAATACATTAAGACATGGAGAATTTTATAAAAATATTTTCAGAAATTTTATGATTATTTATTTATTTATAAAAATTCATTTAATAGGTTATAATCGTGTAATAAATGGCCCGTTTATATCAAACGACCTCCGAAAAATCCGATAATTTTTACCAATGGCCTCAATGTTATTACATAGCCCCTGCAAAATTTCCAGAACCTAACTCTTTTGACAAAATGCCTTTTTGTGCGTTTTTCGGCTGTTTAAAATTCGGTTAAACCATGATTGCACAAACCATACTTAGGCATTTCCAATGATCCCCAAAATTTACCAGTGATCTTACCATCACATATTAAACTCCAAAACCAAGTTTCATAATTTTTCAATATGTTTAGCTATTTTTCCCAAATAAACGCTCATAAACGGAAATAAATTCACCAAATATTCTCCGTTTATCGAAAAATTACCAAATTTGAACAGGGACTCATTTATATGATCCCTAATGTCCCTGAAAGTTTTCACAAGCTAACAACAAGCACGTCACAACCTAATACTAAACAGCCCCTAAACGAGTGTTACGGGTTTACCTTGTCGGTTTTCGATGAATTTTGCTAGCTTAAACGACTTTCCGGGTCTCGGGTTGCAAACTCAGTATATCTACATATCATATAACATCAAACCAAGCATAAATCATCCATGTAACAGCCTTGATAATTAGGGTTTCGGTTTTGGGTTCAAACCGAACTTTCTAACCGTAAAAACGTTGTATTCATGTTCTAATCCGCGTTTTTGACCAAAAAAGTATATGTTCCTGGTTTGTAGACATGTTTAACATCAAAACATGGTTTTACTTGATTTTTAGGGTTTTTGGATGGTTAAACATGTTTAAAACTAACTAAAACATGTTTATATGTTAATTATACTTAATGAAATCAAGTTAAAAATGATGAAATGATCAAGATACCTAGAGTTTTGAAAGAGAGTTGATAGAGCAGAAGGTGGAGCTGCTTGGACTTCAAAATGTTTGAGAGTTGAAATGAATAACAAAGTCTTAAGGTGTAAGTTATATAAAAAATAATAATGTGATGTTTGGTGGGGCTGGCCGATCGGAACTATGAAGGACCCCTTAATGGGCTGTTTTGGCCCATTAATCTAATTATACAAGCCCAAACATGAAAAGCCCACTTCAAATTTAGTTCGGGTTCGGTTTTTCGCAAGAAAATTAATTCGGGTGTGAGAAATAGCGTAAAAACGAGTGTTTTTCAGCTTATCTTTGTAAAATAAGAAAAACGTACTGACCTCGTTGTAAAATTCCAAAATATTTTCACGGATTGCTTAGAACATGTCATATAAGTGTTTTATAACGGCTTAACGGATGCTACAATGCTTGTTTTGATATTAACGATTGCGTTTAAGCTTACAGCGTATCGATAAACGAAACCTTTTTCGTTTAAAGAGTTTTTAAACGTACTGGGGCCTAAATATCAATATGTTAGCCTCTATAACATATATATAACTCGTATATGACCCCTCAGTATGTATACGGGTCATAATTAGTATCAGTCGGTTACTCGTTTAAGCACTACGAATTAACCGATTTATCGTTTACTTGTTACGTAATGAATATAGTGTACCTCGTTTTGTTTGCTATCGAACTAAGGCCATATTACTAATATTTTAGCTTGCATAGATCATATATCACTTATAGATGGCACCCTGGGATATCCGGACCATAACCAGACCCGTTTGGTTATTTGTTTGTTCGTTACGCAATAAGCGGTTAAACGCTTATTCGAGTTTGTAAGTACTAAGGTGTACTCGGTTTTGCCACGGATGTCACAAAAATATAAATAGCAGGATTAAATATGAACATTTAAGATTATTTTTTAACCAAAGTGAAAACATGATTACATTAAATAGTAACTGTCAACATAATTAAATGCAATTACAGGCTCAAATCACTTTATATATTGCTCTTAGAGTATACACTTGAAATATAATAACACAAGTTTTCTATAAAAAAAAAAACTCACTGTTTCAATAACACAAAACAAAGTTATAAATCTCTAAAAATGAGCAAAAGTACATCCCCCAATGTAAAAACCCTCATACACGTTGCGATCTCGCTTCAACTACCACTACATGCCACGCTTTTGTCACAATAATGCAACACTTAGAGAAAATATGGGCCTCAACCGTTTATGAATACGGGTCACACATCAATGATATCAATACCTGCAAAAAAAAAGGAGTTGAGACCCAATATAAACTAACAGATCATGTACATACCCTGAAGTTACAATTAACTTTCTTGTCTATCAATTGCAACACCTAAGTCACAAAATAAACAAACAAAAAAGTATTTAATACTAATAGCAAGGATAAGTAAAAATTGTAACTTGAGCTATGGTTGCATTATGAAGCTAGAAACCTCCTAAAGAAAATGTTAATAAGGCCTTTTAGTCAAAAATATGCGCTGAGGTATACGTAGCTGAATCTGGAAAAAAAAACCAACGGAAATATTAAGCATTTAAAGGTTTTAACACGGGTTTAAAATTCCAGCCCGTTTACGTAAGATATAGAAATGGGTCGAATCAGTTCTTATCGCAAATGGGTCTAATAAAAAAAATACAGAAAAAGGATCGAGTCAAATGAGATGAAACTTAAAAGTCATTCGTTGTATGACGTATATGAAATTATTCGTGTTTAAAACACTCGCTTTGTTAGCAAAGACCCGAGAATGTTGTTTCGTCTTTTATGTCTAAATCGTTTCTTCAAAGTGACCCGGGCCATATTGGACGTGTTACTTATAAGCCAGCCCACTGTAACCTGGACCCGTTGTGACCCATTACCCAACCCAACTGATGAGCATGATCTAGAGCACCTGTGACCTTCAACTTGATACTCTTTAAGTTTGTTAAATAGTTGGAGTACCTTATTGGCATTCACAATTTTGTATGACTGTATGCGAAAAAAATCCTAAAAATAATGTCAAAAGACTATGTTGCCCTTGTCACCAAATGATAGATTTAAGAATGTAAAAAAAAAACATTTTACAATATTATAGAAAATCATTCCCAACGCCCATTTAGAAAAAACTTACCAATCGTTAGAGTTGGCAAAGGTAAGACAAAAGTTCACTTTCGCTCCAAAACTACATGCACCGCAAAAATAAGCATAAATTATGACAAAATCATAGAAAATCAACAATTTAGGTTAGATTGTTTGTTACTGGGTCATAGTCAAATGGGTTATAATATTGCATATGAGTCAAAACTATATCAGCGGACAATCTGGAAATAAAAAAAATTATGAATGGGTCAACTTTCTCAACCCGCAAACCCGAGGTTTGAACTGAAAACTGACCCGAAAGAGACACAGCTCAATTTGTGCAAGTGTAATATGTGGCATATGTCTAGAAGATGAGCAGCTCAACTTGTTCATAGTCTATAAATAACTAAGTTGTACATTTAGGATTTTACCTTATCCCTTGAGACAGCAGTGTGCTACACTAAATAAGTCAATAAGCAGCACAACTAAAAGATGCCCCAGCTACTTCTGCTCTGCAATAATTTCAAAACACAAAACATATATTTCTAAACTGAAAGTCACATAAGTGGGAGACTGCTGCAACTTATACACATTAATTTAAACCCGAATCTTTCATCTTTGAATCACTTGCCATATATCACTTAAATCATATAAGAAAGTATAGGCAACTTTGAAATGTTAAGTGTTGATTATAACATTAAATTAAACCCGGATGCAAAGTTTCTATAATTTATCATATATTAGATACCGTTTCGAAACAAATCAAGGTCAAAACAACAGAAGAAGCAACTGAACACATAAATATACCCAAAAGCTACCATAACCCTCAAAGTTAATGTTTGGATTGTGACTGAGTGATTGGCTCATAATATTGTGGATGAGGTACGTATTAATAGTTTGGAGGTGACCATCTTGACCTGCTTACCAAAAAGCAGTTCGATTCGTGTTATTGTGACTGAGTGATTGGCTCATAATATTGTAGATGAGGTACGTATTAATAGTTTGGAGGTGACCATCTTGACCTGCTTACTAAAAAGCAGTTCAATTCGTGTTACATGTTATCTCTATGGAGTAAACTGGTAACACGAAAAGGTTAGCATAAAAAGAAATTAGCACAGTAAATATTCTTAAAAAATATAAAAGTTTTTTCATAGTATGCTCAGTTCAACCCAACTCGATCCGTTGTAGTTGCACTATATCTTGCCTAAAGCCGGCCAACCTGATAATATATGGTACATGAGGGTAAAGTGTGAACGCGTGAAGTACA
Source organism: Bidens hawaiensis (assembly GCF_021521415.1). NCBI lineage: Eukaryota > Viridiplantae > Streptophyta > Magnoliopsida > Asterales > Asteraceae > Bidens > Bidens hawaiensis. Next base: position 235,145 of record NW_027494398.1, on the reverse strand, counting down.
ACCTGAAAATCGTGATTAATATTTAGCTTTTTTTTATGCTTCAAAGTAAAAACAATCATCATATTCTGTCTATTCCCAATAAGCAGAACTACCCAACACAGTATTGAATACTGCAAAATAAGCTTGGCCATATGAACAAAGCAAGAAATGTCATCAACTGGCCTACATAATTAATTAATTTTGGGATTTTCACAAGCACTTAAAAGAGTGCATTATAAACTAACACTTACATGCAAAATCAAAGAAAACACATATTTCTAGCTCCAAATAGCAAAAAGTCCAAAATCCTAGATGACTAATACCTCTATTTAACTAACTGGAAGCACCTACAAATCCAACCATACACAATAGAATGTGAATAAAGTCTCTGATTCTACTAATCAAGGCGGCTCAAGTATAAGGAGAAATGAAAACTCAGCACCAACAATTTTAATATAGAACAATGAACATCAATTAAAAAGTTTTTCTGAAAACACTAACCAAAACCTGGAAGAATACTGCATTCCAAGTTGAAGCCGTTTCATATATTCAATGGCTTCATCCAGCATTAAATCCCTGTCAGTCTAATTGAAACTACTAATCACTTAAACCGAACCAATAAAACCAAATACGTAAAAGAGAAGATGAATGCAAAGGTACCTGGTTTGGTGATGAGATGGTGGGGGCTGAAACCTATGATAGCAAACATCGGTCTTATAGTAAAAGGGTAATTGATCCACAATACAACTGATCAGTTTCCAATTATTTCCCCATTTAAATGATCGGTTTTCCGTAATTTAGTAGCAATGAATGAGGGGTGATTGAAAACCCTATCACTTACGTGCAATTGAAAACCCTTCAATTTCCATCTTCAATTGCAATCCAATACGCCGGAGACATTTAATGTATATGCCAGAGAAGCGATAAAAGGCCGGCGTTCATAAAGATATCGATGAAGGATAATTAATATTACGGTGTCTCAGGGGGAGAGAAGGGGTGGAATATGAAAAGTTGCTTATATGTATAATAATGTAATATAGATAACTAGTACATACTGAAGGTCATAATCATAACCTGTTTAGTTAAAATAAAAAAGGAGAACCTTTAACTCATAATAAATTTGATTTAATATATATAGTAATTGCTTAATAAATTTATAAATTGCACACATTAAACAAAATGATAATTGTCTTAAAAACTATCATAAAACAAAATGAAAAATGTCTTAAAAACATCATACGAAACATCCAAAACCAAATGATAATTGTCTTAAAAACTTAACCAACTGATTACTTTTCCTTTTTTGGAATCAGTAGATTTCCAAACTTGCCAACTTCTTTATCTCCTTTCAAAGACTTTGGCACTGCTTTTGTCCCTGAATTGCTTGGTTCCACTTCATCATCGTCACACACATCAACCAAATTGCGCTTTAGATTAGTTGAGGGCATCACAACAGAGTTGCTACATGACATGGGTGTGGTATTATCACCGGTGAACGACAAAGAATCCTTATATAAAAAAAACAAAAAAAGAGGTTGTTAACGAAACTTTTAAGGATTAAATAGTCAAATGAAGAAAGGGAATCTTCATATTGACAGTGTCTTGATAAATGCTATCACCTGTTGTCATATGCACGGAGTCAGACAGCTCATTCTGTTGAGAAAACGGGAAATGCATATTTTAACTAAAAATTTAAAATATTATTATAACTTAGTTATATGAAAATGAATGTAACCTGCTGTAGGTTGAATTTTTCTCAAGAGTGTCAATTATCTTTGAATCATTAGAGAATTTAGAAATTCCAAAACCCGTTTCTTATCTATCCACATTATATTTCTTGATATCGGTCTTGAAAGCAAACTTCTTATCCAATAAAGTGTTCAAAACACCAGGGAACGGTTCGGATGTCTCACCTGCACAAAAAAGTTATTAAAAACTGAAGGCATAGCATACTGATTTCCATGAAATTGTCATTTTCTTATTATAATTATATTATAACTTTATAATACTTTCGACCAAATCATTAGCAGCAACTTTCAAAATTTTAACCGCTTCCCTGTCCCATAATGTCAAATTTATGATGCTAGTAGGATCTTGTACTCGTATAAGTATTCGAAACCTCCAAAAAAAATTTAACGGTCCCGTTGGTTTAGTATGAACAGGTTTATTATGGTAGTTCCCAAACGTAATTATAAAGAAGCATATAGATAGTGCAGAAGGTTGTTAACAAATATAACAAAACCATAACTGGATTAAAGTGTGTTTATATACCTATTGATTGTAGAGAAATCTTTATCTTTGCATTTATCAATACTGCATTTTGTTTCGCCCTTTCTAACCCCCTTTGGACATGTGTTGCAAGATAAGTAGTACCATTTTTGAGTTGGTGGTACATACTTAATGGTGCCAAAAATGACAATTGATCTGACCTGTAATAATAACAGACAAATAATAATTGTGGTTATGTCCTGTTAGATTTTTAATATAACTAACATTGTCTACTACTAATAACAGTAACCGTTTTCATATGGACTTCTGCAATGTTAATAAATTCAGTCTTGATAAGGAAATCATCTTCAACAGTAGGGGTGTGCAGAATTAGAGCCGACCCGAAAAAACCCGAAGAACCGGACCTAAATTTCCCGAACCCGGACTGACCCTATGTTTAAACATTGTCAGTCGGTCCTTAATATATACTCTAATCGGTCTGGGTCGGGTTCGGGTATTATCCAGTGTAAAAAAGCAAAAAACCGAAAGACCGATTTAAGAAAAAGAAATAGCGGAGCCATGGTGAAAGGTATACAGTGAAGGCTTGGTGAGGAAGAAGACTAGTACTGTTTAGTATTGAAAGCATGTGTGATGTAATTACTTTATTTACTTTTATAGATTTTGACTTACAAGAAAAGTACAAAACAGCTGTAATTTTCTTTTTGGATGCTTTTTTTTATGTATATATTATTTTATTCAAAGTGAATTTAAAAATGAACACACTTTATCACATTCATGGCCGTATGCGTATAGGAAAACTCAAAAGCTACACCTAATAAATAGAGTTTGTAAGTACTTTAACTCAAGCTACAGTCGTTCCAAGAAACAAGTTAGAGACTTCTAATCTTTAAGAGTTTTAAGTACAAGATGCCTCACCATGTTTCTCAAGTAACTTCCAATCTTCAATGGCAGTCTGGCAGAATGAGCTTGAAGAAACTCCATTGTTGAAGACGACTTCGAGTTTGAAGCGATTCTCAAGGATCTTTGTCACTGGTTTCAAGTTTCAACAGTCATTAACATGAATTTGAGCAACATCATCGGTCACGAGTCTTTGACTGCCTACCCAAAGAACCGAACCCGAAAATGTTCATACCCGAAATTTATATTAATAAAATTTAAAAGAAATAAAATTAGTAAAAAGCAATTTCAAACTTACTTTGCCAGAACTTGAATCTACCTAATTGCAAGATAATTACAACATTGGTTTTGTCCAGATTATTTGCTAATTTGTCATCTGATTAGCATAATCCCCAAAAATGTGACATTGATAGCATTACCGATGTATATCAATTAGCTTGTTATTAATATTTAATAAATTAATATTTAAAGAAGTACCAGAATTATATAAAAAAACTAACTTCAAATCTTCAAGATGGACGATAACTTTAGGTGCGGGTGTCCCTCCTTTTCCGATAAAGTAGTGGGCTTTTCTGAGCCTGTGACGTATCCAATGATATCTGTATAAACATAATAGTTTAAACTAATATTCTGCATTAAAAATGAAAGTGAAATTAATTTAAAACAGTTACTGACCAACTGTATGAAATGGTGGAAATAGATTGTTGTTCATATCTTCAAAACTTGCAAAAGTAAAGCCATATGGTTCTCTCAAGAAATCATAAACTTCAACAACATCAGTTTCATGAGTAAAAGATAATTTGTTTGGATTCCTCATAAACTTGTTGCTAGCACGATTTTCAGCAAGAGACGCCTTAGTAATTAAGATAGTAGAGTTAAGTTCAATCAAGGTTTTGAATTTCAGCCAATATTTGTTAATGATGTTACCCAACATCTATTTCTCTATAATTTAAACATAAAAGTATAAGATTTTAATATTAAAAAAATATATAGTGAATCTTAATATATATGTTTAACCAATGCACATTAGATTACATGTTCGTCAACTAAAACCATCTCAACGGTGTAAAATTCACCCTCTACGTTGTAGCTCATATTTTTCCACAACCGAATAATACGGACCTTGACATTGAAAACAACTGTTGACACATTAAGTTTGTTGAGCATGGTAATCACAATATCATCTTCCTTTGTGTTGCTGTGAACCAAATAAGAAATCAGTTTACATATCAACAGCTATGAAATTATTATAAATGATTTCATAAAATTTACCTGGTATTGCCAAAGACCTGATTTTCATTGGTAGATGTTAACATGTTGGTTAATATTCACATATACCAGAAAGTATAATAAAATGTATCCTGCATTCTTTGTTATATAGCATCGTAAAGTTTCATGAATAAAGGAAAGTGTAACCTCAAATGAATAAAAATAGGAGTAAGATGATAAGAAATAAATCATGTGTGTTTCAATTCAAAATCTGACATGTTTAATCTAAAAACGATAAGGAAATAATCACATGTTTTATCTTCAAATGAATTTGAATTTAAATTATGTTTCAATTAAAAAATTATAATATGAAATAAACAAAGTGGATAATATGGTTACTGCTTGAAATTAGACGTGGATTGAGGAATTATTTGAACAGATAGATTAAGGATGGATAAAAAAAACCTTAAAAGTGGGTAAAGATAGATGTAATCAGCAAGTTATTATAATAATTAAAATACATGTTGAACTGAAATAATAATAAAAAAAATAAATACATAGTTATACTGGAAGGTACGTTTGGACTGGGCGTAGAGATGTACAAAAGCATTTGTATAACCGAAACGACTCGAAATTAAACTGAAACTGAGCCTGGTTGAAATCGCATATATGTAGAAATCGATTTGGAACCGACTAAAACCTTAGGTCGGAACCGACAACAACCTTAGGTCGGAACCGATATGTAATTTTCTCTCCAAAACCTGTTTACCGAACCGAAATCGGCCAATCGAAAAAGAAACAGTGAAAACCCGAACCCAAACCGGTCAAAACCAGGTTAAGAAACCGGTTTCAACCCGAACCAACACCGATCATAAACGCATTACTATCCGCCTGTGCAGATTAATATGTGTATTTTTTGATATGAAACATACATATTGCTGACTTTTAATACGAACCGACTAAGTCAATCAAAAACTTTGAACATAAAAACTAAAAAAAATATGAACTTGCTATGTTTCAGTTCGGGTTTAACCGGGTTAAAACCTGTTCAATTCGTTTTAACCAGGTTGAAACTGATTCGGTTTGGGTTTGCCTAAGTTAGACATATCATGAAACATTAAAAATAAAAAATAGTCATAGGTATAAAGTATGTTAAATGAAATAATGTTATACAAACAAATGACAAACACACAAACCTAAAAGATATCTTGATATATTGTAATAGCTTCTGTTTTATAAAAACATACTTATGTATGAACCCATAGGTATAGAGTTACGAACCGACTAAGTCCATCAAAAACTTCAAATTATGCTTCAAACATAAAAACTAAAAAATATATGAACCTGCTATGTTTCAATTCGGGTTTGACCAGGTTAAAACCTGTTCAATTCGGTTTTGATCAGGTTGAAACAGGTTCGGTTTGGGTTTGCCTAAGTTAGACATATCATGAAACTTTAAAAATAAAAGATAGTCATAGGTATAAAGTATGTTAAATGAAATAATGTTATACAAACAAATGACAAACCTGAAAGATATCTTGATATATTGTAATAGCTTCCATTTTATACAACATACTTATGTATGAACCATAAGTATAGAGTTACGAACCGACTAAGTCCATCAAAAACTTCAAATTATGCTTCAAACATAAAAACTAAAAAATATATGAACCTGCTATGTTTCAATTCGGGTTTGACCAGGTTAAAGTCTGTTCAATTCGGTTTTGACCAGGTTGAAACATGTTCGGTTTGGGTTTAACCGGTGATAAAGTATAGAGTTACGAACCGACTAAATCAATCAAAAACTTCAAATTAGGCTTCAAACATAAAAACTATGACTATTTTTTTATTTTTAAAGTTTCATGATATGTCTAACTTGGACCTATTACTAATAAATACCATGTATCTAATTCGATTTTTGTTTTTGACCCAGCTCCAACAGCAGCAAATGACACCATGATAATGTAAAAAAAGCCTGCAAAACAGCAATATTGTTGCGTCATAATGGCTTCCAAAAAATAACGTTGCCCAAATTAAAGTCAACACCCAAACAAATAAACCACCTATAAAACTACCCGTTATTACTCGTATCCAATTCTACCAAAATCCATTCCGACCCAAATCAAAGTGACCATTTTAAGGCTACTCGTGTTATTAAAGAAACTATCATTCTTTTGAATCTTAATCTCTTCACACAGTCGGAAGGACATATATCATAGTTATGGTTCATATAATATATATAACTTCCAAGTTTATATAAATCACATCAGCTAATTAAGACTTATATGTGCTGATCCACTTAAGAACAAAAATCCTAAACATTCATGTTAAGTAGGTCTAAAAGATACACATATTTGATTTGCAACACATAAATAGCTATATTATTCAACATCTTCCTAATCATTCAGATATGGTATTTTTAACATAACCTAAGAATGGTAAGTATGCCTGCATAAAAAACCCTAAATCGTGATTGGAAAAGAGGCACAAAACTGAAGGTTAAATCACCCGGTATACATGCATCTTCATTCAATAAACACCAGGCTACAATCGAGTAAATGAAAAGAATCCATTATGTACGATTGTTGAGTCAACGATTCTTCACACAGCCTATTAACACCCATCCAACGATTCTTCACACAGACCCAGATCATCAACTTTGACGACTCTTTAAACACGATTCTCTCCCAATCTCACTCCACCGTTCAACCTTCGGTATCACCGTCACTTTGTCTTTGAGCCCTCTTACCACCATCTTCAACCCTGCCATAGTGACGTCGTCTTCAACCGTACGCCCGCCTACTGTTGCCGGTTCCATTTGGAAACCCTAGGTGGAGGCGGTGTTTTATGACGCATGGGTCCGTTAGTAAGGTTGTGGCGTGTGTTGTTCCATCTAACCCTAAGTGGCGACGGTGGTACGGTGGCCGTGAAAACCTAGAACTGATGTGGTTAGCCCTAACTATGACATGTTTAAAGCATGATGCTTTATAAAGTTATAATTCACTGTTTGTGATTTTTGATTTGGTATTGTATGGGGCTGATTGTTGTGTTTTGTGCTTGAAGATTGTGCCACTCCTTTTGGGTTAATTTTTGGGCGATGATGATGATGACGGACTCTTGGCGTGGTGACTGGTACAAGCACCACAATTGCAGCCATGAATATGATCTGAGCCTTAAGTTATGATTTTGGCCTTCTGTAAACATGCGCTCATAATCCATCTGAGCATACCAATTTGAATCTAAGGATTGGTGAAACCATGGAAGTAGTTTTGTGCAAAAACATGAGATGTAATTTTAGGATTATTCTTTACTAATATGTATTCCGGTTAAGTAAACCATTTTCATTTCTTAGTATGTAACACATGTTTTAAAATTTCTAAAGGTATTTGGTGCGATGAGAGGAATGACGGGGCTGCTATGGGAAGCATCTTAACTTGATACATATAAGGTATATATTCTTTCCACCTATCACTGTAATTTTTACGTGTTTTATGCATATTTATTGGTTAGATTTATATTCATATATTCAGGGTATTCACTTTTGGGGTCTCTTAATTCCTGAATGCCAGAAGGTACTGCCAGTTGTGTAGCCTGAGGGAGAGCTGTTAGCAGATGATGATCTTTGGCTTTTGATCGGAAAGATAAAGTGATTATGTTTACTTAAATGGTGCCATAGTGGTGTCTTTAAGAAGCGATCTTTTGGAGAAAACATTAGACACTTTCTTGCTTCATCATCATCATTTTCAGTTAGTTAAAACCGTTTTTATTAACAATTTGATGGTGTGAAATATGTGCATTTTAAGACAACAGTTCTAGAGATTTGGGACTACACAGAATGGTGCAGTTGAGACATCTTATAGAAGAGGTTCTTATTGTAATTTTAGCACAATTTGTTTTTGTTATTTATCTTTTAAAATTTTTGTAACCTTTTGTATGAGTCTTAGTAGCATGAACGAACGTCTGTTTGTAATATTGGAACCGATGTAAACTTTATATTGTATTATGTAGCCTGATTTGGACCATTAACTAGAGCCTTATGATGCTAGAAGTAAGGTGTTTTGCAAAGTTTAGACCATTTTTTAGTTTGTATACAGGTTTTAGACATGACAGTTATTGCTAGCCTCAAAAGTATTATTAGCAAAGATTGGTACACATTAGACACTTATTGCTACAAGTAGAGAGCCTAAAAAAATATCATTAAAATTGTATTTCTTTTTTTTCCAGCGCCCCCCGTCGCAGTTGCAGCGGGTCTAAATACTAGTTTCTAATCAAATTTCATGATTTTAATACTTTTTTTAAATTATATTGCTCATTTTTTTACCGACTCTAAATTAAATACCTTTTACTTTTAAGAAATCTTTTACTATTTGGTAAATGGGCCGCAAGGGTCGTTTACTGGAGAAGCCCGTTTTTTTATGTGTGTGGGATACAATTGAAATCTTTGACACGAATAATAATATGGGTCGGGTCCAGGTTGCAAATGACAACTTGTCAATCCGTGTGATACAATTGAAATCTTTGACATGAATAATGATATGGGTCGGGTCCATGTTGCACATGACAACTTGTCAATCCGCCAACCTAACACGATTGACACCTCTATTTTTTTTCTCATGCTCGACCCAACCTGGAATCGATAACTCATCTTTAGCAATTAGGAACCGGCAAAAAGTATATAATTCGGGTCTTACAGGGTATGGGAGCAAACTGAGACAAAATGAAAGTAAAATGGACCAAATGGCATTATCGACAGCTTTCTCTAAACCACAAAAGTATGTGCATTTGAAGTCCGCTTCAGTTTTCTGGTCAATCAAACATACCACTTTCTTGCATCATAACTGGCATGACTTCTTTTGATTATCTTACTTGTTTTTTTTACTTTTAACAATTGTTGTTTGTTAACCTAATACATATTTTCAAAAGAATCTTATCAAGTTAAAGAAACAAGGTGTCACACCCCAACCTACGGCAGAAATGTCGGGGCGTGAACTGATTACTCACAGCTCTCAAGGTACTATTATGTAATATTAGAAATTTCAATATCTATTTAATAAAATACGATTAAGACAAATTATTCAATACAAACATTCAAAATCAAATAATTCACTAAACAACATATATCAAAATATAAAAGACTTGTTTATTTCTCTATCTTGAATCCTAAGTTCTCTTTCCAATCTTGAATTAACTTCACATCACACGATGACCTGCATATGCGTTAAAAATAAAGTAGTTTTGTCAACATAAGGTTGAGTGAGCAACACACCAGTTTAATGTACATATAATATATAAAATATAAGTACTGCAACAAGTCAAATGAGATAAGCAATTTAACCAATGAGCAAAGATAAATGAGATGTCGAAAAGCACGAAGCTATGACGATTGTCGTATGATCATACTATTCTGAGATTATGTTGGGCCTCTCCGAATGCGATTCACAATAAGCATATAAGCACATAACAAGTGGTACAAAATTGTTAACACATAAGACAGTAGTTGCAGTTTGAGTATATGTATAAATAAGAATTAATATGTTGACACATATGTCCCCAATATATGGAAAACGAGTAAAATAGGGGAATGTGGTACTCAACTCAATAGACGAACAAAGGTGAAATAGAATATTAAGAATAACAACCGAGGATCTCGCGTTGACGATAAAACCTATAAAGGAAAAAAGGAAATACGGACACGCTTAGTTAATGTACAAGATCGACTATGAGAGCTCGATAATTATAATCATTATTAAGTTAATATTATACCATTTTTAATCATAATTAATATAATTATATATAAAGATATTATATGCACAATTATTATATATAAAGTAGGGTCAAGTTATTCTACAAATGATAATAAAAATGAGAAGTGTGAGGATCCATAAATAATTGACATGTGTCAAGTGGGGACAAAAAAATGGTGTAGAGATAATTGTACTCATTTTCTCTCTCCACATGCAAGTCACATGTTAATACCCCCCATCATTTTAGAACGTTTATAACTTTTTCGTATGATATTTAAAAAAAAAAATAAATTCATCATAATAGCAAGCGTTTTTTTATCTTTAATATGAGTATGATTTTTGTTATATAAATTTTAAAACAAAAATCACGTCATTGTGTCTTTTCGTACACCATTGTGTCTTTCCGCTTATCATTGTGTCTTTTTTCGTCATTGTGTCTTTTCGCACACCATTGTGTATTTTCGCCTATCATTGTGTCTTTTTTCGTCATTGTGTCTTTTCGCATACCATTGTGTCTTTTCACACATCATTGTGTCTTTTCGCTTATCATTGTGTCTTTTTTCGTCATTGTGTCTTTTCGTATATCATTGTGTCTTTTCTCTTATCATTGTGTCTTCTTTCGTCATTGTGTCTTTTCGCACACCATTGTGTCTTTTCGCTTATCATTGTGTCTTTTTTCATCATTGTGTCTTTTTTCGTCATTATGTCTTTTCGCACACCAATGTGTCTTTTTGCTTATTATTGTGTCTTTTTTCGTCATTGTGTCTTTTCGCACACCATTGTGTCTTTTCGCTTATCATTGTGTCTTTTTTCGTCATTGTGTTTTTTCGTCATTGTGTCTTTCAACTCATCATTATGTTTTTTAATGCTAATAACACCGTTGTATAATAATAATAATATGTAAAAAAATAATGATAAAATAACAACAAATTATCTAGTACATAAAACACAATGATTAATACTTCTTACACAATAACTTGAAATGTAAAACACAATGGTGAATACGTATAACACAATGACCTAAAACGTAAGACAAAATGGTGAATACGTATAACACAATGACCTAAAACGTAAGACACAATGGTGAATATATATAACACAATGACTTGAAACGTAAAACACAATGGAAACAACATATTACACAATGACAAAACGAACAACAAAAAAACACAATTAAAAAACCCATTATTTTTTTGTTATTTTTATATAACAATATGATACTCATATTAAAGATAAAAAAAACGCTTATTATTATGGTGAATTTTTTTAAAAAAAATAATGTCGTATGAAAAATTTATGGACATTTTAAAATGATGGGGGAATTGGTATGTGCCTTGCATGTGGAGTGAGAAAGTCAACAAATGTGTGTTATTACATTCATGCCCTTTTCATTAATTTTTATTTATTAAATTAATCTTAGCCATTTAAATCTAAAATCAATGAACTGGATTACTTCTCACCCTTCTAATTTTTGTTGTCCTTTGTATTTTAACTTTACTCAAATTAAGTATATTGTATTTTTTTCATATATAAAAGTAAAATACATCTTTTAAAATATTATTAGTTTGTAAAATTAAATTATTAAAATATTTTATCATATCAAAGTAAAATACATCTTAAAGCATTGATAGTTTTATAAATTATATAAATATACTTATATAAAATTTGCTTGTTATAATATATATATATATATATATATATTAAATCATTAGTTTTCGGGTCATTATATATGTGTGTGTGTGTCTATATATATATACACACACACACACACACGTATATGTTTACATATACATACATACACGGACTCAAGACGTGAGAAAACAAGTATTACATAGTCGGTTTCTAATAAAATAGTTTTATTTGATTATTAATATTAATAATATACTAAATAAAGGTTTAAAAAAAATAAATATAAAAATAAACTGAACAATCTGGGTGGCAGGGGGTGGAACCCGCGACCTGCCCCCCGTAATCCGCATGTTCTAACCAGCTGGGCTATACAGCGACGTGCCATATAACCCAGATCTGGAAATTTAAAAATAGAAGCAGCACTACCAGATTTGAATATGAACCCTAATTAAGAAAACGTATCCATGTACGATCAATTAGGTTTACAGCTTTTAATCCCCATGAAAAACCGATCATAATCATATAAATTAATTACGTTAACTCGTTTTGATCGAGGTGAACGGGATACAGAAGCAGGCGGTCTAAAAACACACAAGTAGGCTGACGGAATCAAGGTAAAAACGTAATTTATTAAGGGGTTATTGTTGGCGACGCGTTGAGGATGTTGGGTGAATTTAATTGGAATATTATCAACTTTTATATAGAATTAGGGATTTAGGGTTTATAGTTCGTTTATTACGGAATAAACTATCACATTTGATATAGTTAACACGTTTATAATGTTTATTAGGCCGTAAATTGGATGATTAAGATAATACAAGATCAATTATCATATCTATTACGAAAATTTAAAGTTTAAATTAACAGATTAAGCAAATCGGGTATAAGAAATTGAATGGATTCGGGTTTGGATCAATGGGTATCCAGATTGGTGAAATGGGTTATAACAATATTTATAAAAAGGACCCTGGAGTTTGAGGATGGATACAAAAGAAATTCAAGCTTATAGTTTAGGTTAAAAATGTCAAAACGTAAAAGTTATAATTATAAATAAGTAAAAAACAATATATTAATAAATTTAAGCACGATAAACGCAATATATTTATTTAATATAATAACCCGAACATCCATCTGAGTCGGGTAAAATATGAATTCAAAAACCCGAGTTGTTGCAAAGGACAATTGACTTCAAAAGTCAAAGTAAAAGCACATATGTTTGAATTCATAAATTAGTTAATTACAAACCTTAAGAGCAACTAGGAATGCTAATATGTACTGTAAAAGCGTCATTTTCAATACTGAATCAGTCTCAAAACTAACAGCCGCTTGATGTTTACACACCAACTGTACATACCCTTAAAGAATCCTTATTCCCAAAATGCCACCTAAGACCGCTATTAGCAAGTTGTATGAGCATGTACAAATCTAATTCAAGATTTGTCATGATCTTCACGTATGTCGGGTCCTCTCTATGCACATGTTACATGTATTAACGAGACTAGTATTGACTCAGTTGTAGACATACGTAAAACCTAAGGGAGTAATGTGATAGACTAGCGTGTACCATAGTTGTACTCATGGTATGAATCGTGCCTATGGAATTTTTAAACTTACAGGGTGGATATATGTATAATCAAGAAGTTCAAAACTGTAATATCATAGGTAATAGATATAAATAATCTTTATCTAGTTTTAAATAAAACTTATATTATTAACTAAAATTCACTAAAGGAAGTTTGAACAAATGAGTGCTCAAAAAATTAAATTCACATGAAGTTATCTGACTTTTTAAAAATTTTAAAAATTATTAACAAGCAAATGCCATTTGAGAACTCTAAACATATAACTCACCAGCTAAATGCAACATGGTTTCATATTGGTTTATTTTTTTTGCATGAGAAAGCCTAACACTTTTATCATATATGGATTTATTATTATTATTATTATTATTATTAAAGAAAAGAAAAAAAATAAAAAGAAGAAAGAAAGAATTATTTGTTGGGGTGAAGTGGGCAACGGAAACACCGTCTGTTTTTGGACAGATCTCTGGTGTGATAGCTCCACTTTACAAGAAGCCTTCCCAAACATATTTAAGTTAGAAAAGCAAAATAATTGTAAAATCATAGAGAGAGTTTGGTGGCAAGACAGTTTTATTTGTGTGTGTGTGGGTGGGGGGGGGGGGTGGGGGGTAGGAGTGGTCGATAAATCCGTCGTCTCATATGGAGATGGTGGAATGGGAACGCCTATTTAATACGTTAATTATGGTTGGGTGGAGTAACTCGAATGATTCTTGGAGATGGTTAGGGGATCATTCAGGAGTTTATTCGGTCAAGTCGGTTACAAAGAAATTAATGGAGAATAGGGCGGGTGTGAGGCGTAATGTGGTGAGATGGAGCAGATGGGCTCCTATTAAATGCAACATTTTCGCGTGGCGAGCGGTCTTAAATAGGCTTCCTACCTCTGAGATGCTTTTCAAAAGAAACATTAATGTGGAGTCTACTTTGTGTTTGTTATGCAGTTCGGGAGAAGACACAATCGACCATATTTTATCAGGATGTTTAGTTTTAACTCTAGTGTGGCAACAAATAAGTGTTTGGTGTATGATCCCCAAAATCTTTGCCTTCTCATCTAAAGATATTATGGAGATTCACTCTTATGTGGAATTGGGTAGGAGAAAAAAGAGATACTTCATGGCATTATTAGGGGGGGACGGGGTGGTCCGTGATGGCCAACCCATCACGCGTGGTCCACCTTGGAACACCGCCGCCGGTCCCTCCATCACTCGTGATGGGGTTCGGCCGTGATGGCCATCACGTGGTGATGGTCACCCCCTCCCTAACTTCCAAACGGTCACCCCCTCCCTAACGGTCAATTTTCTTGGGCTTCACCACGTGATGGCCATCACGTGGTGAAGCCCAAGAAAATTGACCGTTAGGGAGGGGGTGACCGTTTGGAAGGTGGATAAAAAAATAAATTTTATACAATATAAATAAACAACCATTTCAACCCAAGTCAAAATCAAATCCAACTCAAAACACTCTCAATCTTCTACTACAAAACCTATTTCTTCACAACTTCAATTCAAAACAAAAAAATATGGAATTTCCGAGCAACTCGTTTCCGCTAGACACTGATAGCTCTTCGTATTCGGACGATGACATTGTTGAATGGTTCCCGTTGTTATATAACGAACTTGAAGGCTCGAGCCGTCCAAAGAAAACAATGGTTGATCGTGATCGTATACATGCCCACGAAGTGCTATGAACGATTATTTTGTGAAGGAGCCGAAATACAATAATGAGACGTTTAGGGATCGATTTCCTTTGCCGAAATCTATATTTTTAAAGATTGTAGCTGACGTCGAAGCAAGCGAAGAATGGTTTCAAGAATCTTACGACGTGAGGGGCAAACGAAGTTTTACGCCGCTTCAAAAATGCACATTCGCTATTCGTCAATTAGCAACAGGTAACCCACCTGACCAATTCGATGAATACTTTACAAATGTTTCAGAAAACCAAAAAGACACGACATTACACGTCTTTACGCCGCGCATCGATTGTACACATATCGAATGGAGGAATTGTCCACGTGAGTTTCGAGGGGTGTATTAAAGCTTTAGGTTTAAGACATTGAGGTTAAGATTGAGGACATAATGGGAGATATTAAAGTTTTAGGTTTTTTTTTGGTTAAAAAATAGATCAAAGGTAGGGGAATTGGTTTGGGATAATTGGTACAGGTATGCATTAATGTAATTTTGGTTTTCTAGGACGCTGCGGTTGCTCCTCCGTTTCTCAATGATGAGGCATGTAGTTTGTTTCCCTTTGTGTTTGTCTTTGTTTTGGTTTAATGAAGTTTTAACTTTTAAAAGAAAAAAAGAAAAGAAAGAATTATAATGAAGTTTTTTGGGCTCACCAACCTATAATATTGAAGTTTGGTGTTTTTTGTGTGCTTGGTTTACGCGAGGAAGAAGAATTAACGAAACAAAAGAAAAGAAATTAAAGGGTTTTGGTGCCCTTCCTTAACCGACAAAAGGCACAAGGATAAAAAGGGTTTTTCTTTCTGACGTTTTTCCCTACCGTCGAAGAACAACAGCAGATTAAGACAATATTTTGTGCTTTATTTATTGGGTGTTTTTAAGAGACATGAGACGTTTCACGTTTCAGAGACGGGTATTTTTTTCGTTTTGTTTTATTCTCCATAATGTAGTTGAAGTAATTGTGTTCCAAGTATATAATGATTATTGTATGCCTCTAGTTTTACCTTGAGAAGACTCTTGTATTGCTATTATTAGTGATAGTTGATTTGAAGCGGCTCCCGTGGTTTTTACTCTCGGTTTTGTGAGGTTTTTCAAGCTAAAATTTGTGTGTCCCTTTTACATTTAAAATACCCTTATTTGTTTGCATGCTCATTGGTTATTCAGGTCGGGTAAAAGTTTAGCCAAACAAAGAATTATTCCACATTATTTGTTTACCGTTTATGGCTAAGTTTTCGTTTTTCCAACATTTTATACAAGATAAGACCTCTCAAATAGAGCTTGGAGTTAGAAGCTTGAAGACACTGAATAGTTGATTGACAAAGATATGCTTTAGCATGAGGAAACTCTGTTGTAGCAAGGCATTTTAGCTTTTCTAATTATTGTTTTTGAACTTTAGACTACCATTGTGTTCATTAATAACAAGACTGTGTTTTTATGTAAATCCAGCTATTACTCGCGATGGGTAATAGTATGGCATCCACATGCTGGTTACATAAAGCAGAGATATAACAACATAAATAATAACTTAATGTCATAAATGGCAAGTTCAAATATTAGGTTGTGCCGTTGTGGTGACAATAGTGGAGGCATCGACTGGTGCATGGTTGTGGCGATGACGCATAAGTCAGCGGTGGCCAAAGGTGTTGGCTGTCGATGGAGTTGCAACCGGTAAGTGGTTGGCAAAATAATATGTTTCAATTCCTTTATGATTATTGATCAGTTAAATGTATTACAAATTCAAATTCAGTAATAGATTTGACTTTATTTAAAATTTCAAATTGTTTTTGACAAATTTAAATTCTAAATTCAATTTGCTATAACAAACTCCAATATTATCTTACTACTTTAATAAAAGAATACCATCTTTTGCCACTTGTCAAGCTCTCATCACTCCTCACATTTCTTAACCCATATTCAGTAAAATGGTATTTATTCGGGTCAACCCGCCCAAATAATGTTTTTCTATATTATTCAAGATCCATTTTTTTTCCGTTCAACACATAACCCTCCACAATAATAAAACCTAGGTTGCGGACCTGATTACTCGTTTCTTTCTCCATTCTCTGATTAAACATACGAGACTTAGATACCCAACGTTGCTATTAGTCGATGCCTTCTCCTTTATCTGATTAAACCTACGAGATCGTTCATTCCCACCACTGCTATCGTTCATCCCCACCGTTGCTATCGATTCAGACTATTCATCATAATTATTTATTCTGGTCAATCTTTTTCTTACCAACGCAAATCCAAATCGTCCCATGTTTTCCACTGTTGGTTTTTATTAGGTAACTTTACAATTCCCTACTTTAGAACAATTAATTTTCAATTTTCTTAACTGATTGACTAATAGTTGATTTGTGTTTCAATGCAGAAGTTTTATTTTTTTTACCTTATCTTAGGTAAAAGGTGCATCCTTTGGCTTTTTGGTTTTTAGTTCTATGCTTTTTAAGAAATCTTTAACCGATTCTGGATGTGTGATATTATAGACCGTGTCAATAATATCACCCATAATAAACACTTATTCAAGATAAGATAACTATGGAAACTACAATCAAGGATTATTAGTTTAAATACTTATTCAGTAAATCATTTTCTTAAACTGTAACAACTTACTAAAATTTCGACTAATCACACGGGATTATAATTTAAATTTTAAACATTCCATATCTAATGTTGGACTCAACTATTAAATATAATACATCATGTTCGTAGAATTATTCACTGCCACTTCTGGTATCTTATGAACTCAGAGCTAATCACAACTACTCTAAGCAATGACAAGCATGTTAGTATGTGTTTTTTGTGTTCCTTGCAATTATATTAATATGTTATTAAACAAATCATTCTACCTTCTCTAATTTGACGGTATTATATTTTGCTTACTAATAAACAGATCTTTTGGTGACAACAAATTTATAATGCTTAATCAACTTCCAAATTCAAGGACTCGAATGATGACTCTATCATCAAAGTTCGTGTAATCCGATTTTGGGATAAACTTGAGCAAATGATCTCAAAGAATATGATATTTTATGATCAAGAGGTATAATATGTTATGTGTGTTTATATATATTAGTTTAATTTCATCATCATTTATATAGCCTTTTTTAAACATTTTTATTTTTTTTATATGCGAGGGAAACATGGTTCATGAGAGCATATTACAAAAATATATATACATTTTTGAGAGAGATATATATGAAAATATGTGTTACATTATAAAGAATGTTTCTGTTGATGACTACAGTATTACAACAAATATGTGGATAAGAACAAAAAAATCAATCTCTTTCTGAAGTCAAATGTTACACCCTATAAAGATTTTGGTGGTGATTACACGGATTCAAGTTTCACAACATTGATGCGCATATTAACAAGATTACTAAAACAAACATCATTGTTGGTAAGTATTATGTTACATCAAAAATAAAATTACTTGACTAATTGATAAAAAAATTTATCAATCATAAAATTTCAACTTTTTATATATATTTTTTTCGACAACTTTTAGGATTTAAATACTAAAATATCGAGATTTAAAGTATACATTTTTATTAAAATTCAATAACAAAATAAAATATAATATATCTTTTTACGATATAAGTAAAAGTATCCAATTCAATAAAAAAATAACCAACATACATGTTTATATATTGTTGTAGTGGTCACTTGCAGTGTACATTCTTTAAAAATTTCTGAAGCACGATTACTATTCGGGTACAAATCCGAAAATTTGGATATCCAAGATTTGGATATCCACATTTTCGAATGATTTGGATCGATTTAGATTCATATTCTTTGAACACCCCTACACATGACGTCTCTTTCTTTTTCGATCATCACACCCATGAGATTCAATGAACCCGAACTAATCTATTAGTTACAAGTTACAACTTACAACTTAAAATTATAACGTGAGGGAAAATATGGCTAATCTATTAGTTACAAGTTATAACTTACAAGAGTTACAAGCAGGTGTGGACTAAAGATTCTGATTCTTGATAAACAAGGTAATATGACAAATACAATCACAGATGTAGTGTACAAGAAAATTTTTTCTTATTTGTAAAATACTTGCGTAATGTTTCTTCTGTAATTCTTATGTAATTTGTAGTTATATTATTGATTGCATTTTGCTTAATGTTTAAATATTATAATTTTTATTAACTCCCCGTGTAATACACGGGACTCAAACTAGTTTTGATATATATATATATATATATATATATATATATATATATATATATATATATATATATATATATATATATATATATATATATATATATATATGAGGGTTATCCTAAAAAAGTAGTTTTCTAGGAAGACTAAGAATAAATCATAGCCATTAGATTATGTTAATCAATGGTTGAGATTTAAAATCACCAATAACCAACATAGTTTCCTAGAATTACTCTTTAATCATTATAACCGACATAGTTTCCTAGAATTGTTCTTTCACCATTCTTTGTAATGTCAAATGTCAAAAATTTGTTGGTTCTTACAATTCCTAGGAAACTCTTTATTCTTATTTGAACCATTATATATATATATATATATATATATATATATATATATATACTATATATAAAGCATGAGTGAGGGACTTAATTTTTAAGATGTATCAAACTTGTTGCTTTTAGTACAAATAATAATACATAAGTTTAAGACATTTTATGGCAATTTTGTCTTTTGACAACTTTGTCTTTTAGCAAAAGCAAAATCTTACGGTTTATTTTTATATATTCAATAATAATTACAAGTTTGGTCCTTTAACTTTAATCACCATTTTGTTAATTTATATAATAGTTACATATATACCCCTTATTTGAAACCATCTACCCCAACGGCGTTTAAACGTTTATAACTTTTTCACACGCTAATATTTTTTTAAAAACATCGTACCATAAAAACGAGTATTTTATTCTCTTTAATTTGAGTATGGTATTGCTATACTTTTTCATTTTAAAAACTTAGCGTGTTACGTGATTACCATTAAAGACCGGTAAACGAATCGGGCGGGTTCGGCCGTTTGGGTCATGGGTCTAAAAGGTTAAGGTTTGAATGAGTCGATACAAAAAGGTTAATTTGGTTTGGGTCGGGACGGGGTTGAAATGGGTCAAGTCATAACGAATTTTGGCTAGAACATTATCAAGCGGAACGGGTTGCCGGTCAAGACGAGTTCAGTGTAGCGTTATGTGCGCACCAACACCTAACTGAGTGTGCTTACTAACACCGGTTAATATTCCAATGCCGTAATACGAGCATACGATCGTCGGGTTACGCGTGTACTATTGTGAAGTCACACACATACAAAAATAGTAACACCGGTTACGCATCTGATGTCATGTTTGCGTGCATACACCGCCGCATCGCACGGGCACGCAACTAGTATATATATATATAGGGGTGGGTTAACGTACAATAATGGCTTATCATACATTACGTACGCGACCTTCTAGAGCGTTAGATTAAAAAACACGCGGTGACAATTTCGTAAATAACCCAACAATAGTTCACGATCAAAATTCGTCGATTACAAATCGAATCTGATCCAAATTCGGAACTCGTCACTCAATCTAATCCAATTTCTAAACTCTAATCACAGCTTAAAGTATGAAATCTCTAAAGTCAAAAACCAAATCAAAATTGAACGACGTTGAATATCAAGAAATCTTCAAAATTGATCAAAAAATGATGATTTAATCAATCGAATTGATGTGTAGAAGTATTTAGATTCATCAATCGATTATGGGATTGCAGAAATAATGCACTCAATCG
This sequence comes from Bidens hawaiensis, assembly GCF_021521415.1. Lineage (NCBI taxonomy): Eukaryota > Viridiplantae > Streptophyta > Magnoliopsida > Asterales > Asteraceae > Bidens > Bidens hawaiensis. Next base: position 214,418 of record NW_027494398.1, on the reverse strand, counting down.
AGCTCTGATTTGGGTTCAAAATATTATGTTTAAATGTTCTGAAACAAAACTGAAGACCTTTAAACGTTCTGACCAGAAAAGAACATCTTTAAACGTTCTAGTACACTCAAAGAAGTTCTGGGTGTTAAAAAAAATGAACATCTTTAAACGTTTTAATACGTTCTAAGAAGTTCAGGGTGTTTAAAAAAGTTTAGAAGCTTTGATAAAATTTAGAAGTTCTGAGTGTTCAATAAAGTTTAGAAGTTCTGATAAAGTTTAGAAGTTCTAAGAAGTTATGGGTGTTCAAAAAGGTTTAGAAGTTCTGATAAAAGTTTAGAAGTTCTAAGAAGTTCTGGGTGTTCAAAAAGTTTAGAAGTTCTGGGTGTTCAGAACTTCTAAAACTAACAAAAAAAATTAAACACCTGTAACATAAAATTGAACACTGAAATCACTTCATATAATCTCGTAATCATCAAACAATCGTCAATTGGCCGTTAATTTGATCATCGGTTCGATCATATGAACAAAATATGGAACGTCTGCAACAGGGTTTCTGCAAATGACGCTTAAAACTTTAAACGTTCAGTTAAAACCCATCACTCAAAACTCAAAATTGATCAATTGAAACTTCAAATTTATAATTAATTTGACCAATTTCAAAGTTTAATTGATCAATTAATACAACAATTTTAATTTCAATTAGTCAATTTTATCAACTGACATGTGATCAAGTCATGACAGAAGAAGATGGTGTACGGTGGACGGAATCGTTGGATGGTGGACGGTGGACAGAATCGTTGGATGGTGACGGATTGTTGAACGGTCATGTTGAAGGTGGACGGAATCGATGAGAGCAGAGAATCAGATTTGATGAAAATTATAGTATTGCCACCACGTGTTATTTCCAATCGGCGGGGATACGAGTCGCGTACCTATTGTACGATAAACGATTTCGTATTCTATCCTTTATCTATATATATATATATATACTAGTTTTTATCCCCCGTATTACGGGGGCTGTTTGACATTATTCGTTTTTTAATATTTATATACTTTTTGGAGTTTAATTTTATTTATTGTATGAAAATTTATAATAATATACTTAGAGTTTGATGATATAAGAATTTCACAGGTAACTAAGATGTTATTACCCAGTTTAAAAGTTATCTAAGTTTGGTGAGACCCAAGACCCACTTATTTTTTTTTACTATAAAACTGTTTCTTAATTATAAATAATATCTTTTTTTAAAATAAAAAAACCATATAATAATTTTTAGTATATCATATTTTATAGGATTTTCATATCAATAATTTGGTGAGAATAATTTTTAATTTAATGAGATTTTATAACCCGTTTAAGGAATATCTGGGTTTGGTAAGACCCATACCCGTGAATTCGAGTCAAATGCATACGAAGCCTCCATTTAAAAATCAAGAAAATCTGGTGACTCATTTCACAAGTAACTAAGATGTTATAACCCAGTTTAAAAGTTATCTGGGTTTGGTGAAACCCAAGACCCGCTTATTTTTTTTACTATGAATTGTTTCTTAATTATAAATAATATTTTTGTTTAAAAAAATCATTTAATAATTTTTAGTATATCCTATTTTATAGGATTTTCACATAAATAACTTGGTAAGAATAATCATTAATTTAATGAGACGTTATAACACGTTTAAAGAATATCTAGTTTTGGTAAGACCCATACCCGTGAATTCGGGTCAAATGCATGAGAAGCCTCCATTTAAAAATCAAACAAATCTGGTTACTCTTAAAAAAGGGGGAGCGACCACATCACGACACATAAGATTTTTATGTTTTCGTTTATATAGATATAGATATAGATATATATATATATATATATATATATATATAGAAAATGGTTCAAATAAAAAGAAGTAGTTTACTAGGAATGGTAAGAACCAATAAGATTTTGACATTTGGCATTAAAACCTATAGTGAAAAAATAATTCTAGGAAACTATGTTGGTTATAATGATGAAAGAGTAATTCTAGAAAACTATGACGGTTTTTGGTAATTTTAAATCTCAACCATTGATTGATATGATCCAATGGCTATGATTTATTCTTATTCTTAGTATTCCTAGGAAACTACTTGTTTTCAGGATAACACTCCCCTATATATATATATATATATATATATATATAGAGAGAGAGAGAGAGAGAGAGAGGGGAAGGTTAAAATAAAAAGATAAACTTTCATAAAAAGTGTAGGAAGAAATCTAGACCATTAAATTAAATAAAACTGATAGGGGTACGATGGTAAACAACCAAATATTATAATTATGGTATTAAAATTCACATTAAATGAAATTCCTATTTTTATGCTTAAATTAATCAAATTAAAAAAAAAACACCGATCTCACCTGATCATTTGAACTACTTCCAATTTTATAATATCATTCATGATTAACTATACTATGTTTATTTTTATCAATGGACCGAAAACCAATAAAAGCATTCTATTTGAACAATAACACCACACACAATACAAAACTTAGTGTTTCTGTTAATCAAACCCAAAAACACACTACCAAAATCAATTATTTTTTTCAATCAACCATAAATGAAAAAATAATAAATAACTTTAATCGAATTACCAAGATCACTTTCAACTTAGAAACATGAAAAGGTAGGTCCCAGCAGAGCCCAGTTGGACCCGCAAGACTCACCTTGAAGAGGGACGTCTGCGCAACGACCAACTGCTTCCGCAGGACCCACCATGCTCAGAGATGAAGACCTTACGCGCAGTACGCCAGCTGTTCCCGCAGGGAAAGCCTCCCAATGGTGTACCCCGCTTGTTCTCGCAGTTGCGGATACAAGCCATCAGGAAAGGCTACCCGCACTGATAGCAAGGCTACACGCACAAGGCACTAACTCTTGATACTTCAGTAATGTCACCTGAAGGAATGAGCAAGGCGGGAATACTCCCGCCCAAATGAGCCAGTCCGTATGCTTCTGGAAGATCTTTTGTACTATACCTGCCAAGGTATGGGCAAAACAGGCGATCTGACCAAAACAGCCCATGAACCAATCACAGGGTGACAGCTCACCGACAACAGTACGATGAGGAGCACCCTCTAGTACTGTTTGTCACTGTTAGCCGCTGCCTACTCACCAATCCTTACTATGGGACGTGCGTAGCCTACAGTTGGTGGAACAGTGCATAGCCGGCAGTAAAGGAACATTATACAGCCGGCCTTGTCACTATCGGCAGCAGCCTATCCACCAACCAGCATGACTTGTGCGTAGCCCACTGTTGGTAGAACAGGAATACTATTCAGCCGGCTGTACCTTCTTGGAAACCTACATTCGGCTATAAATACTCCAACACCTTGGAATGGTAGGGACATCATCTGATATCTCATTATCTTATCTTCTCTAGCAATCTCTTAATATACACTTATATTCAGAGCAATCTAGTCTGATTCTCACGCCGGAGGGTGGTCACAAGGAGGAACCCCCCCTTCTCAGTGACGAGCTTACGGTGTCTGTTTTGCAGGTCACCTGAAGAACAACTTTCTTTGCTGGACCTCATCCTCGTGGGAAACATCTATTTAACCCCCAGATTATCCGTAATCTGCCCGGGGTCGATTAGTGTTTCTTCATTGGCGCCATCCGTGCATAAAAGCTAGAACTAATTCTTAGTTTTTTCAAAATTTCTGAAGAAATGGTTAACGTTACTCCGGTCCCAAAGCCAGTAAGTGACCAAGAAACCCCGGTAACCACAACCCCAGCAACTGGGGGGAACACCGGCGGTTATACAAATTTTACGAACACTACCCTGGTTACCCAAGCCGGGACAAGTGCAGTAAACAATATTTCACTGGGGTTCACTGATGCCTAGTTGGAGAAACGGACGAGGGTCCCTCGCCAAACACTCGATCAAGTTAAGGCGTGGGCCGAAGCACGTCAGAAAGAGTTCCAAGCTGAGTTGGATGAACGCTTGCGTTCACTTCAACAGGCTGACGAATTCGGCAGTACTCGCCAACATCTCAACATGAACAGTGAGTGCGAGTACTCGGACGATGAGCGGGAAGAATCCGATACCGACGCAAACCCTCGCCATAAGGCAAAAGGGAAGCGTAAGGAAACGGACTTCCAACCGACAAGGAATTTTGGAGAAACCTTTAAACCAACGAACGCGGGGAGAAACCCACGTGACTTCTCCAAAACCTTTAGACCAACTGCTGCAATTGCAGGAAAGTCCAAGTTTGCAAGGGACATTGCGGAAGCAATCGCCCCGAGAAGTGCCAAACAAATGTCCAACATCGGCACTTATGATGGTCTATCCGACCCAGACGACCACTTGAACAGATTCATTGCGGGGGCAACCGTCAGTAACTGGACGGAACCCACGTGGTGTTATATGTTCCAGATGACTCTGGTTGGAGCGGCCAGGGCATGGTTCGATCGTTTACCGGTCCACCACATCTATGATTGGGCGGACTTTCAGAACAAGTTCAGCCAACACTTCAGCCAACAGAGGAAATATACTGAAGAACAGTGGACGATCCTCAACTGGGTTAGAGAGGAGGATGAATCTTTACTAGACTTCATCACTCGCTTCAACTCCAAAAAGCTGAGTCTGGGCAACATAAGTGAAGATCTTGTTCGCGCCGCTTTCATCCAGGGCGCCGAATACCCAGAGCTTATCCGCACATTGACGGGTAAGGACGGCATGCCATCCACATGGGATGCCATCATGACGGCGGCCAAGCGCTTTGCCGAGACGGAGAAGCAACTGGGAAGGGATCTTCCCCAGAGTACACACCTCTACACGCAAAGGACTAGAGAAAACAATGTTCGGATCGCCCGGCAGAACAAAAAGAGGAAGCTAGGTATTTGGCAGTCAAGGGTAAACTTTGACACCTCATCCAGCTCTCGCCCTCTTGTTGGCGGAAGGGATAACACACACCCTTCAAGCCGAAAACACCGGTGGACGCCACTCACCAAAAGCGTCACGGAGATATTTGCCACCGAAAAACTACCATGGCCAAAAGCTCCAATGATCCGGCAGCGACCTAATGCGGATCAAAGCAAATCCTGTGACTTCCACGGGACAAAAGGTCATAGTACGGAGGAGTGTACATCCTTGAAGGATATTGTTGAAACATTCGTCAAGGATGGAAGACTTGCACACCTTGTGGCATCAATCAAGAAGGGAGGAAGGAATGATAACCGGTACAGAGGCAACGGATGAAAGCCCGTTGACATCAGCATCAACATGGTTCATGGCAACATCAGAGGAAGAAAAAGGCGAGCGACAGAACCATGCGCGTGGAAGGAAGCTGAGGTACGCTTCCCGCGAGTGCCAGGAGGACCCAGCAAAGAAGGCCCTATCGTCATCAAAAGCCAGCTGGGGCACTACATCACTTCTCGCACTCTTGCTGACAACAGCGCCTCGTCAACGGTGATGTACAGGCAGTTCTTCGACAAGCTAGATGACGAAGACAAGGAACGCCTGGAAACGGTCTACGCCTCGATGGAAGGGTTCGACGGCAGCACAAACACCCCCCTGGGTATCCTTTCTTTCCCCGTCACTCTTACGGACGGGAATCACTCACGCACAGAAGACGTGGATTTTGTCGTGATGAGGAAGCCACACCACACATACGACATTCTCTTCGGAAGAGACGGGATGGCAAGATTCAACGCCGTGGTATCTTCAGTCCACGACATGATGGGATGGCCAACAGCTGAGGGTGTAGCGATGATCACCGGCATTCCCCAGGTATGCATCGCATCTGTCTCATCTAAACCCAAACCAAAGATGGCTAAACCAACCATCACCGAACCGGAAAGATGGGCCTTCAACGGCAAATACCCTGACCAGGCCGTTACCATTGGCCCAACAGTTGTTGATCCCACACGCACCTTACTCAAACGCTTACTACAGAAAAACGCTGACATCTTCGCGTGGACACCAGCTGACATGACTGGTGTACCCCGAAGTAAGGCAGAGCATAAGCTCAAGTGCGATCCGGCTGTTACGCCAGTCGTACAAAAGCGCAGAGTAATGGGGCCAGAACAAACTAACGCGTGTAGAACCCAAGTCAAGGAACTCCTTGACGCAGGCATCGTACGCGTTAGCAGATATCAAACATGGGTTGCAAATCCCGTTATGGTACCGAAGAATAACAAACAATGGCGCATGTGCATAGATTTCAAGGACTTAAACAAAGCATGCCCTAAAGATTGTTATCCGTTACCCGAAATTGATCTTAAGGTGGATTCATTAGCACCGTTTCGCCTTAAATGCTTCCTGGATGCGTATAAGGGGTACCATCAAATCCACATGGCCGTTGATGATCAGGACAAAACCGCTTTTCGGACGCCCGATGGTACATTTTGTTATCAAATGATGCCATTTGGACTTAAGAATGCCGGGTCCACATACCAACGCCTGATGGACAACCAGTTTCATGCCAAAATTGGGAGGAACTTGGAAGTCTACATGGATGACTTGGTCATCAAAAGCCCTGACGCAGAAGCGATGTTGAAAGACATCGAAGAAACTTTCAACACGCTCAGGAAGATAAACATGAAGCTCAACCCGAGCAAGTGTGCCTTTGGAATGGAAGAAGGGAAGTTCTTGGGGGTCATCGTCACTAAAGATGGCTTCAGAGCGAACCCTGAAAAGGTCGAAGCCATTATCAAAATGGAATCACCTACTACCATCAAACAGGCTCAGACACTGAATGGACGACTAGTCGCACTTAATCGCTTTTTGGCAAACCACGCGGATAAGTCGTTTCCTTTCGTGTCAACGTTGAGAAACTGTTTAAAGAAAACGCACTTCCGCTGGACACCAGAAGCGGAAGCAGCTTTTCAGGAGATTCGGTCACGCTTGATCGAACTCCCAACGCTCACAGCACCAGAAGCGGGGGGGGGGGGGGGTTAATCCTATACCTTTCCGCAACAGATAGAGCAACCGGGGCGGTCCTGCTAGTTGAACGGAAAGGCATCCAGATGCCAATCTATTATGTCAGCCGTATCCTAACAGACGTAGAAACCCGGTACTCTACCCTCGAAAAATTAGTCTTAGCACTTATACACGCTTCACGCAGGTTAAGACGATATTTCCAGGGTCACCCAATCACCATTCTCTCAAACTTCAAACTTGCAAACGTTCTACGCAAACCCGAGTTATCGGGACGCCTAGCCAAATGGGCAATTGAGTTGGGGGAATACGCGATAAAGTATAAGCCAATACCAGCCATAAAAGGCCAGGTTTTGGCCGACTTTATTGCGGAAGTGCCTGCATCGCGGGAAAAAGAGTGCCAGGAAGAGGCTCAACCCTCTCCAGCACAGGACATCAATGATGTCTGGCGACTCTACACTGATGGAGCAGCCAGTAACGAGGGTTCAGGCGCAGGGCTGAAACTAACCAACCCTGCAGGCCAAGAATACACTTACGCTATTCGACTGGATTTTCCAAGTACGAATAACGAAGCCGAGTATGAAGCATTCTTGGCCGGGCTGAGAATTGCGCGTAAGATTGGAGCGAAACACTTGGAAGCTCACGTGGATTCCATGTTAGTAGCCAATCAAATCAACGGGAAGTACACGGCCGTGAACGACACAATGGCCCTGTACCTCGCACAAGCAAAAACCCTTATGCGCGATTTTAACGATTGCAAAGTCATACACGTCAAGCGTAGTGAAAACAAATCTGCGGATGCGTTAAGCAAGCTTGCATCATTAGCCTTCACCCACTTGGGAAAGGACATCCGCATTGAACTCCTCGAGGCACTTTCGGTCCCGCACAAGGAAATTTGTGCCATCCAAACCGGCACAAAAACGTGGATGAAACCAATAATAAAATACCTTGCGGCAGGTACACTACCAGAGTCAAAAACACAGGCAAGAAAACTACGCTGTAAAGCACTGAATTATCAACTCATCGATGACATCCTTTACAGACGTAACTTTCTTGGCCCACTCTTAAGATGTGTGGACAACCAAGATGCTGACTACCTCCTAAGGGAAGTACACGAAGGCATCTGTGGAGTACACGCAGGTCCACGCGCTGTTGTAGCTAAGCTAAACAACGCGGGATACTTTTGGCCGGGGATGCATACGGATGCGCTGGCATACATCAGAAAATGCAGGTCTTGTCAGCTCTACGCACCCAACACGCATCGCCCGAAGAATGAACTTGTTCCAGTCACCTTTTCATGGCCATTTCAGAAGTGGGCCATCGATGTGATAGGCCCATTTCCTACAGCAGCAGGAAATGTTCAGTTCCTAGTGGTAGCCATCGACTACTTCACCAAGTGGATAGAAGCAAAACCCTTAGCCCAAACAACCGCGAAACATATCAAAAAATTTATTTGGGAATTTATTATTTGTCGTTTTGGACTTCCACAGAATTTGGTGAGCGATAACGGCACCAACTTTGCTGACAAAAAGCTACAAAAGTGGCTGGAAGAACTTCAAATCACCCACACTTTTACCTCAGTGCCGCACCCGTAGGGTAATGGTGAGGTAGAAAGAGCAAATAAGAGCATCGTCGAAGGCATAAAGAAAAGACTCTTGGAACACAGATCCGGCTAGGTGGACGAGCTTCCGCACGTCCTTTGGGAAAACAGAACGCTGAAAAAGGCCAGTACGGGAGAAACCCCGTTCAGTCTCACTTATGGCACTGAAGCCATGGTCCCGGTCGAAATTGGTTTACCCTCACCAAGGGTCTTGATTCAGCCAGAAGACAATGATGCGGAAAGACGGTTAGACCTTATGCTAACCGAGGAACGCAGAGACTTAGCCGCAGTGCGTGAAGAGAACTACAAGCGACAAATGCAAAAGTACTACAACACGCGGGTAAAACTCTGCAACTTCAATGTAGGAGACTACATACTGCGTAACAACGAGGCTTCGAACCAACAACGCCCAGGAAAACTGGCCCCGGTCTGGGAAGGGCCATACATTATCAAAGAAGTTCTGGGAAAGGGCGCATGCCGGCTCGAAAGGCTCGATGGCACTCCCATCCCAAGAACATGGAATGGAGCTCAATTACGCAAATGTTACATGTAGATCAATTCCAAACTTGTAAAGAAAAGGCCTAGAGCCACTTCTAATGGAAATGATTCTCCTTTCACAATGTGTTGATAGCCTTACCTTTATACTTATGAACTTCCCACACTGATGTGCCGGTATTCACCGCATAAATATGGGAAGAAGTCGTTACGTGTGGAAGGCGGCAAAACCCGCTTAAACACAAAACGGTAAAAATTTCAAAAGTTTAAGGAAAACCTCCACGCAGGTCAGATGTAGGCAAAGTTTAGCCATCCTACTAAGTGCAAGTGACGGTCTTACCCGCACAATCACGAACGAGGAGGCAAAACTTCAACCTATTATCTACCACGTTCAAAGGTTAACTTTTTCTAAACACTTAGAAAATTTCAAAGGAAAAGATGAGGAAAACTTCCACGCAGGTCAGATATAAGTAAAGTTAAGCCATCCTACTAAGTGTAAGTGACGGTCATACCCGCACAATCATGAAAGAGGAAGCGAAACATAAACTTATAATTTGCCACGTTAAAAAGTTAATTTATCTAAGTACTAAAGAAATTGCTAAGTTAAATCAAAACATGCGAAAAATAAACAAGGCAAGGAATTAACACAATCTTTATTCCATCAAAATTCAAATATTACAAAGATTGTTGGGTGCATACCCGCATACAAAAGAAGCTATACAAAAACAAAAATCTACGCTAATGGTGGAAAGGGATCTTCAGGATCAAGCTTCAGGACCACTTCCACTTGGACCCGCACCATCAGTAGAGCGTGGCGGTTCAAGGAAAGCTTTAAGGATAGCTAGCCCATCATCAGCAGCAGCAACTTCGTTCACCTTCTCCACCACCGGATGCGGGAAGGCGGCATACTGGTTCACTGCTTGGTCATAAACAGCTTCAGTATCCACATCGTACAAAGGGAAGTTGGAAGGCGGGATGCCTTTCTCAACGAACCCTAGACCAAGCAGGAAGCCGGCCTTTTCCCCATCCTCATGAGAAGCGTTGAGGGCTGCGCTCATGGCATCGTCGTATGATGTGTCCGTGAAGACTCGATGCACAACCTACAAGAAAAAATACAAGTGTCAAAATCTCTTCTATGTGCAAAGAAAAGTGTAAAGATATGAAATTACGCATACCTGAGACAACGCTTCTCGAAGAAGCCATTCCTTGGTAACCAGAGCTTCCTGGAGGGCAGCTTGAGCTTGGTTACGGGCGCGTTCGGCTTCACTTTTGTTGAGGTTGGCAAGCAACACTTCTTTAGCCGCAGCCTCTTCAACGCCCTTTAGCTTCCGCTCAGTGTGGTCAAGCACCCCCCTCTGGTCCAGGATCTCTTGGAGCTTCTTGGCGTCTTCCATCGCCAAGGCATCATGAGCCTGTTGGAGCGCCTCTAGTTTGGCTTTAAGTTCCTCATTCTCGAGGCGTAGAGGCTCAGCAACAGCTTCAGCCTTGGTGGCCCTTTCAGTTGCGTTCCGAGCAGTTTCCTTAGCCAGCCGAAGCTGTTCGTTAACAGCTTGGGCAGCCTTAGAACGGGCCTCGAGACGGGCCTGAACTTCAACTTCAAGGGCCTTGAAGGCCTTCTCCTTCTCCGCAGCAACGGCGGAGAGCCTCCTATTCTCCTCCCGGACAGCCCGCGCCTGAGCTACTTCTTGGATACGAGCTGCTTTTAACTTGTCGTTTTCACGACAAAGCAGCTCGACGCGCGGCTGCATCCGGGCCAGGAGAACCCGAAGCTCATTGGTTAGCCTACCCTCCTGGTAGCTAGCCATGGCTTCCCCCAACGCACCACTGGGAGCTGCGTGACGAGCCCACTCCACGCACTCCACAGGCGTGCGAAGGGTTGTTCCTCGGCGGATGTTCCATCGTGGAACATACACTTCATTGGAATCCGACACTGCAAAAAACAAAAAGCAGTTAGGAAAAGATGATACAAAAAAAGGCCAAAAGAACCCTACGCACCTGTAGGGTCGACAACAGGCCGATAGCCGCCAAACCCATCACCTGAACCCAAGGGAAATCCGTCCAAGAGGTCAGGCAGATGGGAAGGAGGCAGAGGTTGGCGAGAAGCCCCAAGCATACCTGAAGGATCGGCCGCCGTTGCCGATGACGGAGGAGGCATGGTGAAGGCCGCCGCGGTAGTAGAAACCAACGGAGGTGAACTCACCGTAGGTGAACTCACAACCCTGGTCGCCGCTGCGGAGGAGTCCGCAGAAAAAGTCACCGCCGGCTCAGTGAAAGATTCAGTAAATATGGCACTGACAGCCGGCGGTGATGTCATCACAGTTGGAACAGTTGGCTCAACTGGGTGAGCAACTGAACCAACTGAAGCAGGCGCAGCCGCCTGGGTCGTCGCCTCAGGTAGGCTGACCAAGCCTACCGTCATGGGTCCGGAGGTATTCCTCCCCGCTCCACCCTGGAATGCGGTAGCATCCACGCCTGCACAAAGAAGATAAGTATTAATGATGGAAAGCTATGAAGTTAAAAATAAAGGAAGTTTGTACTTACGGGTTTTCTTGAGCCTAAAAGTGCGAACAGGCGGGGACGAACCCGATGGAGCCGGCCTCTTTACGCCGCTCACCGTCGTCATCCTGGGCTCTCCGGAGGTGACAGTCGTCGCAGCCTCCGGAGCAGTGGTCTTATCACCACCAGGGTTCCCCGCCACCTCCTCGCTCTCGGTCTCTGAATCATACCGAGGCACCGGATCGGCAGTGGAGGCCACCTTCGCCTTCCCCTTCCCGCCGGCAGCCTTCTTCTTCCGCACCAACGGAGGACCATCTGCGGATTCCTCATCAGAACACAAGATTAGAGGAATTCCAGCAGAGGTTTCAGCATTGAGGGGTCGAGGGTTGAATAACGCCTTACCTGGCCGCCTGGCGCTCAGGATCTCGTGGCCTGGCGGGTAGACCTCCACGAACCGATCCGCCGTCTGTTCAAGGATGGGCAACTCGTTCTCATCTAGAGCACGAGTACCCATCCGAGCGGGACTATCAGCCTCCCGCGGATGCAGGAGCGACTGCAAGTCATTCCCATCTGAAATAAAAGAAAAACAGTTAGAAGACAAACCTATATAAACAAAGAAGACAGAGCATACCGTAAGGGACAGAGTTCAAACCGTATTCAAGGACGATCGGGATCTTTTGCGCCTCCGCATCCTTCCACACCCGGCTCATCCCGAGCATCACCATCCCGGACTCCGCAAAGCGGTAAACCGGAGATTGGACTCGGGAAATCTTTGAGAACCATTCCGCCTCCTGGTAGTTGGAGGCGTGAAGGCTGGGGAGTGCTTGCCCATTCTTAAACTTCATGGCAAGGGGGATGGCACGAGCGGAGATATAAAAGAACTCCCGCTTCCATGAACGAAGACTGCGCTCGGTTGCGCAAATCTTCAAACCCTTGATTCGGGTTATCAGAGTATACCACCCCTGGATGCACCTCCAAGAGTAGAAGGTCGTCAGGCGGTCGACGAAGGGCTCAACGCCCAGAATCCGGCACACCCACTCAAAGTGGCGAATCTTTGCGATCGCCATCGGGTGTACCTCGGTCAGGTGTACACCGTGCCTCTCCAGAACACGGTACACAAACTTCGTCAAGGGGAACCTAAGATTCCCATAGACAAAGAATGCGGCATATACCCCGATCTTGCCTCTGGGGGCATCATACACCGTCTGATGAGGTTCAGGAAACTCAGGCTCGAAAGACTCGAGCATGAACTTCCTAACGATGTACTGATATAGATCGACAGGCAGAGCACACTGGCACTCGCCAGCAGTACTCTTGTCATCTTTGTCGGACGTGGATGACGGGTTCTCGGCGTACACCCCAGCCTCCTGGGCTGTAGCCTCAAGATCGTGAGCAGAAGACATCTTGCAGGTATGAAAGAGAACGATTTCAAGAGAATGCTCGACTGAAAAGGTGAGTATTCGCCGGAAATCGTTTTGAAGATGAAGAGAAAAGTGAAAGTGTGGATTAAAAAGGACCCTCTCCCCCTTTATATACTAATCGCAATCAATGCGATGAATTTAATGCGGAAGAGAGAGAAATCGCAGGTGCAATGAAACTATGACACGTGGCAATAAGCAAGCTGGCAATAGCTGTTGAAAGGACGCGTGCCATTAATTTCGCGTCCACGCGCCCGAAAATTCGCGCCCACGCGCCTGAAAAAGCGCCTGGAATGACCATATACTGTCACGTCGCCATAACTTCCTGCACGTCCTGACACTGTCAGAAGAAACCGACGGACGACGTTTCAATAGTTTGGACTGTTCTTATCCTTTCACCAACTCTTCGAATTTCAAAATTTCAAAAAGATTCAAAAGCGGGAAAATACCCTTTACCTTGGCAACCAAGTAACTATAAGACAGGTGCGGGTACAGTGTTAAGGCAAAACCCTTCACATACTTAGCACCCGCAGGGAATTGACGCCAGGAATACCTTGGAAGTAAAGTAACCGTAAGACGAGTGCGGGTACAGTGTCAAGGCAAAACCCTTCACATACTTAGCGCTCCGCAAGGAATTCAAACCAAGAAGAATCTTCTGGGCCATGCTTGCGGAAACGGGAATAACATCCCCGCATAGCGGGAACGTCGAGAACTATATTGTTTGAAACTCCAAGATGGAATTGGTGGTTTTAACATAATTGATCACTATGTTCAAAACTACCAAAACCCCATGGAGAATCCACACAAGTGGGACTCAACGCTCCTGACTTGCGAGGAGGTTATAGACCTACCCGCTTCATACCCAAAGATCAAGCAGAAAAGTCGGGAATTTCTGCGTGACATTAGGAAAACCGCGGGAAGAATCCCTACGGAAAACCTTAAAACTAAAAACCCTTTTCAAAACCCCTTGCTAAAGTCCAAAAGTTCACCTCACTTATTAATAATTCATGAGAAGAACATTGGACTGGGGGGACTTGAAGAGGTAGGTCCCAGCAGAGCCCAGTTGGACCCGCAAGACTCACCTTGAAGAGGGACGTCTGCGCAACGACCAACTGCTTCCGCAGGACCCACCATGCTCAGAGATGAAGACCTTACGCGCAGTACGCCAGCTGTTCCCGCAGGAAAAGCCTCCCAATGGTGTACCCCGCTTGTTCCCGTAGTTGCGGATACAAGCCATCAGGGAAGGCTACCCGCACTGATAGCAAGGCTACACGCACAAGGCACTAACTCTTGATACTTCAGTAATGTCACCTGAAGGAATGAGCAAGGCGGGAATACTCCCGCCCAAATGAGCCAGTCCGTATGCTTCTGGAAGATCTTTTGTACTATACCTGCCAAGGTATGGGCAAAACAGACGATCTGACCAAAACAGCCCATGAACCAATCACAGGGTGACAGCTCACCGACAACAGTACGAGGAGGAGCACCCTCTAGTACTGTTTGTCACTATTAGCCGCTGCCTACTCACCAACCCTTACTATGGGACGTGCGTAGCCTACAGTTGGTGGAACAGTGCATAGCCGGCAGTAAAGGAACAGTATACAGCCGGCCTTGTCACTATCGGCCGCAGCCTATCCACCAACCAGCATGGCTTGTGCGTAGCCCACTGTTGGTAGAACAGGAATACTATTCAGCCGGCTGTACCTTCTTGGAAACCTACCTTCGGCTATAAATACTCCAACACCTTGGAATGGTAGGGACATCATCTGATATCTCATTATCTTATCTTCTCTAGCAATCTCTTAATATACACTTATATTCAGAGCAATCTAGTCTGATTCTCACGCCGGAGGGTGGTCACAAGGAGGAACCCCCCCCCCCTTCTCAGTGACGAGCTTACGGTGTCTGTTTTGCAGGTCACCTGAAGAACAACTTTCTTTGCTGGACCTCATCCTCGTGGGAAACATCTATTTAACCCCCAGATTATCCGTAATCTGCCCGGGGTCGATTAGTGTTTCTTCAAAACAACACACCATTCAATTGATTACTGTGTTTATGTTATACACTTATATTCAGAGCAATCTAGTCTGATTCTCACGCCGGAGGGTGGTCACAAGGAGGAACCCCCCTTCTCAGTGACGAGCTTACGGTGTCTGTTTTGCAGGTCACCTGAAGAACAACTTTCTTTGCTGGACCTCATCCTCGTGGGAAACATCTATTTAACCCCCAGATTATCCGTAATCTGCCCGGGGTCGATTGGTGTTTCTTCAAAACAACACACCATTCAATTGATTACTGTGTTTATGTTAACACTTACATAATAAATACCAATAACACACTACACTAAATATTAAATATAACACAGTGATCTTAATCGAATCTAAAACAATTTGTAATCCACCATCAATCTCTCGCCAACACTCCCCTGTTCCATTTTCCAGTTAACGCCTCCAAACCCGCCACCACAGTTGCCGGCAAACACCGCCACTCATTCAATTTGCTTGACAATGGTTGCCCCAAATTGATTTTAGGGTTATCAAATTGCAACCCATTTTTTAATAAATTGAAGCCAATAACTCACCTTCCTTAACAATAACATCCCCACATGGTTGAATATCATCAAGATATGCACTATCCTTCGTACAATTTTGTGGTAGCGAGCTTTGAACAAGTTTTCAGATCTGATGGGTTTACGAGCAGAGTGTTTTTTTTTTAAATACCCACAAGGCCGAGAAATCAGTAAATATTACCGGAGAAGGAGGCGATGGCCGGAGGAAGGAAGAATGATGGTTGCTGATGGTGGTTCACGGTGATGGTGATTTTTGCAGTTGAGTGTGTTATGATATGCAATTGTTTTCTCTCACATGGGTGCATAACAAATTTCTATTTAATCTGATTATTTATTTTGACACAAGTTGTGTGGAATCTTCAAAGAAAAAGTGATGGTGGAAAATTCTAATAATAAAGTGCCAGTCGAAAATAATGAGAAGATTGAGATTAAAAAAATATATATTATATTATTAATCATATTTTGGTAGATTGAGAAAATATTGCTTAAAAATAGCACATTCTAAACATATTCATTTGACAACAAGTAAGTTATCATACATAATATGACTAAACTACCTTTTAACACATCAAATTAACACTTCAAAATAAAACACTCCTTGAATCCATCTTTCAATCCTGACCATTGACCATCAAGATCTAATCATTCAGATTGCTTCCTACACTTTTTAGACAAACCAATCTTTTTTAGGATAACCCCTCCCTATATATATATATATATATATATATATATATATATATTTGGTAATAATTCCCCTAACCAAACACTCTTGGATCGTGTTGAATTCAGTATGTATTAGAGTGGGAGAAAGGCCAAAACATCAAAATTGATAAAACCAGTATTTATGCTAATCTGAATTTTAAACCAAACACTCATGGATCGAGTTGAATTCAGTATGTATGCTAATCTGAATTTAATTCATTAGAAACAACAAGTCATAAATATGTGGATTAGGGTCATTATTTATGGGTGCTATTGCACCTGCCTTAATTATAGATATAAAATTACACACAAAGGTCAGTTTGTACACTTCACTTTGCCATTTGGTGGATGTCGTGTACGAGAAATGAATATAAAGGTTTTTACGATTTGACACAACTCAACTTGGTGCTGAAAAGATTACCCATTTTTGTCCCGCTAACAACATACACACGCGTTATTTGATTACCTCCAAAACACATAATGAAATACACATTCCCAGACTCAAATTACACAAAATCTTTTAGAATTCAAAAACAAGCAAACAGCTCAGGTCATACCAAATGTTGACAGGGCCGACTGGAACAAGGCAGAGAAGGCTTGGGATGCAGTCTCATCATCAACTTTTATCTTTATTTGTGCTTTACTTGTGGATAAATTGATTATACACTCTACTAGGAAGTTTGAGGGCTCATTTTCCTTTTGTGCAAAAAAGAAGAGCTTAAAATTTGGGGCTTGTCCACCTGAAGCGATACAATGAATGCTATCAAGTTGCATGTGGCGTACAAGTGCTTGAGCACTCGTCATCGCTGCCACACCTTGTGGACTTATAGACACTTCCTGCAACCAAAAACGTATAAAAATAATCAACCCGGCTTCGATTTTAGTATGCATACACACATGTAGCGATTGGCGATCATGGATCATTTAAATCAAGGCATACCATAAACATCATATACATCTGTGTGACACATCTCCCTCTATATATAAACACGTGTATGAATATACATACACACATGTACATATAGGGAGAGGTTCATTACAAAAGACTAAATTACTGCAATAACAACCAAAATTGCTTAATCTTTCTATAATTGGTTAATAATTTAACTTTTTTACTTTTTACATACAAAACCATTAAACTAATCTGTTCACTTTTGTTTTAACTTTTAAGCGTGTACTTACTCATATTGTTATGTATAGGCTATGCGTATGAAATATACCTAAACATGGTACACATAACCTACACTAAAACAACTGAACAGTTTTCAAAACAATAGAATGATATATAAATGGCAAATGCTTTTTATTCTAAAGGCATTAAAAAACAAACTATTTCAAAACAATCGTATCCGATCATACACCCCTAGTTGATATAATAACATATAAATACCAATTAAGAATCATTTAAAAAAAACAATTTAGAAAGTTTTAGTCCTTAAAAGGTCCTTAAAAAAGCAATAAGATACGGCCCAATTCCACATAACAGAGAGATCGATAAAAAAAGAACCTGTGATGTGGAAACCGGAAGTTGGCGCCATTTCTGCTGAAAAGTGGTTGGATCAAGAACCGCTTTAGCATTTAGCTTCAACAGAGGAGCGGGCGCAGGGGCAGGGGAGGAAGACAATCCCAAACCAAAGATATCATCAATGACCGAGTTAGTTTGTTGAGCATGTGCTGGTTCAGTTTGATCAAAAGATACAAGAAGCGATCCTTGAGTTTGTTGGGGTAAGGAATCCTCATTCCTTGTGGTACTCAAAAGGTGGTCCTCATCATTGGCTTCCACCCTTTGGTCATCAACACCAATAGACATGTTTCCAAGCTCTTCTGAAAAGGCAAACGGTCCTTGGTGCTCCTTGTCTGTGAACATGTAACAAGGCTGCCACCACACCAAACTATATTAACAAACAAACACTTAACTCCTGCTTTGGTAAAGATTTATTTATATCACATGCATATGAATACATAATACATAAAAAGATAGGTTTGGGGTTTATTATGTTACTGCTTATGGATTATTCTATAATGCATTTAGAACTTATGATTTGGTAGAACTGATGTTTATAGCCTAATAACATGTTAGTGACACAAAATATTACATAAAGCATTTCGAATACGAGTTTAGGGGATTATAAAATAGGTATTGGGAGTCATAAAACAAAAGAAAATGGCCATTTTAACAAATATTTTGTAGTGCAGGGTAGAGGAGCGGCACACGCCTCAAAGTAGTACACCTGTACTACTATGTGCTGACAACCAATGGTGATTACTATCATCTTCAATTACTCACCTCTTTAGCACATAGTTTTGTTTGATATATATTTTGATCTTGGACACAATCTGTTCCATGTGACTTATTGTGAGATCGTATTGGGATCTTAACTTACTGATTAAAATATGATGTTTGGTTAAGTTCTCAAAAACGCATATGCTTTCGTGATTTATATTTAGATGTATTAAAACATTCTATAATTATAGGGTGTGTTTCGTTTGAATATTTGAATTGAAGGGTGTGTTTGGTTTAAAGGTATGAAGAACAGAAGGGTATGACTTTGATAACCATTGATTATTCATCATCATCATCATCGTACTCAGTATATCCCACCAATAGCAAAGCTATGGTAGGGTCTGAGGAGGGTAAGATGTAGACAGCCTTACCTCTACCCCATAAGGATAGAGAGGCTGCTTCCGGTGAGACCCCCGGCTCGATAGTAGTTTTGCATCAAGCCTTGGACATAAGGCACATAGCACTCAATCATCGGGACCGGCTGATCGGTGCATGTACCCTTGTCTTTCGGCTATCAACGCCACTACATGATGCCTGATTAACCGTCCGTCACTTTTAACGTTATTTTCACGAGATAAAAATCTCCTCAAATCCACCTAAGAGCGGTTATAACCATTGATTAACCGTCCGTCACTTTTCTGTAAAGTGACTACATGATGCCTGATTAACCGTCCGTCACTTTTAACGTTATAACCATTGATTATATTTGGTTTAAAGAAAAAGGTTTATAAAAATCTCCTCAAATCCACCTAAGAGCGGTTCTTGATCCAATCCCATGCTCTTTGTTAAATCTATTTAATGAAAATTTCATCCCATTATCTGTCCACGACTTATTTAATCTCCAGCTTACGTATTCTTGTAATTTCTCTCATCAAATTCCTCATTCAAACCGAATCCAGATATTAATTTGTGATTTTCCTCTTCCAAACGTATTTCACACCTAGCAGGCTCACATAGGTAAAAGTTTGTTCCTTTTCTTTTCTTTATTGCAAAGACATAATTTCATTGATATCTTGTCTAGTTTAGTTTGCATTCGTATTAGTTTGTAGTGTCATTGATATAGTTCAACAAGATATGTAACTGGTTAGTGTGTAATAGCACTCGCCAAGTCTTTTAAGAATCGTCCCCAACAAACTTAGATATGGAACTTATTTTGCTACAAAATTCTGTAACAATTGTGTTTGGTTTCATTTACAAAAAGAAAATAATAAAAATACAAATAAAATAAAAATAAAATTGTCCTCTCCATCAATCATATGTGTTCATTGTTTTTGCTCAAGAGAAACTGATTCATCTTTGGACTTATACTGTTATCAGCATTAATTTATTATTATTAATTTTAATCTACTAAACAAAGAGTTACTAGATAGGTTGCTTTACTTATCTGTCCATTATGCACTGCACTTGGATATTAAATTTAGTTTCACTTTGGGTCATATAAACATTTAAGTAATCAATCAATATCCATAAAAAGGATTTGACAGTCAAGGAAACTATAGTAGCGAAAATGTGAGTTATAACAATATTGATACTAGATTAAGAACCAATATTAGTATTTTGGCTAATATCATTGTTTCATTTGACTTTACGAGTATATCAAGTTGGGGAGAGTATAGATACTTTCAAGGGGTCTGTGTGTGCTTACCTTATTCATGTTTATCGGCTCTTTTATCTTTTACTTCTATAGTTTTCTCGCCATTTTGTGTTATTAGCAGTTTAGTACTATTAGTTTTGGTACATTTTGTTTTGTTTCTGTTTTTTATTCCTTGTGCCAACAACACTTTATGCTTTCTGGAAACTATACTCTGCATGTAAAGAAAGCGTTTGAACATGCCTAAAAGCTACGGGTTGTAGAGATCAACTTGTATACATTGGGCCAAAGGGCACTTGTGCTAAAATATGCTAATCCAATTAATTTGATTATTGTGCATCTTCATGTTCAATAAGACAGTTTCATTATTGCAAAATACCATTAACAATCCAAATTTCTAGTAAAAACCAGCAGAATTAAGGCAATCTGTAGCTATCATGAAACCAACAGGCAATATACGAATCAAAAGATTAGGAAGAAAATGGTACCTTCTGGTATAGGACAGATAGACTGTTAAACTCATCAAATATACGATCCTTGATCTCACTGCTCTGAGTATCAGCAAAGACTGAAACAGCTTGCTTAGTTGGATTTACTACACTATTTGCCACCGATACATTATGCTGCAAAAGCCGGTAGTAAAATAAGGCTCTATCATGCACATCCTGCAGCAAATTTAGAAGTAAAATAGTTAACACTAAATACAATGATTCCATGTTTTATACAATCCTATATGATATCAGAGTATGTCAACCTGATGCATATCACTGAGACCAGCAGCCAATGCCGAACCTAATGCTTTTTGAGTCTCGGGTGGTCTTCTGAAAAAACATTTCATTACTGCTGTAAGCAGATGCAAACGTACCTGCAAAAAAAATTAAAATGACTATTTATGTAATAATAAATTGTTATTTATCCAGCTCAGAATACTTGACTTGTTTAAAACAGATAACTAAGCTTGTAAACGAATAGAACGTTCGATGAACCATTAGTAAACCGTTTAGCAGGAAGTTCATTTATGTCGGTTTATTTAATAAATGAACAAACGCGAATGTAACACCCCGGTTTAAGCAGAAACGCCTGAGTGTGACGTACATATTGCTCAAAACTGAGATTAATTAATAATATTACAGAAATATATATATATAAATAAAAACAAAACCAAAATTTTAAACGGGTAGGGTTTGAAAATTAACGAATGTTCCAGTGAACAAAACTTTATGTTCATTAAGTTAAACAAATGAACATGAGCACGTCTCATTCGTTAATTTATGTTCGTTAACATTCGTTTATGTTCGTTCATTTACGTTCTTTTATGTTTGTTAGTTTACGTTTGTTTGAGTTTGTTCGTTTACTTAATAAACGAACAAACATGAACAAACTTTTTGTTCATTCAGTTAAACAAACAACACGAACACTTGTCGATCGTTTATTTATGTTCGTGAAGTCGTGAACGTTCCTTTATGTACGATCATTTACGTTTATTTATGTTCGTTAGTGTACGAATGTTTAAGTGTGTTCGTTTATGTATTCATTTAAATTGTTAGGCCCATTAGATTTAGTCTGGTTTTATTAAATTAAAATATCACCCATTACAATATAGTCTAGTTTTATTAATTTTTCAGGCCCAACAGATTGATATTCACGTTTACTTTTAGCTGGTGTTTGCTCAATTATGTTACTTTGTTTACATTAATTCATTTGTGTTCAGTAATATCGGTTTGTTTATATCCGTTTACATTCGTGAACCATTCATTTATACTATTAACAAACGAGCATTAACACGTTCATTTTCTTAGTGAACGGACACGAACAAGGCAGCCCTGTTCGTCTAACTGTTCATGTTCGATCGTTTGTTCGGTTAAAGTTAAACCAACGAACATGAACATGCACCGTTCATGTTCGTTCGGTTTGTTTACAAGCCTACATATAACATAATGTCAATAGCTGAAAACAAAAAAGATGAATTTAACTAGGGTTTTATTTTGTCTTTCGTTCATGAGCACCACTTCAGAAATGACAATACATGCGTATACGCCTGTTATTTCATTCAATAAAATTAATTTTTATACATACAGCTGGTGTGACAGAGAAGAAAAAAAACTAAGAATATAAATCATATGTTACCTCAGGAGAAGTTTCATCATCCCAGTCATCAATCAAACCTTCCAAAGCATAAGGAGCATCCTGCATATCTTGAGCATACTCACCTAACATCCAAATAAGAGCTGCTTTTGCTTTTGGCTCTTGTACATTATTACTGCTAATGTTGCCAATAACAGCAATGCAATCATGACTCCATTGCGGGTACTTTCGCAAAAGATCTTTTACAAGAACCTAGATAGATCACGCAACATGATTAACATTTCACATTACTTTTCTTTTTCAATGCATAACACAGCACTAGAAGGTTAATCTTTGATTACCAGAGTTTCCGCAGTAACATAGTCTTTCTCCATCTCCAAAAACTGAAGCAGCCGATCAACAATGGCGTTTACATCATATTGTTCAAGAGCAATTTTCCCAACGGCTCTGATAGATTCTCTTGCAATGGGAATATCAACATTTGCAGCATATTCACACAATTCAGTCACTAAAAAAATAATAAATGTAAAATGTCATCAAGAATTCATAAATGAAAATTGAAGACAGAACTACTAACAGAATACTTGCCTATTTCATAAGTATTGCTCTCATTTGCCACTGCGGTCAACATTTCAAGCTTCATTTTCTTAACATAGAATGGTTCATTGTATTGACAATACAAGTGTTTATAATCTGATGCAAACCACATCGGTGCTCGCATAACGAGAAGATGCAAGTGGCTAAGAACTGCATATGATTGCTCAGGGCTACCAGAGCTGACAAGAGTAAGTAGAGGGGCTTTGATACGCTCATACACCTAAAAACCATTCATTCAGAAAAGGAAAATTATTAACTATATGTTATGTTGTTATTACGTTGAAAGGATAACGAACCGGAAGTATAAATATATATATTTAAGAACCTGTTGATGGACATCTGTCATAGACAACGTCAATTGTAGAAATAACTTTATGGTTGCTAAAACAACTGCACCGTTTGCATGCTGAAGTCTGTCTTCTAGAAGATTCATGATGTCAAATATCTCATTGCTATCAGGTGGTGCATACTTAGAAACCAATTCAAGAACAGTACACTGTGCCCATTCACTGAATTCCTTGATCCTAGGAAAAAAAAAAACCTTATTATGTGCTTAACAACATTACTTGTTCAAAGAAACTTCATACCTATTCAACAGGTAATATATGATTGGTTTGCTAATTAAGGTCTCTCTCTCCCTTGCGGCTTCCTCTGATGAACTTGCTTCCAGACCCCATATCTCTAGGAGAGCAGATAAACAATTTGCAACCACCTATAACGGTTTTTACGACATATTTCGCAATGATTCTCAAATTTCCAAATTTGATAAACAAAATTAGCTAGCTAACACCTAATCAACATTATCTACGGTTACAAAAGCACCACACCTGAGCATCGGGATCATTAAGCATCAGATGCTTAAGAAGCGCGGGAAAATCCGCATCAATACACGTCGAAACCGATATATGATACAACTTGAGCACCCCAACAGCTGCAACCATTCTAACATAACTATTCCCATCTTTCAACCCCGAACCCAACGGCCCCACCAAATACTCCACTAAATTTGGGACCCGAAGGGAGCCCAAGCTCCTCAACGCCAAGCCCCTAATCATCGGATCCTCGTCCTTACAATCCCTTTGCAGAAAGTTAATCGTCAGCAGCGCAAGATCCGGGTTATACTTGGCATAATTACCGACATACAAGTAACACATTTTCTTTAAGATGATATCCGAAGTAGCGGAGCACATGACCATCTCGCTGAAGACCGAGGAGACGTCTATCCCGATGGTCATGTAGGAGATGACCTTCTTGAAAAGATCCCGTTTGGAGTCGTCGGTTCCGGGTGCTCGGCTTCCGGCTAGCTGACGGAGCTGCATCTTGAGATCGGAAACCTCACCTTTACTGCATGTTAGTTTTTCAAATCAAATATGAATAAAAGTGATTAGGGCTTTGTTTGAACTGAGAATACAGTAACATGGTGTATAATTAATTAGGAAATTAAAAGGGTATGAATAATAAAGATTAGTAATTTGGGTTTAAAAGTGAATAGGGTTTTGTTTGAATTGAGGATATAATAATAAGATGATAATATGAAAATTAATTAGGAGATTAAGAGAGTATTATTGGTACCCGGAAGGTTGAGAAGGTGATGGAGATCGGTGAGATTGAGCCGGAGGAGCCATTCATGGATCTGACTTGACTTCTTTGATCTGTGTTGTGTTGTGTTTTGTTAATGGGGTGGGAGGTTTCGAGTTTTGCTGGAAACTTGGGTAGTGCCTAATCTCTTTTTTTTCCTTTTCTTTTTAATACCGTTTTACGCTCCTCAAACGGGATATTAATCGTCCATACTGATTTTAACGCTTCAAGTCAGACTCACCCAAAAACACCATCAAATAGGAAACCCACCACTATGGGAAAACCCCTTAAGTCAGGTTTTGAACCTGAGGCTTCAAAGATCCAAAATCTTAACTATCACACTCTTGTTATTTAGCCAGAAGGCCAATTGCCAGTAATGGCTAATCTCTTTGATTTGTGTAATTTGATTGTGGAATTTCGGTTTGGTGAATTAATGAATTCCGTGTTACACGTTGTTGAAAATATAAAAATATTAATATAACAAGTTGTAAAATAAAGAATAAGATACTTAATTTTTTAAACCCGGGTCATATTTCAAAATTCATAATATTTCAGCTATTATTTTAACTAACAATATACCAACACATATTTAGTCTAATAATAATACAAAATCATAATATGGTACCAATTACATGTAAATTGATAACCCACAATTTTTACATCCTTTATCCATACAATATGATATTTGAAATGAAGGATCAATTTTCACAAAGTCCATTGCAAATCTCTTGGACCTGCTTGCTGCTACAAATTCAAATTATTTTTAATAAATGTCAAACTAAAAAAAAGAAGATATATAGTTAGCAAATTACCATGCTCAAAAAAATTAATTTTCGGATTAATAAGTCAACTTTTGAATAAAAAGTTATATTATTTTAAATAACTTCGTAACTGAATTATTGATTGAAATAAAATTTCGGTAAAGTCAAATTAAGTCAATTACATTTTAAATTTGAACTTTTAATTGATGAATTATTGGAAATGAATAATAAATTGAAACATTACCTTAATACAACGGTAACAAGTTTGATCTTACCAGTTTTGAATTATATTGACTTTAATGTAACAATTCAAAGTATACATCGATTTGGTTTTTGACTTTTTAATATAATATACTTCTAAATTAATTTTTTAATAATGAATAATTTACCAAATGTAACAAATTATTTAACCCGACCCGTTTATAAAACATAAAAACATGTATACACCATTAAAGAAGATGTATACTAATAAAAATTAAAACACAATGATTTGATTTGAAAATGAATATAAAATAAAATACAAAACTTCCATAATCCGATGCCTTTTGCTCAAACTCATCCTCAACCAAGAGCTTGTTTTAATTGTGGAGACCCAATCATTTTCGTAATGCTTGTCGTCGACTCGCTTTTGCAAATCAAACCCAAGTCATACCGGCAACCTACTATGCAACTCAAGCCTACCAAGTGCAAACTTACAAATCGTAAATCCCATAACTCATGGCTCCTCCTCCCCATCTTCGCAAGTCACCCGCGTCAACCAAGGGCGTGCTTTTATGATGAACGCCAACCAAGCCCAAGTTTCCAACGGCGTGGTGAACGGTGCACTTTTAGTAAATGAGCATATAGATATAGTTTTATTTGATACCGGAGCTGATAGGAGTTTTATTTCTTTTAAATTTGAATATACTCTTGCGTACCCCGTACTAAACTTTCTCGACTTTTTTCCGTCGAAGTCACCAATGGTAGTTCCATCACCATCGATTCGGTCATCCGCGATTGCATTCTCACTCTTTGCAAGCGTAAATTCTCGGTCGACCTCATCCTAATGCAAATGGAAAGCTTCGACATCATAGTAGGCATGGATTGGTTAACCTTATGACAAGTTTATTCGAATTCTGCCCGCCAGTGGTAACACTCTCAAGATCTTTGGCAAAACGTGTCCCAAAAAGCTCAACCTTATGTCGTGCTCTCAATCTCAAAAGTATGTTCCATTACTAGCTCAAGCGGTGGCAAAATACCCTGAAGAAAGAAAAATCCAAGACATTCACATTGCTTGTGATTTTCCTGACGGTTTTCCCTCCTTGCGGCGCACCCATTCTTTTCGTGAAAAAGAAAGATGGCCCGTTTCGCATGTGTATCAAATATCGTGAGCTCAATAAACTCACCATAAAAAATTGGTTGCCTCATATCAACGACCTCTTTGATCAACTCCAAGGAGTAATTGTTTCTCCAAAATCGATCTTCGATTGGGTTATCATCAATTGCGTGTTCACGAAGATGAAAGCCCCAAGACCGCCTTTCGTACTCGGTGTGGACATTGCGAGTTCATGGTTATGACATTCGGATTCACCAATGCTCCCATGGTATTCATGGATCTTCTGAACCGCGTTTGCAATTCATTTTTGGACAAATTCGTACTTGTCTAAATTGATGACGTCCTAATCTTTTCCAAAACCGAAGCCGAATATTAGCATCATTTACGTTCCATTCTCGATCTCTTAAGAAAAGAACAACTTTATGCCAAATTCTCAAAATGTGAATTTTGGTTAAAGGAAGCTCAATTTTTGGGTCACATCATCAACGATAAAGGTATCATGTTGATCCCGTCAAAATCGTGTAACATCCTACTTTTTTTTTGGGTAAAGGGATTCACCCGGTAAAATGCATTCCACACAACCAAAAATTACAAGTAATATGACAGAGTGCCATATTAGTTCTCATGTATGACATGCCATACAAGAGTAAACAAAACCAAAACCACCAAACACTGGTAAACACAGCTAAAGCTTACACAAGAACCAAGTAAATAAACAAAACAAAAACAAATCAACCATTATCATCAATTTGGTGGGAAACTCCCCGCGGAAAGTGCCAATCCTCGAGAACCCGATTAACCCGTTCAGAATTCTTGAACTTTAGAGTCATAAGCTTTAGGCGCGTACCCCTAATGATTTCGTCCGCAACAATCTTAGGAGTCTTCAAAGAGTTCTTGAACAGCCGGTTGTTTCGCTCCTTCCAAATACCGTAAACCGAAGCCCCAAAAAGCAGCCGATTAACAACATTTTCAATAGAGTTGGACATTCCAAATTGAGACACATATTGAAGAATATTCGCCCAACCATTCCTATACCCCTGAAACTTCCCTTTCATTTTTACAATACTCCAAACCTCAGAAGAGAACTTACACTCAAAGAAGAGATGATTACGAGAATCCGGCTCTCCATTACAAAGAAGGCAGCAATACAAGTTATGATTTGGATACCCACCAATTTTCCACCCCATAATACGATTCTGTGTGCTCAACCTATCATGAAGCACAATCCACAACATAAAGGAGTGTTTTGGAACACATTGAGAGAACCAGACAACATGCACCCAAGACACCTTATCAGCCGGTCTCCGAATAAGATGCCATATTCCAGAAGTCGAGAAATTCATTGAAGTCCCATTCTCATCCAAAACCACGATCTTGTCCCTCTTATCCGGACAAATGCTAACTTCTTTTAAGTTCGAAAGAATTGGATACCTCAAAGTCCAATCAGGCGGCCAACCCCAGTTATTATGATGAACAACATCACTGACACAGGTCTCTAAAGACAAGCCAGCCCGATGAATAGCTCTTGGGTTAATATAATCAATTAAAGGACAATGATCATCCCATTTATCATACCAAACTGAAGTAGATCTCCCATTACCAATTTCATGCCATATAAACTGTCTAATATGAGGACGAAACTGAAGGATTTTCCTCCACCCCCACGTACACGAGTTAGGAATCTGCAAGCTCCAAAAATTTCGGCCCTTCATTTTATACTCATAAATCCAATTAACCCACAACGAGTTACGCACATTGATTAAGCTCCAAATATGATAAGCCAGAAGAGAGTTATTGACATCCCGGATACGCCGGATACCCAAACCACCTTCACATTTCGGCCGACACACAATATCCCAAGAGACTTTATGCTTTCCCTTACTTTGACCATAATCCCAAAGGAAGTTTTTAATCCGTTTCTCAAGATCAGCAATAAGTCTAGAAGGGAGAGAAAACACAGCAGACCAATAAATATATAAAGACGAAAGAACAGACCTGACCAGCTGCATTTTACCCGCAAAAGATAAAGTTTTATTCTTCCAATCTCCAATCCGACTATCCATACAATCCAGCAACCTCTTACAATCCCGGTAATTTAACCTTGTGGAAATAAGAGGAACCCCCAAGTATTTAACCGGGAGCCTTCCTTCAACGAAGGGCATAATATTCAAAATACCACTTTTAACACGGTCCGGGACATTACAAAAAAACGCGGTACTTTTCGGAACACTCGGAGTAAGCCCAGACATATCTTTGAAATCATTCAGAGCCCCCATAATAGTTTTGGCAGAATTCACCTCACCTCGAGCAAACAGGAACAAATCATCCGCAAAGCAAATATTGATAATATTTAATTTTTCACAACAACGATGAAAACGGAACAAGCCTTCAATACGAACCTTTCGATGCAAAATTAACGTGAGAGCTTGCATAGTCAGCGTGAAAATATAAGGGGACATCGGATCACCCTGTCTCAGACCTCTTTTACCACTAAAGAACCCGTGTAAATTCCCATTAACGGCTATCGAAAAAGAAGAAGTGGTTATGCACTCCATTATCCAATGAATCATCTTATCGTGGAAACCATACCCAAAAAGAATATCACGGATGAAGTCCCAACTGACCGTATCATACGCTTTTTGGATATCAACTTTAAAAGCACATCTAGGGAGACCAGTATTAGTGTGGTAATTATGCATTAACTCTTGGGTCAAAAGGATATTATCAGAAATCCTACGCCCAGGCACAAACGCAGACTGATTGATATCAATTAACGACTCCAACCCCTTCATCATACGAACCGAGATAATCTTGGTAATGCATTTATATAAAGTGTTGCAGCACGAGATGTGACGAAAATCATTAGGAGTCACAATATTGGTCACTTTAGGAATCAGAGCAATAATAGTGTGGTTTACCTGTTTAAGGAGACTTCCTCTGCTGAAAAATTCATGAACTGCCAAACAAACATCTTTCCTAACAATATTCCAAGAACTCTTGAAGAAGGCCGATGAAAAACCATCAGGACCCGGCGCTTTGGAATTCCCAATAGAGAAAAACGCATCCTTGATTTCCAAATCGGAGATAGGTCTAACCATAAACTCCGCCTGAGAGGCCGAGAGCTTAGTAGTAAAAATCTGATTATCCGGTTTTCTCAATGGTTGCAAATCAGAACCAAAGATGTTCATAAAATGATTAACAAACACCGAAGGAACATCCAACCCCTCAAATAAACGGCCCTGAGCATCACTTATAATATCAATGCGACTCCTATGGTTTCGCATTTTCAAAGAATTGTGAAAGTATGCAGTGTTAGAGTCACCAAGCTTTAACCAATCGACTTTAGCCTTCTGTTTAAGGAAATCTTCCTCATCTTTAGCCGCCTCATGATAAGCCTTAAGATAACTACTCTGCTCCCGAATCAACTCCAAACTAGTAGGGTCAATGTCAAGACGGGTTTGACAAGAATCCAGAAGGGTTCTAAGATCACTAACTTTCTTATGGAGATTGCCTTGCCGGTGCAGCAAGGAACGGATAGGATGTTTTAAGTTTTGGAGCTTCTTTACCACGCGAAACATGTGATAACCGTTAACCTCAATATTCCAGCCGTTAGCAATAATATCATTATAACCCGGTTTTCCAATCAAGAAATTAGGGAATTTAAACGGTTTAGGCTTACCTTTACTAAGCGAGGGGAGTTTCAATAGACATGGAGAATGGTCTGAAATCCGGTACGGAAGGAACACCGCCGAGGAATCATTAAAGATCTCCATGAATTTAGAGTTTCCCATCACCCTATCAAGCTTTTTGAAATGACCCATACCCGTTTTCGGTTTATTGCTCCAAGTGTACTGGAGCCCGACCCCATTAATATCCTCAACTTCAATGTTCTTAACACAATCACGAAAATCAATCATTCCAGTGGAGATTTTGGAAGAACCATGCAAGCTGTCTTCCAAATTAAGAGCACAATTAAAATCTCCCAGTAAAGCCCAAGGTTTACCATGAGTGAATTGTTTATGAACAAGAAGATTTCGCCATAACTCCCTTCTTTTCAAATAACAATTCTCAGCATACACGAAAGAACCATACATCACCTTGCTATCAAGCTTGAACTTTAACTGAACGTGAAGAACCTGGTTCGAATAATCAATAACCATAAGATCAACCAAATCCGTATTCCACCCCACAATAATCCGAGTACCTTTATCACAAACACTACCATTGCTGGTCCAATCCCAATTTTTACAAATCTTCTTACAAACATCAAAAACCGCGTTTAATTTGACGTGAGACTCAAGAATAGCACATACCTGAATATTATTATCTTGTATTACCTTACGAACCTCTTTTTGTTTAAGAGGGCGGTTCAACCCTCTTATATTCCAAGTGGCGATGGTACCCATTAAACACCCAATTCACCGGGTGTGCTTGCACCCTCAGAACCAATATCCGGTTTCATAGCTTTAGCCACATCCGTAAACAGCTCCTCCACATCATCATCATCTGCATCACTTTCCGATTCGTCCGCCAAATTACCAAACCGGTTACTGGTTTGGACAGCATGCTTTTCCTTTAACTGGACCCCCACAGCCATAGAAGTTGTAGTTTTACCCACATGATGGTTATTGTCTTGTCCATGAACGGGTGGTTTATTTATAGGTTGTGCCACTTTAACGACCGGTCTATAGACAAGATTCTGTTTTTTGACTTGAGTATTAACTTTTTTCTTTCCCTTCACCCTCTGGAAACCATCATCATTAGTGACTTTCGTTGGCTCTTCATTTAACTTTTTATCATGAACATGTTTCGGGCATTGGGTGTTTGAGTGACCAAACACCTCACATAAAGAACATCTGGGGGGCTCCCAATCATATTCAATCTTAATCTCCGAGATCTTATTTGTCTCCCCCCACGTATCCGGAACAGCAACAACAAGCTTCCTTTTAATATCTTGATTTGCCTGAAGCTCAACCTGGACCCTAGCAAAGCTACTTCTTCCCCATGATTCCTTACACATATTGGCAGTATAAGAATCCATACTTATTGGATCCCCAATTCTTGATGCGAGCATACTTAGGCCCTCCTCAGTAAAAGCACCCAGGGGAATGTTCTGTAATTTGACCCAAACCGGAACAGACCGTACATCCTCCTTCTCCAAGTCTGACTCCATAGTCCAAATATGAAGAATAATAGGGACATTCCTAATCATCCAAGGGCCATCTTCAATCAACTTTATCATCCCAGCTTCCGTATGAAACTTGAAAAAGAAAAACCCTTTCGCATTCATCATAAGTCTCGTAAGCCCATATTTGTTCCAATTTTTCTTAGCAAAATCCTCAACAACCGGAAAAGGAAGTCTATTACCCAAAAAATAGCCATACAAAGTATTATGAAACCTTTCTTTAACTTTCTTGACAGATTCAACCGGGATAACCACATCAACTCCTTCCATTGTTGACTCCACATTTAATTTTCTTAATGTTACCTTCGATGTCTTGTTTTCAAGTTGCACAACACTCACATACGAAGGCTTCGAATTTTCCATAGGTTTTTCCTTCCCTACATCCCTCTGAATATTAGAAGATTCAGATCCACTCATCTTGTTTTCATTTGAGACAAAGGCTGAAATACCTGCATCTTGTTTCATATTTAGCGAATCTGATTCAATAGCCTTTTTATCGGTCGAACAACCACTATCTTTGTTCCCCATAGCTGACCCTCCATCATCTTTGTTGCTAACATCATTTAAAGGAGCAATGAATGTAGTGTTTGTAGCAAAAGAAACAGACGAACCCGTAGCATTAGGGTTTTCCGATGAACCGGTTCTCAGAGCCCCCCTACGTGGGAGAACCCCATCAATATTCGTTACCCGATTAGCTGAGAACCCTTGCCTAACACGATCAATCAAGCCATTACCACCGTATTGCTCCATGCAAAACCCAAGAACAGGCGAAGATATAAGGTGTTAGAATATGACCAGGCGAAGTTAAGGAGTAACTTCGCCCTCCTGCTAACTTCGCCCCCCCAACAACTAACTTTGCTCAACTAACTTCGCCCTCCAACAAACTAACTTCGCCCTCACAACCTCCAACAACCTCGCCGTATAATTAACTTCGCCCTCACAACCTGCTTCTCTCTCAACGAACGGCAGAACCCTAATCACCCAAGATCAATGCGTCCAAGAACGACCTAGAACAACCAAGCAGCAGCCAAGATCGACCAAGGAACACAAACCCAAATCAGAATCAGTCACTCCAGCCGGCCAAAAGAACCAAACACTTGAATAATCACAAGATTCTTAATCAATTAATAGAATTGTATCGATCTAACTAAACTATATCAATAGCCGTGATCAATAACAAACCTACTAATCAATCAGTCCCAAGTATTAGAACAAGGTTCAAGCAACACTGATTCCAAATCGGCCGTTTGAAGAACAAACCCTAACTGCCGAATGAAACCCTAATTGCCGATCACCCAAATTCCGATTACCCTCAATGAATAGCAATAAGCAGTAGGCGATCAGAACCAAGGAGAATAGCCAGGTGCATGCAACAATCACACCCTAGATCAGCCGATCCAAGTGACGGCAGCAGGAACCCTAATCGCCTTCTAGAGAGAGAAAACGATTACCCCTAGAATAATATTTTGAGTGAGCTCTAGTTAACACTATCACGAACTTTGTAACATCCTACTTTTGATAATAATAAATAAAAAAAATTTGTTTACTTAATAGTGTGTTATTATTTAGTTAAGTTAAATAAAAATAATATAGTGTGGGCTTGGACAATGAAATATGGAATAAAGGATGGTGATGGGCCTTAGGTCCATGGGCTTAGGGTATATAAACACCCTTAAACCTCCCTAAGACCCTAAAATCTTCATTTCCTACATCCAGCCTCCATAACACACTCAAAAACACACACAAATACTCCTCTTTCATTTCGGCCTAGATTCGAATTCGAAACAAGAAAAGAGTTTGTGTTAGATTTTCGTCATACAACAAGAAACACGTCTAGATTCACATGTTGAATCAGACACGAAGCAAGAAGTGACCCAAAAAGGTTAAGTTTTTTAGGTCAGTTTGCCCTAAGATTTGATACTAAGGAAAAATCGGGCCTTATTATGTAAGAAAAATGTAAAGTTGAACATAAACAAGTTGTTTGGAATGAAACGGGACAAGCGAGTGACGTTTGGATCGTGTTAGAACGAGTAAACAAAAATTTTATGGCTAGGAAGTTGTTTTATCAATAAAACAGGCATGACTGGATGTAAGGAAGCAATTAGAATGGAAATACATGAAAAACCATGTTTGAATCGAGTTCTGGAGAAACTCGATGAGTTTAACGAATCGAATTGGAAACGATTCGAATTGAATTGGAAGAGCGAATCGAATCGAATTAGAAACGAATCGAATTAAAACTCGATTCAATTGGTTTAAACTTTAGTTTTCTAATGAAGTTTTCAGTAAAGACTTATTAATGAAAATAAAATTTTTTTCAAGCTGACCAGGTCAGCTTGACCCCAGCTAGGGGCTATGCCCCTTGGACCCTACTAGGGGCTGTTGTTGCTGCCCCTATAACCCCGCTGCCCCCGGACTCTCTCAAGCTAGGGGTTTCACTAACATAGAAGTATAATATAGTTAGAAGTAGTTAACAAATACTTGTAATTGTTACACAGTTAGCCGTGCACAACTAAGGAGGGGTATTACCGTTAAACTCAGAGAGAAACCATACATATGTGAGTTTCTAGCGCCATTTTCTTATTATATTTTCGGGGATGTGTACATACTCAATGTTAGTTTCTAGTGGTAAGTGTATGTTATTTGTATGTTTAATGATGATATATGAACGATACTGAATGTAGAAAGAATTAGAAGTATACAGGTAAAAGTATATAAACATATGTATGTTTATTGTATGGTTGTATAGTTAATTGATGCATAAGGGAATCATACCCTAATAATATCCGAGGCAGGAGGGAATCAGACCCTAATTATATTCGAGGTAGAAGGGAACCGAACCCTAATAATATCCGAGGAAAAAAGGGAACCGGGCCCTAATAATACTCGAGGAAGTATGGCGAAATGCTCTTTAAAAAATAGATATAAGTATGTATGTCTTAGTAAGATAAAAAAGAAAGAAGTAAAGTATAAAAGTACGAAGGTAATAAAGTAAGAATGCAAGTGTGTATGAATGAAAGGCAAGTTAAGTATACAATATATGTCTTTGGATATAGATATATGTGAATGTAATGAATGTTGTCTGATTAACTAGAACTCACTCAAGGAAGCTGACTTTTAGTATGAACGCATGTGAGTAGGATGAGACAGTTGGCTTGAAGAGAGACATATGATAGAAGAATAAAGAAGCTGACATCTGAAGAATGGACATTATGATATTGTGATGTTGAACTTAAGGACATGTTTGAATATTTGTTTAACTTTAAGATTTTTTGTAATAAATGGTTGACTTTATTTATTCCGTGAAAAGTTATAATTCAATATGATATTTAGAACTGTGTTTATGAGTAAATCCAATGCTAAAGTAGGGAACCGGGACCGGGGCCTTACAAATCAAGGCCCTAAAAGATCGGAAAACTCCATCCACACCTACAGACATTCGATCTTTCCTTGGTTTGGTCGGGTATTATCGGCATTTCATTTTAAACTTCACAGAAATTGAGTTACCCATCACGGCACTAACTCATAAGGGAAAACCTTATGAATGAGGATTGAAAGAAGAAGCTTTCCAAACTCTTAAGCATATGCTTTGCAATTGTAACATTCGTTAATTTTCAAACCCGAAAACCCGACCCATTTTAGATTGTTGGTTTTGTTTGTGTGTGTGTGTCACATATATTTCAAGTTTTGTTTCATGTATTTTATGTATTTGCATTTGTATTCATTAAACCTACCCGTTTTTTTCGTTTTAATGTATTCTTATTTGTCGGTCTCCATTTATATAATATTCTTAATAATTTATGATTATTTAAACGATTTGCAAACTATCCGGGTATAATATGAAAATTATCCAAGTTTACTACTTTTATACATTTAGAAAACATTTCAAAAGTATGAGGTTTAAAATGTAATCATATTTTGAATTCTGTTTTAAAGAAACTTGAAACATGAGGGGCCAGATTTATAAGTTATTTAAAATATATTAATGTTATAATAAATTAAATATCCCAGCCCGTACCCCCCACCGTTTTCCGGCCGTTTTTCCGGCCATCGGAAAACCGGCTCCGACGAACTCAAAACTTCGTTAAATGTGTGTTTGATTCAATTAAAATCTTGTAACCACTTTAGTCTGTAACGACAACTCGTACTCCTCGTTCATAACGCGTAACAACAACTAATATGTGAGAACTATAATTCGGAACTGCCGGATTTTTAATAAAAACACAATAATGATCATTTAACCCAAAACGCACCAATTGAGACTGTAAATAGGACCTAATCTAACATCTAAAGCTACTACAATCGTCGTTTTAATCTAATACACTCTCAATCATTCATAATCAGTCGTCAAAATTCTAACTCCGACCAACCGTCATTCGTCATCAAATCTTAACATCTCCAGGTAATTGTTATTTGCATTTGAATCATTTTAAGCCGTATAACAAAACCCCTAACAAAGATTGAGCAAACATGGAACCAATTAACAAAAATGAAACCTAGGGTTTATATTGAAGAAAGTGATCTTGTAGTATATATATTTTTAATTCCATCCTTATAAAAAGTAGCATGCTAGAACAGTTGGTTAGTTCTCTTGTGTCTGAGCGGGAAGACCTGGGTCAAGTCGATTTTTTGTTCTTTTATTTTAAAGCCTTTTTAGTTTATTATATTAATCAAATAAATTATTAAAAATCATTAAATTAAATAATATCATTTTAAATTAAATAAAATTAGTTATAAATCATATTTATCACTTTTCACTATAAGCTAATTTTCCATATCTGTCAAGTTTCGTGAAAACCTGATTCATATTATATTATATTAATATCTAGACTGTCGGGGCAAGAGGAAAAGAATATGAGGGCTATAAAGGAATCATTCCCGGATAAGCAATTGTTTGTTGTTTATACTTTACAATGGTATGCTGATATCATTAACTTTCTTGTTGCAGGTACCATTCCAGAATTTTGTCCTAAGAAGAAGAAACATCAATTTATGTCTAAGGTGAAACAATACGTGTAGGAAGACCCGGACTTCTTTAAGATTGGAGCTGATCAAGTCTATCGGAGATGTATTCCAGATGAGGAGATTCGAAGTGTGTTATCATACGCATACT
The DNA here is from genome assembly GCF_021521415.1 of Bidens hawaiensis. Taxonomy (NCBI): domain Eukaryota; kingdom Viridiplantae; phylum Streptophyta; class Magnoliopsida; order Asterales; family Asteraceae; genus Bidens; species Bidens hawaiensis. The sequence continues at coordinate 177,746 of NW_027494398.1, read as the reverse complement.
CACTCGCATGAGGTGGACATTTCAGCGGGCAGAAAACGGGTCACAAATTTTAGTTTGTGGTTTTTATTGGCCTAGTTTATTTAAAGATGCAGCAGAATATGTTAAGAACTGTGTGAGATGTCAACAGTTAGGTAGCATTTCCAGGAGGAACAAGATGCCCATGCAACCAATCCTTGTTGTCGACATATTTGATGTTTGGGGGATTGATTTTATGGGTCCATTCCCAAATTCCTTCGGGAATTATTATATTTTGGTGGCGGTTGATTATGTTTCAAAATGGATTGAAGCAATCGCCACCAAAACAAATGTCAAACCCCAAACCATGGCCTAGGCGTATGACACCTATGTTGGTACCACAAGTGTAATTAAATCAGAGTTACTTTTAATTAGCGAAAGACATTATAACTTGTGGATTAAAGTGTAATATTACAAAAGATGGGATTATAAAAGATTCTCGTTTAAGTTTAAAAGATTACTTGTTTTATAATTACAAAACCACCATTTATAATTTAAGTTTATACAAAACAAATCCGAGCCATCGGATATTCATAGCACTTCGACACTCCAAGCGCTATTCTTGTTCACTTGCAAAATGTAAGAAAATACGTCAGCAACGAATGCTGGTGAACACGCTGACGCTAAAATATTTTCTTTTACTTTTATACCCCTCGAGACTACTCCTGCCTCGGCCCATCGTGGCTTAGGAATAACAAAGTCAAACAATACATTTATAAACTCGAGTCTCTACTCTAGGTCACCTCAGCAAACACCGCAGCATTCGACTTAGTTAAGTACCCGTACGTATACACATGGCCGTGCTTCCCGCGGGAAAGCGTCCTACGAACAGGCGTGGTGCGATGTGCCCATCGCGTACTACCACATATGTAAGGATCCAGACAAACGTATACTACAGCCTGAGGGCTAGGCTTATACTCTTATTTATAACGGTTTTAGGAACACACAGTCCCTTGTAAATAATTTTCATATAACATGTTTTACTCGTTTGAAAATAAGTTTGTAAAAGTTTGGGGGCGTATTCACCTTTTCGCTTAGGGATCGGCTTCAACATCGTCCGAGGGTCTTTCCCTTGCAATCTCGCACCTATAGTACGAGTATAACCATTTGTTAGTCGGATATACAATCCGGCTTAAGACCCTTAGTCTTATTTTATAAACTTTACCTCGATGAACCTTTAGTTCATAATTCTCTTTTACTTGAAAACCTTTAGTTTAAAAGTAATTATAAACTTTTAGTTTATTTATAAAAACGCGACGTTTCTTCTTTTCTAAGAAGCGTATTCTTTTTCTTTATTATTTAAGAATAGTTATTTATTACTTAAATAATATTTCATAACAAAGAATAAATATACTTGCACACACATATATATATATTTATCTATGACAACATATCTTTTATTCTTTCTTTGTTATGTTTTCTTTTCTTTTTTTTTTATCGAGGTATCGAGTATAACCTCTACTTAAGGTTTAAGCCTTTATAATATTTTATTATTATATTCCTTTGGCCAGTATGCCTACCTTTGTTCGGCTTTATAAACCCTAACGATTTGAGCAGCACTTCAAAGTCACTCGATCTCCTTTGACTTCTTTATCAACTTCCCTCCTTGTCGCCAAACGATAACACCAATCTTCAACACTCGTTGGCACACTTTTCGAGACTTATTGCCATGATAACAAACGCCTTCTTGGTTGTATATAGGTGGAGGGTGGCATGAACTTCGAGGAAACGAACACGCAAAAGGAGGAAATCAGGCACACTTATCGAGGCGGATCGAGGGTATGATTGTGGGATTATAGAGAGATGCTAGAGAGAAAGTGAGATACTGAATTTTGGTGTGTGGAATTAAGATCTCGGACCTGCTATATATAGGCAAAATCTGGAGACCCATCGCGATACGCGGCGACTTCCTGGCACCCGTCGCGTATCGCGACGTAGCGCTGAACAGTCACAACATAGGTCTGCCACGTGTCACCACGTGGCAGACGGTGTGCTACGTGTTGACACGCGGCGGACGATGTGCCACGTGTCGGGACACGTGGCAGACGATGTGCCACGTGTGGTCACGTGGCGGAGCTGGTGCCAGAGGTGTCAGGCCACGTCATCGCGATACGCGATGACGTTGGGTTCAACAGCGATCGCGTATCGCTGTTGACTTTTTCCAGAACGTTTGACCAAGCCCCATCGCGATACGCGATGGGCTTGCCTTTGTCCCGTCGTGTATCGCGGTAGGACAAGAAAGCAAAATTTTTATTTTAAACCCTTAGGTTTGGATCTTTGACAAATTTAGTCCTTAGACTTTTGGAAAGTTGACATTTTGAACTCGAAATTTTCACGATGTTACATCCTCCCCACCTTGAAATAAATCTCGTCCTCGAGATTGCTTTACAAGAACAAGTGGGGGTATTTCTTTCTTATTTCCAATTCGAGTTCCCATGCATACTCGGGCCCTCTTCGTGATTCCCATTTAACTTTCATAATTTTCAATGTTCGTCTTTTTGATTTCTTTGTTTTCGAATCTTCTATTTGAATTAGACGTTCTACAAATTTTAAGTTTTCATTTATTTCGACGTCTTTTAATGGCATAGCTAAAGATTCATCGGCTAAGCATTTACGCAGATTCAAAACATGGAATACATCGTGTATCCCTTGCATTTCCTCGGGCAGTCGCAAACGATACGCAACAGTGCGGATTTGTTCAAGTACCTCGAAGGGTCCAACAAATCGAGGACTTAATTTTCCTTTCTTACCGAAGCGAACAACGCCTCTCCAAGGTGAGTCTTTTAAAAGAACTTTGTCACCAACATTGAATTCCAACGGCTTACGACGGACATCGGCGTAACTCTTTTGGAGATCACGTGCCGTCTTAAGTTGTTCTCGGATTTGAAGGATTTTGTCGGTGGTTTCTTGGACTACCTCGGGTCCAGATAATTGATTGTCTCCAGTTTCAGACCAACACACGGGCGTTCTACACTTACGACCATATAACCCATTGAATGGTGCGGCTTGAATACTTGTGTGATAGCTATTGTTGTACGAGAATTCCATTAGGGGTAAGTGGTCATCCCAACTTTCACCTAAGTCAATCACACAAGCCCGAAGCATATCTTCCAATGTTTGAATTGTCCTTTCGCTTTGCCCATCAGTTTGCGGATGATAGGAAGTGTTATGGTTAAGCTTTTTGCCTAACGCTTGTTGGAAGCTTTTCCAAAAGTGAGACGTAAAACGACTGTCAGAGATTATTGATAGCGGTACCCAATGCAAAGCTACAATGGTGTTTACATAAATGCGTGCTAATTTATCCATTGAGTATGACTCATTGATAGGTATAAAATGTGCGGATTTTGTTAAGCGATCCACAATTATCCATATAGCATTGTGTTGACGAGTCGTCTTTGGGAGTTTTGTTATGAAATCCATGGTAATTAACTCCCACTTCCATACGGGAAGTTCGGGTTGCTGGAGCAATCCCGAAGGCTTTTGGTGTTCAGCCTTGACTTTCAGACAAGTTAAACATTTCGCAACATGCGAAGCGACATCCCTTTTCATTCCATTCCACCAATAGTTTGCTTTGAGATTATGGTACATTTTGTCACTCCCAGGATGCATCATATATTTGGATTTGTGAGCCTCGTTCAAAATTTTCTCACGCAAGTCCCCAACGATTGGTACCCAAATTCTATTGCCAAGTCTAAGGATACCATCGTCACCCTTGACTAGCGAGTCAATGGTGCCGTTACGTTTTTTGTCAGAGATTTAGTTTTCAGCAATCGCTTGAATTTGGGCAGATTTGATTTTCTCAAGTAAACCGATTTGAAGTTCTAGACGCAACACTCGGACTCTTTTGGGCTTTTCATGTTCCTTGCGACTTAAGGCGTCAGCCACAACGTTAGCTTTACCCTCATGGTAAACAATCTTGCAATCGTAATCATTGAGAGTTTCCATCCATCGCCTTTGGCGCATGTTAAGCTCTTTTTGATCAAAGATATGCTTTAAGCTTTTATGATCAGTGTACACGGTAAATTTTACTCCATAGAGATAGCGCTTCCATATCTTAAGTGCAAAGATTATGAAGCCTAACTCTAGATCGTGAGTCGTATAGTTCTTTTCGTGTACTTTGAGTTGACGAGAGGCGTAGGCGATTACTTTCTTGCGTTGCATTAGTACACATCCCAAACTGGAATGGGACGCGTCACTAAAGACAACAAAATTTTCAGTACCTTATGGCAAAGCCAGTATAGGTGCTTGGTTGAGCTTTTGTTTAAGCATATCGAACGCCTCTTGTTGTTTCGCTCCCCATTCATATTTGATGTTCTTGCGAGTTAAGGAGGTTAAGGGAACGGCTATACGAGAAAAATTTTCAATGAACCTACGGTAATAGCCGACCAAATCTAAGAAACTTCTGATCTCAGTTGGCGATTTCGGTATCTCCCACTTAGAGATAGCTTCAATCTTAGCGGGATCGACTTGAATACCGTTGAAGTTGATGATGTGACCAAGAAATTGTACCTCGTGTAACCAGAATTCGCATTTGGAAAATTTAGCATACAACTTCTCGGTTCTAAGAATTTCGAGCAGAGTTCGAAGATGGACTTCGTGGTCATCCTTAGACTTAGAATAAATAAATATGTCGGCAATGAATACGATCACAAATTTATCCAAGTAAGGCTTGCAAATTCGATTCATCATGTCCATGAACGCGACTGGAGCATTTGTAAGTCCAAACGGCATGACCGTGAACTCATAATGTCCATACCTTGTTCGAAAAGCAGTTTTCAGGATATCTTCGGATTGATCTTTGAGTTGGTGATAGCCGGAACGGAGATCGATTTTAGAAAAGAAGCTAGCACCTTTAAGTTGGTCAAAAATATCATCGATTCGTGGGAGTGGATAACGGTTTTTAATTGTGACTTTGTTTAACGCACGATAATCAATACACATACGCATGGATCCATCCTTCTTCTTGACAAATAGGATTGACGCTCCCCATGGTGACGGACTCGGTCGAATGAAACCTTTCTCCTGTAGCTCATCGATTTGTTTCTTTAACTCCTTCATCTCAGTTGGCGCTAAGCGATACGGAGCTTTGGCGATTGGAGCGGTACCGGGAATAAAATCGATCCTAAACTCTACTACACGATCGGGAAGGATTCCGGGAAGTTCATCAGGAAAGACATCAGAAAAGTCAGAGACGACAGGTACGTCATTTATCTCTTTTGGCTTTGATTCTTTAGTGACGTAGACCATGAATGCTAAGCATCTTTGATTCAAACATTTTTTAGCCCTAATCATGGAAATTATGCTAACTTGGCCAGCGTCTTTGTCCTCTTCAATTCGAATGATTCGTTTATCGGGGGATTGAAGTTCAATGGTTTTGCTATTGCAGATGATACGAGCATGGTTATCGGATAACCAATCCATACCAAGTACAATATCAAAACCAGCAAGTGCCATTGGTAAAAGTTGGATAGGCAGAATATAACCGGCTAAATGAAATTTTCCGTTTTCAAGGGCTTCGGAGATCTTAGTGATTTCACCGCTAGCAGTCTCGACGCTTAGAGTTTTATTTAACTTTGTAAAAGGTTCGTTTAATAGACTACAAAAACTATAATCTATAAAACTCAAATTGGCACCCGAATCAAACAAAACTCTAGCATAAGTGTCGTTGACTAAGAACGTACCGGTGATAGTTTCCGGCATGTCAGCGGCTTGTTTGGTGTCAAGTACAGAGACTCTAGCGTTTCCTTTCTTGTCTTTACCACTTCCACCCGCACCACCAGTCGCAGGTTTGTTCTTTGGGCACTCGAAACTAAGATGGCCCATCTCTTTGCAATTGTAGCACGCCATCTTCTTCTTCCAGCAGTTGGCCGCTGCGTGACCAGGACGGTTGCATGATTCACAAACATTTAGGGGCGGAGCAAAGTTACATCAACCCTTGTGGTATCTTCTGCACGTTTTGCATGGCGTGGCATTGGAGTTGAATCGATGTTGATTTACGCCCTTGCCTTTGAATGGAGTGCTTCCTCCAATCTTTCTTTGGTCGTTAGGTGACACGACCTTTTTATCTTCTTCCTTATTGCGGATCATTCCGCCCATCAAGTAACCAGCTAACTCCATCATCGAGTCAACAGTTTGAGGTAAATGTGACCTCACCATATCGCAGATTTCCCACGGCAGTCCCCAAATGTATCGGGTAACTTTGCTGGATTCAGGATTCACGAGCTGGGGAACCAAAAGACAATATTCGTGAAACTTGGTGTTATATTCACGAAGATTTGTCCCCACGACCTTAAGATTGAGAAATTTAGTTTGAATCTGGTCGGTTTCATGCATGGGAAAAAAAGTTTGCCATCAGCATCGCTTTGAACCCAACCCAAGTCAGATTATACATCATCTCCCTTCCTTTACTCATTAACATCGTATTCCACCACTCGAGTGCTTCTCCTTTGAACATTAAAGCAGAATATTGAATCTTCTTCTCATCAGAACACTTGCTTGTTATCACAATTGTTTCCATTTCCTCCAGCCATCTCACGGTTGTAATGGCTCCTTTATCACCATGGAACTCCTTTGGTCCATAGTATTTGAAATCCTTGAATGACCACCCACTAATCTTGAGTTTCTTGAACTCTTGTCTAACTCCACCATCAGCGTTAGACTCATGAACACTTTCCTCGACTCGAGACGGATTTGGACGAGACTTTACGGGTTTTCGAGAAGGATTAACGGAGTGAGAATGTTTTGAGTTTCTCGATTGGGACCTAGCCATAGACTCTTCCCTAACCGCTTCTTTAATCATTTTTTTTGGATTTGACTCATATATTTGTCAGGGATCGGTTCATCTTGTTTATTTATGGGGTCTTTCCCCTTTCCTTTTCTTATCTCTTCTTCTCTTCATGCATTCTCGTTGTTATTACTTTGTTCAGACATTTTTCTATTAATATATCTTTTATATCTGAAATTTTAACAACGTTTCTTTTATTAAACATATATTTTATTACATGTTCATATATATATACATATATATATATATATCACAAAGGATATATATATATTTTATTTCACAATACATACATATATATATATATATCGTTTAATAGATATATCTATATATATACTGTTCATCCTATCATTATTTCAAGAACGTTGCAACGTTCTTGTTACACACATATATCACATAACATACAAGATTACATTATACACACATACTTCTACTTCACATCCTTCATCACCTTAGCTTCAATCTTTCATAAACTTTCTCACAACCCTTGTCAACTTATTACACTTGCGAAGAAGCGTCTCTCCCATCTTCTTTTTCTTTCCTTCAATGGCCATCTTCTTCCTCCAATCGTCAGTCTCATGTAAAGCGCGGTCCAAGTGTTCTTCATACGACCGTGGGACTTCGTTGGTGTATCCATATTGTGGAGGTGGGTCGCGATAACCCAGCGTCACCATTTCATAGTGATTCCTCGGTTCTGGATACGGAAATTCAGTCATGTCGGATGAAAGGTAGAAGAAAGCTTCAGCAGCTTTGTTCTGTTCTTGGATCTCGTTTGACTGCTTTTCAATTGATGGAACTTCTCCTTGGAATGGTGGGAAGCTTGGTTCCTGAGATTTTCAAGATATTGGACATATGGATCAACAGAACCTTATCTTGGGTTTTGAGAAGTGAGTGATCCATCCATTGATGTTGATATCTCATTGGGATTATTGGGATGCTCTTCTTCCGGTTCAAACTCTTCCTCAGGATCCTCCTCTTCTTCGGGGTCCTCCTCCTCTTCCTGTTCTTCCTCTTCCACGGATTGAGCAGTTTCATTCATCGAAGGCATTTGAAAACTTTCATAGGGCATCATTACCCTCATCCTTGGTTTGCGGGACGGCCCTTCTTCATTGGTGGGTTGAGAATTGACTTGGTTTGCGGGACGGCCCTTCTTCATTGGTGGGTTGAGAATTGACTTCATTAACGGTGGAGCTTCCGGTATGCCACCTTCGTTGATCTGAGTGGCATTGCATCCAGTCGGAGGATGGGGATCTTGGTTCTTCTTTTATTGGTCGATTTGAGAGAAAGGCATAGGATGGGTGAGGATTTGGTGGTAGGTATCCAGTTGGGTAGTATTGCGGTATCTCTGATGGTTGGTATGTCGGTATCTTGAATGTCTCGGCGGTTCATTTCCTTGTTTCGGTGGACTATCGGGGACATTTATTGGGTAATGCTTGGATCCGGGGTAGTACACAGGTTTAGTCAAATCATGCTCTACATCTTGATCAAAGTATGATTCATAGTACCCATCACTCATGTTGTCTTCGGGGAACGGTTCAGCGATTCCAGCTTCTTTAGCCTTGCGCACAAAATTTTCCATCATGTTCTTGAACGACATCTAACAATTTGGGTGGTTTAGAATGATGAGGGAAATAAAAGGTTACCAGCCTATCTTATCCCTAAAACAAGTAATCAATTATTTCCTATACTTGGATCAAAGTTTGGGTATTGTTTTACGATACCCAATTCGCTAAGATCGATGGCTCTGATACCAACACTTGTCACACCCCAAACCATGGCCTAGGCGTATGACACCTATGTTGGTACCACAAGTGAAATTAAATCAGAGTTACGTTTAATTAGCGGAAGACTTTATAACTTGTGGATTAAAGTGTATTATTACAGAAGACGGGATTATAAAATATTCCCGTTTAAGTTTAAAAGATTACTTGTTTTATAATTACAAAACCACCATTTATAATTTAAGTTTATACAAACCAAATCCGAGCCATCGGATATTCATAGCACTTCGACACTCCAAGCGCTATTCTTGTTCACCTGCAAAATGTAAGAAAATACGCCAACAACGAATGCTGGTGAACACGCTAACGCTAAAATATTTTCTTTTACTTTATTACCCCTCGAGACTATGCCCATCGTGGCTTAGGAATAACAAAGTCAAACAAGTGAACAACACATTTATAAACTCGAGTCTCTACTCTAGGTCACCTCATCAAACACCGCAGCGTTCGACTTAGTTAAGTACCCATACGTATACACATGGCCGTGCTTCCCGCGGGAAAGCGTCCTACGACCAGGAGTGGTGCGATGTGCCCATCGCGTACTACCACATATGTAAGGATCCAGACAAACGTATACTACAGCCTGAGGGCTAGGCTTATACTCTTATTTATAACGGTTTTAGGAACACACAGTCCCTTGTAAATAATTTTCATATAACATGTTTTACTCGTTTGAAAATAAGTTTGTAAAAGTTTGGGGGCGTATTCACCTTTTCGCTTAGGGATCGGCTTCAACATCGTCCGAGGGTCTTTCCCTTGCAATCTCGCACCTATAGTACGAGTATAACCATTTGTTAGTCGGATATACAATCCGGCTTAAGACCCTTAGTCTTATTTTATAAACTTTACCTCGATGAACCTTTAGTTCATAATTCTCTTTTACTTGAAAACCTTTAGTTTAAAAGTAATTATAAACTTTTAGTTTATTTATAAAAACGCGACGTTTCTTCTTTTCTAAGAAACATATTCTTTTTCTTTATTATTTAAGAATAGTTATATATTACTTAAATAATATTTCATAACAAAGAATAAATATACTTGCATACACACACACACACATATATATATAATATATATATATTTATCTATCACAACATATCCTTTATTCTTTCTTTGTTATGTTTTCTTTTATTTTTCTTTTTATCGAGGTATCGAGTATAACCTCGACTTAAGGTTTAAGCCTTTATAATATTTTATTATTATATTCCTTTGGCCAGTATGACTACCTTTGTTCGGCTTTATAAACCCTAACGATTTGAGCAGCACTTCAACGCCACTCGATCACTCGATCTCCTTTGACTTCTTTATCAACTTCCCTCCTTGTCGCCAAACGATAACACCAATCTTCAACACTCGTTGGCACGCTTTTCGAGACTTATTGCCATGATAACAAACGCCTTCTTGGTTGTATATGGGTGGAGGGTAGCACGGACTTCGAGGAAACGAACACGCAAAAGGAGGAAATCGGGCACGCTTATCGAGGCGGATCGAGGGTATGATTGTGGGATTATAGAGAGATGCTAGAGAGAGAGAGAGAGTGAGATACTGAATTTTGGTTTGTGGAATAAAGATCTCGGACCTGCTATTTATAGGCAAAATCTGGAGACCCATCGCGATACGCGACGGCTTCCTGGGCACCCGTCGCGTATCGCGACGTAGCCCTGAACAGTCACAACATAGGTCTGCCACGTGTCACCACGTGGCAGACGGTGTGCCACGTGTTGACACACGGCGGACGATGTGCCACGTGTGGCCACGTGTCGGGACACGTGACAGACGATGTGCCACGTGTGGACACGAGGCGGAGCTGGTGCCAGAGGTGTCAGGCCACGTCGTCGCGATACGCGATGACGTTGGGTTTAACAGCGATCACGTATCGCTGTTGACTTCTTCCAGAACGTTTGACCAAGCCCCATCGCGATACGCGATGGGCTTGCCTTTTGTCCCGTCGCGTATCGCGATAGGACAAGAAAGCAAAATTTTTATTTTAAACCCTTAGGTTTGGATCTTTGACAAATTTGGTCCGTAGACTTTTGGAAAGTTGACATTTTGAACTCGAAATTTTCATGATGTTACAACAAACGACCATGCCATTGTTTGTAAATTCGTCCAAACAAATATTTTTTCAAGATTTGGCGTTTCACACATCATTATAAGTGACGGGGGTTCCCATTTTAAAATTTTAATTTTGGCAAATTACTTAAATGGTATGGCGTAAACCACCGAATAGCCACACCATATCATCCTCAAACGAGTGGTCAGGTGGAGGTATCTAATAGACAAATAAAGGAAATTTTACAAAAGACGGTAAGGCCCGATCGAAAAGACTGGTCAACAAAATCAAATGATGCTTTATGGGCTTACCGGACTGCTTTTAAAACACCTATTGGTACCACCCTCTATCGGTTAGTTTATGGAAAAAGATGTCATTTACTTGTGGAACTTTCCCATCGTGCATTATGGTCCGTTAAAAATGTTAATTTAGATTATGAGTGTGCAGGTAAAGAAAGGAAGTTGAATATATGTGAGCTGGAGGAGCTGCGAGATGAAGCTAATGTGTGTCAGGGTATAAAAACAGAATGAAGCAAGTGCATGATGCCAAGATAAAGAGGAATACTTTTGAAGAAGGACAACGGGTCTGGTTATATAACTCCAGAGCAAAACTGTTCCCGGGTAAGTTAAAGAGTAAATGGATGGGACCGTATCAGGTGAAGCGTGTCGGTCAGTTTGCCGAGGTCGAAATTGAAGATTTTGACGATCATCTAAGGTAGGTAGTGAATGGGCATCGGTTGAAAACATACTTGGAAGACACGGATTTGAATAAGAGCATACATGAGTCGGTGGTGAGATTTATAGCTACTACACCATCATATTCAGCCGACTGTTAAGGGCCAGGTAACGTCAGGATGTAGACTTTAAGCTCATCGCTTCTCGGGAGGCAACCCGAGCGTATTCTTTTTTTTTTGTAAATAAAAATAAATTACTGTAGCAGTCGTAGCCTACGGCTAGCCATCCGTAGCTTACGGCCAGTCCGTAGGCTACGGACTTCGGTGTCTGCTTTATGGCGTACGGCTCACCAAAATTGACCGTAAGCTACGGCGCCTCGGCCGTAGCCTACGGTCGGGGTTCTGACATATTTATAAAAAAATATATTTTATTTTAAGAATCTATTTTCCACCACATATCTGACCTACCTTCTTCTTCTTCACCCTCTCAAAGAACCCACAACCCCTCCATCTCCATTTCTCTAACTCCCTCAATTCTTAACCAAATCCTTTGATTCCGGGCTCTAATCTTGTTATTTTTGCGAGAGGAATTCACGTGTTGTGTCGGTTTTCATCAATTCATTCTTGATTTTTACCGGATTCGTGTTGAGTGTGAAGAAACCTAAGAACCAAGTTTGGGGATTTTTAATTATAAGTGTTTTTTCTTGTAATTAAAGCTTAGTACATCATATTTCATCATTGAAAAGGTATGTATTTCACTTATTTTGATTGAAGATTTCTAAGGTTTGTGATGAAGTTTCATTTTTTACATTATGGATGTTGATTGAGGTTAGGGATTGTTATGGGAATAATTCCTCCATGCTTGTAAGATAGATGTTTGATGTGCTAAAAGTAGTCAAATAAAAATACGCTAAAACCATTTGTTAGTCGGATATACAATCCGGCTTAAGACCCTTAGTCTTATTTTATAAACTTTACCTCGATTAACCTTTAGTTCATAATTCTCTTTTACTTGAAAACCTTTAGTTTAAAAGTAATTATAAACTTTTAGTTTATTTATAAAAACGCGACGTTTCTTCTTTTCTGTCACACCCCGACTAGGTAGTTGTGGAAGCGTAATACGGGAATGTGACAGATAACACTGGTATCAACAACATTGTTTATAAAGAAATTCATAAACTAATTTACAATTTATTATATCGTTCTAACATCTTTTACAAACTAGGTGATACAATCAAACCGGTTCTTCAATTACTTTATTTCTAACTCAAATGCCCATGACATCATTCACCAATCAGACACGTAACGCACAGGAAATTACTTCTCATATCTGATTACCTGAAAAGCATGATAAAATAGGTCAACTACGAATAGTTGGTGAGTTTCATAAGTTTAACGAAATCAGTTCTGCGTACCACACAGTCATAGTTTGTATGTACGCGCGTATGTAAAAATATGTATTTACGTTTGTATAAATATGTACAGCCATATCCTTGTGTGTGCATATGCACACATGTAAGTTTATAATATAAATTTGAAATTTCAGTAAAATCGTGATTGTTTGTTCGTACTACCTGTTTCCAATTTCCGTGTTTAACCAACCACTATGGACCCCCTTCCTCCCACAACGGTTCCACATAAACTCAACCACTGTGGCCCCCCTTCCTCCCACAACGGTTCCGCGTTAACATCAACCACTGTGGTCCCCCTTCCACCCACAATGATTCCACGTAAACTCAAACATTATATAGTGTACATGCAAATAATTAGTATATTCTACACATAGTATTTCCTACGGCTAATCACATAGCATGTATATAGACACATATACACATATAGTATTTATCACGTATCACCAAACACTATGGCTCCCCATCCGCCAACAATACGCATAATCACATTATTTACTTAACATTCATGTCATAATCAAGTTAGTTCGTTTAATAAGTTGCAGCAGAACTTGGCTCATAGGCCATACTCAACTTTAGTTTATAAGTTGCAGCAGAACTTGGCTCATAGGCCATACTCAACTTTAGTTTATAAGTTGCAGCAGAACTTGGCTCATAGGCCATACTCAACTTTAGTTTATTACTATTGTGGCCCCCCCTTCCGCCCACAATAGCCCCATAATCATCACAGACCACGTTATCCCCATGGCCATTACAGACCACGTTGTCTCCCAAATTAGTTATGTTTAACATTACATAACGTGTTTGTATAAACATGCTATCACGTGTAATTTCATTATGTTTTGCAATTCGTATTATCTCCACTCAATATATCAGTCAACGATAATAATCATCTTTCATCAGCACGTAGTCAATCATTATGTTTGTAGGGACTTTTCATATATAAATGTTCAGATATTTTATATCCTGAATCGTTTTCAGATAGATAACGTGTGTAAACATGCTTTCCTCCCCAAAAGTTCGTAAAATAGTTTAAAGAGTGGGGTCATGAAACTCACCTTATCGTAGTTCGCACAGAAATTACGTATCAGTAAGTCAGATGTCTCGTTTATAGCCTGATTCCTATAAATGGTATCGTATCGTTAATACTAGTACAGTGTTCAAGTTAAGTCGGGCTGTATAGATAATCTGGGTATAGCTGTTAGGTCCAGAACATGACCATAGTCTTAGATTGTGACGTTGTATACTATGAAATGTTTAAAACTGGATTTGGCTCAGTTTCACCGTTTCCTGAGCCTAGCTCAGTTGATCGTTCATACGTTTCGGGATTAGGTAAGATCACATAAAACTTAAGTAAATATATTGATTGATAAAATAATTTGACTTATGAAAGAATTTTAAGGTTTCGGTGTCTGGTTTGATCGCAAGGTTTGTTTCCGTTTTCATACGGGTTTGATTATACAAAACGCGCATAATTCACCCGAATTTTCCGGAATTCTCGTAAAAAGTTCGTTTTTATCAATATCATTCAAAAACATGATATTTGACCACTTTTGACATTTTGACATACCAGTCAGTCCGTTAAACACAAAACTGCCGGTTTCGTTAAAACAATTATAATTTAAATCTTTGATTAATCATAACTAAATATGTACTTATATATAAATTATGTAAATTTTTGTAAAAATACATTAAGACATGGAGAATTTTATAAAAATATTTTCAGAAACTTTATGATTATTTATTTATTTATAAAAATTCATTTAATAGGTTATAATCGTGTAATAAATGGCCCGTTTATATCAAACGACCTCCGAAAAATCCGATAATTTTTACAAATGGCCTCAATGTTATTACATAGCACCTGCAAAATTTCCAGAACCTAACTCTTTTGACAAAATGCCTTTTTGTGCGTTTTTCGGCTGTTAAAATTCGGTTAAGCCATGATTGCACATACCATACTTAGACATTTCCAATGATTCCCAAACTTTACCAGTGATCTTACCATCACATATTAAACTCCAAAACCAAGTTTCATAATTTTTCAATATCTTTAGCTATTTTTCCCAAATAAACGCTCATAAACGGGAATAAATTCACCAAATATTCTCTGTTTATCGAAAAATTACCAAATTTGAACAGGGACTCATTTATATGATCCCTAATGTCCCTGCAAGTTTTCACAAGCTAACAACAAGCACGTCACAACCTAATACTAAACAGCCCTAAACGAGTGTTACGGGTTTACCTTGTCGGTTTTCGATGAATTTTGCTAGCTTAAACGACTTTCCGGGTCTCGGGTTGCAAACTCAGTATATCTACATATCATATAACATCAAACCAAGCATAATTCATCCATGTAACAGCCTTGATAATTAGGGTTTCGGTTTTGGGTTCAAACCGAACTTTCTAACCGTAAAAACGTTGTATTCATGTTCTAATCCGCGTTTTTGACCAAAAAAGTATATGTTCCTGGTTTGTAAACATGTTTAACATCAAAACATGGTTTTACTTGATTTTTAGGGTTTTTGGATGGTTAAACATGTTTAAAACTAACTAAAACATGTTTATATGTTAATTATATGAATCAAACTTGGTTAAATCTTCATAAAACTTGACCTTACCTTAGGGTTTTGAAGGGAAGTTGATAGAGCAGAGCTGGAGCTGCTTGGACTTCAAAATTTCATGAGTTGTAATGAATAATAATACTTAGGGAGTAAGTTATATAAAAAGGATGTGGTGTTTGGTGGCTGGCGATCGGAAATCTTGGAGGCCCCTTAATGGGCTGTTTTGGCCCATTACTCTAATCATACAAGCCCAAACATGAAAAGCCCACTTTAAATTTAGTTCGGGTTCGGTTTTTCGCAAGAAAATTAATTCGGGTGTGAGAAATAGCGCAAAAACGAGTGTTTTTCAGCTTATTTTTGTAAAATAAGAAAAACGTACTGACTCGTTGTAAAATTCCAAAATATTTTCACGGATTGCTTAGAACATGTCATATAAGTGTTTTATAAATCTTTTTCGGCTTAACGGATGCTACAATGCTTGTTTTGATATTAACGATTGCGTTTAAGCTTATAGCGTATCGATAAACGAAACCTTTTTTTGTTTAAAGAGTTTTAAACGTACTGGGGCCTATATATCAATATGTTAGCCTCTATAACATATATATAACTCGTATATGACCCCTCAGTATGTATACGGGTCATAATTAGTATCGGTTGATTACTCGTTTAAGCACTACGAATTAACCGATTTATCGTTTACTTGTTACGTAATGAATATAGTGTACCTCGTTTTGTTTGCTATCGAACTAAGGCCATATTACTAATATTTTAGCTTGCATAGATCATATATCACTTATAGATGGCACCCTGGGATATCCGGACCATAACCAGACCCGTTTGGTTATTTGTTTGTTCGTTACGCAATAAGCGGTTAAACGCTTATTCGAGTTTGTAAGTACTAAGGTGTACTCGGTTTTGCCACGGATGTCACATTTTCTAAGAAACATATTCTTTTTCTTTATTATTTAAGAATAGTTATATATTACTTAAATAATATTTCATAACAAAGAATAAATATACTTGCATACACACACACACACACATATATATATAATATATATATATTTATCTATCACAACATATCCTTTATTCTTTCTTTGTTATGTTTTCTTTTATTTTTCTTTTTATCGAGGTATCGAGTATAACCTCGACTTAAGGTTTAAGCCTTTATAATATTTTATTATTATATTCCTTTGGCCAGTATGACTACCTTTGTTCGGCTTTATAAACCCTAACGATTTGAGCAGCACTTCAACGCCACTCGATCACTCGATCTCCTTTGACTTCTTTATCAACTTCCCTCCTTGTCGCCAAACGATAACACCAATCTTCAACACTCGTTGGCACGCTTTTCGAGACTTATTGCCATGATAACAAACGCCTTCTTGGTTGTATATGGGTGGAGGGTAGCACGGACTTCGAGGAAACGAACACGCAATAGGAGGAAATCGGGCACGCTTATCGAGGCGGATCGAGGGTATGATTGTGGGATTATAGAGAGATGCTAGAGAGAGAGAGAGAGTGAGATACTGAATTTTGGTTTGTGGAATAAAGATCTCGGACCTGCTATTTATAGGCAAAATCTGGAGACCCATCGCGATACGCGACGGCTTCCTGGGCACCCGTCGCGTATCGCGACGTAGCCCTGAACAGTCACAACATAGGTCTGCCACGTGTCACCACGTGGCAGACGGTGTGCCACGTGTTGACACACGGCGGACGATGTGCCACGTGTGGCCACGTGTCGGGACACGTGACAGACGATGTGCCACGTGTGGACACGAGGCGGAGCTGGTGCCAGAGGTGTCAGGCCACGTCGTCGCGATACGCGATGACGTTGGGTTTAACAGCGATCACGTATCGCTGTTGACTTCTTCCAGAACGTTTGACCAAGCCCCATCGCGATACGCGATGGGCTTGCCTTTTGTCCCGTCGCGTATCGCGATAGGACAAGAAAGCAAAATTTTTATTTTAAACCCTTAGGTTTGGATCTTTGACAAATTTGGTCCGTAGACTTTTGGAAAGTTGACATTTTGAACTCGAAATTTTCATGATGTTACAACAAACGACCATGCCATTGTTTGTAAATTCGTCCAAACAAATATTTTTTCAAGATTTGGCGTTTCACACATCATTATAAGTGACGGGGGTTCCCATTTTAAAATTTTAATTTTGGCAAATTACTTAAATGGTATGGCGTAAACCACCGAATAGCCACACCATATCATCCTCAAACGAGTGGTCAGGTGGAGGTATCTAATAGACAAATAAAGGAAATTTTACAAAAGACGGTAAGGCCCGATCGAAAAGACTGGTCAACAAAATCAAATGATGCTTTATGGGCTTACCGGACTGCTTTTAAAACACCTATTGGTACCACCCTCTATCGGTTAGTTTATGGAAAAAGATGTCATTTACTTGTGGAACTTTCCCATCGTGCATTATGGTCCGTTAAAAATGTTAATTTAGATTATGAGTGTGCAGGTAAAGAAAGGAAGTTGAATATATGTGAGCTGGAGGAGCTGCGAGATGAAGCTAATGTGTGTCAGGGTATAAAAACAGAATGAAGCAAGTGCATGATGCCAAGATAAAGAGGAATACTTTTGAAGAAGGACAACAGGTCTGGTTATATAACTCCAGAGCAAAACTGTTCCCGGTTAAGTTAAAGAGTAAATGGATGGGACCGTATCAGGTGAAGCGTGTCGGTCAGTTTGCCGAGGTCGAAATTGAAGATTTTGACGATCATCTAAGGCAGGTAGTGAATGGGCATCGGTTGAAAACATACTTGGAAGACACGGATTTGAATAAGAGCATACATGAGTCGGTGGTGAGATTTATAGCTACTACACCATCATATTCAGCCGACTGTTAAGGGCCAGGTAACGTCAGGATGTAGACTTTAAGCTCATCGCTTCTCGGGAGGCAACCCGAGCGTATTCTTTTTTTTTGTAAATAAAAATAAATTACTGTAGCAGTCGTAGCCTACGGCTAGCCATCCGTAGCTTACGGCCAGTCCGTAGGCTACGGACTTCGGTGTCTGCTTTATGGCGTACGGCTCACCAAAATTGACCGTAAGCTACGGCGCCTCGGCCGTAGCCTACGGTCGGGGTTCTGACATATTTATAAAAAAATATATTTTATTTTAAGAATCTATTTTCCACCACATATCTGACCTACCTTCTTCTTCTTCACCCTCTCAAAGAACCCACAACCCCTCCATCTCCATTTCTCTAACTCCCTCAATTCTTAACCAAATCCTTTGATTCCGGGCTCTAATCTTGTTATTTTTGCGAGAGGAATTCACGTGTTGTGTCGGTTTTCATCAATTCATTCTTGATTTTTACCGGATTCGTGTTGAGTGTGAAGAAACCTAAGAACCAAGTTTGGGGATTTTTAATTATAAGTGTTTTTTCTTGTAATTAAAGCTTAGTACATCATATTTCATCATTGAAAAGGTATGTATTTCACTTATTTTGATTGAAGATTTCTAAGGTTTGTGATGAAGTTTCATTTTTTACATTATGGATGTTGATTGAGGTTAGGGATTGTTATGGGAATAATTCCTCCATGCTTGTAAGATATATGTTTGATGTGCTAAAAGTAGTCAAATAAAAATACGCTAAAACTAGACACTAAGTAATACTCTAGACTCTTAAACTTAACTTAAAGTACTAACCGGCAATTGTACCAGTTGACTCTGTACAGCTAAGTAAGTCAGGATATTGAACCCACAAGACTCTTTAAATTATGTAACTAGCAAATTAGATTCGACTAAAAGACACGACTATTTATTAATATTGTTTAGGTTAAACTAAATAGTATTAAACTAAAAGTAAACCGTAATTAATTAAATATAATAAACTATAATGATTACTTAAACCTAATTGATTATTGTATTAATAAACTTAAAACTATTTAAACCCTAATTAATTAAAATATGATAAACTATTAAATTACTTAGATTAAATAAGATGATGAAAGTAACTATCTAGGCTAGAATCCCCTAAGTTACGGCTATAAATTAACTGGGAACCTTAAGTTATGGTACTGGGATCGCAAGATAAACCCTTGATAGAAAACCGAACAGGACCCTTGAACCTCCAAGAAGACACCTATGAGTTTCTAACAAGTTTTAAGACGCACCAGTTTTAAATATCAAACTTCCTTACGGTTATTTAATTATTTATGTTTAAGTATCTTTATCACTTAATAGACTAAGTTGACAATCAAATATAGACAGACTCCTTACAAAGAACTAAATCTAGCAATCCTCACCAACAAAGATCTATCAATAACCTATCACCTTACAACTTTCTAGGCTAGCAACTCACTTTTATTTATTTAATTAGTTTTATTGTTTCTATGATCTTATTCGAATTCAATTACAAACTAATCAAGAATACACAGTAAATGGCCTAACAAAACCCTATCCTATGAAACAATCAACAAGGACAATGTGAAACAATAAATCTAAGTAAATAAAACTAAGTAATCATACGCATCAATTTCATTAAACTCAAAAATTTATTTAAAACATAAAATCCATAACGAACGAAATCCTAATCAAAATCAAACCAAAAAAAGGTTCATCACGACCTAAGTAGTTTATAAAGTTTATCCTAGCATCGAGTAATCTAAATCAAACAAAGTAGATAAATAAGAAAACATGGTGAAAGTATGAGAAACGGAAAATCAAAGATGATAAAACCCACAATCTTCACTAGCGAACGTATGTCTCATCACCAGATGTTCTCGTGCCTCCAAAACCGTCACGAAACTCATATAATAGCTCTTGTATACTCCAAATTCGTCTGGTGGCAACAGGGTATTCTTCAGGTTAAGGTTAAGGGTGTATTTATAATGAAACAAGGCCCAAACATGACAAAACACGAAAACTTTCTAGACACAAAGGGTGGCCGCCACCCGTGACCATGAATAGCACCCATGGCCACGTGACATAGCTTACAAAATCAGGGGGCCGGTCTTACCGGTTCTCCTTCCGGTTCATTTTCTGATGTGTTCCGGCTTCTCGTTTAGGCTCGTTTTGACTCGTTTTTTGCCCTTTTCGATCACGATCAACTCCCGGAACCTACAAAACATAATAATGTTAGTTGTATACAAATCTTGACTAAAAATGAACAAATACTAATTAAATATGAAATAAAATATACAAGGGAAACATATATATTTAGCATTATATCAATGTTCTTAGGGGATTGGAATATGGGTGACATTGGTTATAATGATTTGGTTATGTTGACTTGTTGAATTTTTACAAGATGGAAGTTGATGATAGTTTGATTAATGTTTATAAAATTAACATAAGCATGTTGGGTTAGTTGAATATATCAAACCTTTTCAAGTTAAAGTTTGAAGTAATACTTATAAGCATTAAAGTAACAAGTCACATACCTGTTTCCAACAACAAGTGTGAGGAAGTTTTTTTTGGGGAGGGGGGGGGGGGCTTGCTGTGTTGCATATGCCGGTTGACTTGCATTGTTTGGTTGGATGTGATTGTGTAGGATGGGAAGAACTGGTGACACGAGGAAGAACCTGTCAAGAAACAAGGGAAATGTTGCCTCGTCGTTGGTTGACCCACCGCCTTTTCCCAAGCAAATATTGATTTTTCGAGATGACGAGGACGAGGAGGACCCAATGCAAGAGCCATACGGAGACGAAGGGATGACGCCTCCCCTTAAGACACTTTTCTTAGGGGGGGGGGCTCTATCGGGAATGGATCTATATTGGCAAGAGGAGTAATATAATGATGAAATAACCAAACTGAAAAACAAGAGATCGGGATGGGTATATGTGCAAAAAACAGGTGAGGAAAAGTCAGTTGAGGCCGTTTGGTATTGTGACTATGTTTGAGAATTTGGGTTGTGCGGCGGCTCTAAAATGCTATGATGATGAGGATAAGGAGATTTATATGGAAACTATTCAAGAATGGGTTGCATCATTGAGAGTTGATCGGGGACATAATTTGCCGAAGACGATGAGGTTGATTGGAAAGGCAAGTAACAAAGAAGTGGTCATGTCATTGGAAACCTTGCGTCGTATAGCACCATTCGATTCAAAACCATCAGTAGAGTATGTGTAACCCTCAGAGGAGGAATTATATGCAAACCCAGATAAACATCCTTTGTATGAGAGAATGAAACTTGAGCTTTTTAAACCAGGATTTGCTCATACGATGCTGCGAAATAATTTGAAGATGCAAGTGAGATTGTTGTTGAGTTTGGTGATTCATAATGTCATTCCAAGGCGAGGTCATAAAACTCAAATTCAAAAAAGGGAAATTTTGGTGTTGTATGCATTGATGACGGGTACATCGAAGATTTCTTACTGCTGTTTGGTCATGATGAACATTTGGATGGCAATAGAATCGAAGGCAAAGTTAATCGTACCACACTGTCGTTTGATTACAATATTGTTGAAGGCAGCGGATACACCCATGGTTGAAAAGAATCTTAGCCCTTTTGATAAAGAGCAATTGCAGAAAGAGGGGTTGATTTACCACGAGCATGGGGGATATGTTTATATCCAACACTTTGATACGCAGATGCAAATGAGGGCACTGAAGAGTGGTCATGGAGAGAATGTGATTGAGGAACGGTACATGTTTCTTCCTAATAGTTGGGGTCATCAGGTTTCACGAGGTACAGTTGGAAGTGAGCAGGGTGAGAGTTCATCGGGGCAGCCACAACAGGCCCCGATTTAGCACCCACATGAGATGGTTCAGGATGATTCAGGGATGGTTGACTGGCTTCAGGCGTCGAGACCACCAGTCTATGGTAGATGGAGTAGTGAGTTTCAGTACATTTTTGATCAACAGAACAGGAATGCGGAGATGTAGCGGAGGGAGACGCAGAGGTTATATGATCGGATGGAGTTGTGGAATCAAACTCATGCATATAATTGGCAGCAAGAGATAAATGACAGATACGAGGATGATCGCTAGAGTAGAGCGCATGAGGCATGGCATCAGGGTGAGCCAGTGGTGGATAATCCACCAATGATCGATTACACAACTCTGGGACAATTTGATAGGAGTACACACTATCCACCACCTCAGATTCATCATTCGAGGTGGGTGGATCCTCATGCAGATGCAGCTCGTGATGTTGGTGCGGGTAGTTCGTCAGATGCTTTTAACTTCTCTGGTATTATGGATACCATGAGATCTATCTTTGGTGACCCGCAACCACCTTATTATTGAGCACTCACTTCTCCGTTGATTAGGTCCATGTGTCTCTCCCTATCTTTTATATACTGTTGACTTTTTATATTTGTGTTCATGGGCGGTCGGGTGGCGTGTCGAACTTTTAGGTCATGTGGTTGGTGTTTGTGTTTGGTCTATGTTTAAAACTATACATGTTTTATTTTATGGTGTGCAACTCTATTTGAATCCCGAGATGGGTAGTCATTTGTTACTTGAGTGTGATTGGCATGAACTTCTCGTGTTTTGCATCTCTTTTATAAAATATAGGTTACATTGAGCGTAATTTTAATCTCAAGTGCGGGGATGAAAAAATTAAAATTTTTAGCCTTAGAGTAGCTTGATTGTGCACAAAATCCGGAATTGTAACTTGTTAATTGTTAGTATTAATGCCAAGTAGAGGTCTTTGGTCATGGTCAGTTTTTAAGCTTCTCGAAAGTCTTCCCATGCAAATGTTTTTCAAAAAATAAAATTAAAATGGACCGTTTAGATGGGGATAACGAGTCAGGGGATGGGTACACATGTTTCATGTCGACAGCCAAATTCCTCCGGTACGTGTGTGAGATTTGCCTTATATAAAATACACATATAATAGATAGTATATACACATGTCATATGAGTGCTATTATAGAGAGTAACCAGTATGCTCATGATATCTAGAATTTGGTTGTCTCATGCATTTCAAAATTTTAATACCACCACCTGTATGGAGAAATAGGACTGTAGAAAACCCACATTACATTGGCCTTTAAAAATAATAAAACAATAATAATAATAATAATAATAATAATAATAATAATAATAATAATAATAAATCCCTACCCTACATTATCACTTAGGAGCCAATTGTTGTCTTTCCCATTTTTCTTTATTCTTTTTAACCCACATTACAAGTCGTATTAACCTTGACCTTTTATTTTTACCCTGTGGATGAAACCTGGTATGTTGGAGTTGTATATAAGTTGTTTGACGAGCATAGTACACAATGTACATATGTCTTAGGTCAGTATTTTCTTATGTAATGTCAGTTATTTGTGTATGTAATTTTGTCAGCTAAAAGAAAAAAAAGGTGGAAAATCAGAAAAACTCAAAAAGAGTTAGTGTTTAAAGTCAGTTTTGGCTGTAAATAGTTGCTAGTGAGTTGTTTGTTTATTTGTTTGAATAAATTAGGTTTCATCCACCATAAGCCACTAAATAAATCCGCTTTCACACCCTAACCTAAGCCACAGCAAAACCCTTGGTTCTATTCTCTATGCAACCGGTGGGTAGTGGGTGGAGATATGACTTGCTTCAAAGCTTATTACATTGTGTTCATACTTGGTATAGACGGCAGAGAGATACTAACACATTTTTTTGCTGGTCCAGATATTAAACCGAGTGGAGAGATGTTATATTATAAGGGGTATGAACATGTGTGCCTTAACCGGAAAAAAAGTAAACTCATTTGGGCGGTTTCATAGTTTTAAAACGTATCATTAAATTGTTTGGTGTGTTATCAACATTGACAGTGTCAGTTCCTGGGAATTGGGTATGACCTTATACCTTACTAGTAAAAATATTGATAATTGATGAACCATCAATCGAGGTGTATGTGTTGCATGAGAGTTTGCTTGAGGGCAAGAAAATGATAAGTGTGGGGATGTGATGTGTGGGTAAAATAATGTGTATTAAGTGTTTAATTTCATGTGTTTTTGTTAGTTAAATATATCGAACATGAGTACTTTGAGTGTGTTTGTGGTTACAGGTGTGCGGAGCTTAACGAAGCTTATTTAGATCTAATTTGGAGTGTTTATGGATGGAAGAATCAAGATTATGCGAAGAGAGGTGATCGGGAGCTTAACCGGGCTATCAAGAATGAAACTATACGAGAAAACGGAATTTTGGAGCAGGGCAAGCCGTAGCCTACAGCCTGATATTGACGTAAGGCAGACAAAGATAGCCATAGCCTACGGCCCGGCCATAGCTTACGGCCGGGTCTGACAGAAAGAGGGATTTTGGGTGATTTTCTTCCATATTTAAGAGATAAAACCTAAGATCGTAATTATTCATTATTCACCACTTTTGGGACACCTTGGAGGCCACTTTTCATCACCATAACACATCCCAATCATAAGGTTAATTCATGAAATCCTTCCCCAACATCATAATCAAGAGAATGAAGATCGAGATGCAAGGCTAAAGGCTTCATAACCATCTCCGGGCATAGGGTTGAATTGTTTGTTAGGTTTTGATATCCTATACTTTTAACTTTGGATTTGGATTTGGTCAATCATTCGGTTGATCAATTCTTCGTGCTTGTTTGTGTACTTAAACGGTTTTTAGTAATTGATTGCTTAATCTTTTGTTAGTTAATTGATTTGTGGTCATCAACAATTAGGATTAAGTTCTTTCGTCATTGACCCATTTATCATTAACCATATTATTGATTTTGTATTTCAACACTTAAAACCGATAATCAAATAGATTTTCATTAATCTGTGTCAATTGTTCGGATTCAGTTCTGACGTTCAACATAGCCAATCGTTAAGTCTTTTGGTTTACATATTTTAACATGAAATCGTCCAAAGAAGTTTATCAATTTTCTAACTTTCTTCGAAACATGTACCCTAGAGTTTGGTTATTTTCATATCATTGTTTACAAACCACTCTTTTAAACCGCTTGACATCGCTTGTCCATTTTAATTACTTCATAATAAAATTTGAGTTTCACTTGCACTCTCCACTAATTCCTTGTGGATTCGACACCTTACTTTCCCTTGCTAGTAAAGGTATTTTATAAATGTTTTTGATTGACCTTTTGACATCGATCAGCATGCATGCAGGTGAGTAGAATGACACAACTGGCTTGAGGTAGGACACATGGCATTGAAGAATAAAGGTTGTCATCGTAAGAAGAAATAATTATGTTACATTTTTATGTTTAACTTGTATGATATGTGTTAATGTTTTTGAAGAGTTTTGGATATTTGTAACAAATGGTTGAAGATTTTATCATTCCACACAAGTTTTAGTTCACTATAATATTTAGAATTGTGTTCATGAGTAAATCAACATCCAAGTAGGGCACCTGGGCTTTGGGCCTTATATCAACATGAGACAACAGTGATGTGTCGAATTACTTAGGAGGTGTTTGTGTTTTCTGAAAAGCTTTTCCTGGCCTCTTTTGTCTACACTATGAAGATCACGCGCTCGCGTTTCGGTCTGCAATGTGTTTGTTTTTCGAAAGACCTTTCATTAAAAAGGTTTGTGCACCCTCTTCTTGAAACAGACGTGGACCATGTGCTTCAAACCTCTTCTGCTTATTATTCAAACCCTAACCTGAACATATTATTCGTCTCTTTTAAACCCTAGCTCCTCCACCCATCTTCTCCACCACTCTCTCCATCGTTACATCTCCGGCTACTCCCTTCACAGCCTCTGTCGTCCCCCTCCGCATTCTTTGCCACCGTTCCTTGCATCCAGGTATTGTCATACGCATTTGTTCTTGTAGATGATGAGTTTACGTGGCCTTTATGAGTAGAGAATAAACTATAAAGTGCTTTAATTTGGAATCCAAAAAAGAGTGATGTGATTATGGTTTTTCTATTGAACTTTTTTGAGAAGTTTGACTTGGTTCATCATAGTTGGTTTTTCCTGGCCAAAAGCAACGAGGAGGTGGCGTTGTTAATTCACATGAAGCGGAGGAAGAAGAAGACAAAAAACATTAGAAATTGTTTTTATTTATTTATTTATTTTAATGTTTTTTTGGGTGATTGCCAATTAACACAAGTACAAGATAATGCCTATAACCTACTCTCTACTCAAATTTTAAACTCGTTTTAACCTATTTGTTTAACTCGTTATGAAGATTTTGTTTTCATTTTATTATTAGAATAATATAATGCTATAGTTATTACTTTAACTTTATTGTTATTTACCTATAATAATTTCATATACGTTATTTGAAGATTATCACCGTAACCTCGGTCATTTATTTCTCCACAACATAAGAAGTTTTTCTACTCTAACAAACATAAAAGTTTTCTATTAGGGCCCTCCGAACTGGATCCTCTGGTATCGCCACTGATATAAACTAGAAGCCGCGTGTTGTTGTGGGTGTGAAACTTTTTGATTTTGATGTATTCGCTATTGTAAAAAATGTTTTAAAATCATCATCATCGTACTCAGTAAATCCCACAAATAGCAAAGCTATAGTAAAAAATGTTTAAAAATGTAGGAACAAATGATTTAAAAATAATGTTATTGTAATTTTAAGAATATTATTTTAGTGTTGTTTGACTATCATTTAAATTTTGATGTTGAAGACATTTTTATTAAAATTTCAGGTTATTTAAAATGTTTAGTTTATTCTAGCAGTCTGCATACGTTAAAAAAACAATAGTATTCTTCTCGCAGACTGCAGAGGTTTGATCCACTTTTTTTGCTACAGACGCCTTAAGATGTGGTCCGCAGACTGCAAAAACTTTATCTCTGAAAAAACAAACAACTCCTTAGTGATTACGATTGCGAAATTCTCTACCATCCCAGTAAAGCGAATGTCGTGGCCGATGCCCTTAGGTATTAAGTTAGTATCAAATATATTTTGCATCATAGCATCATCATCCAAAATGATCTTCAAAACTGCATCTATTAAGCCCAATGCACCTCAGTTGATGAAGGCAACATATAAGATGAAATGTCGTGTGGAGCTGAACTTCAACTTGAACCAAACATGATGGCTTATTTTACTTCCTCAACCATTTATAGGTTCTCTATCGTGACGAACTTCACACTTTTATTCTTGATGAGGCTCATAAGTCGCGATATTCTGAAAAACTCGGTGCAGATAAAATGTACTTCGATCTTCGTTCTATCTATTAGTGTCCCGGTATGAAAAAGGATATGGCACTTTACGTTTCAAAATGTCTTACATGCTCAAAGGTTATATCCGAAAACCAAAAACCTTTTGGTCCACTCAAGTAAACCCTGATTTCCATTTGGAAATGGGAAGACATTGCCATGGACTTTATCACCATTTTACCCACCATTCAAAAGCAAAATGATAGTATTTGAGGTAATCATCTATCAATTAACCAAATCGGCTCACTTCATCCCGATCCGAGAGAAGTACTTCGTAGAACAACTCACTCAAATCTATGTCCGAAAAATCATGTGCCGCCATGGTATACCTTTGACCATCATCTCTGATTGCGATGCTCGTTTCACTTCTCATTTTTGGAGATTGCTTCAAGATGCTTTGAGAACTCGCCTTGATCTTAGTACCGCTTATCACCATCAAAACGATGGTCAATCTGAACATACAATCCAAATCCATGAAGATATGCTTCGATTGTGTGTACTTGACTTTGGTGGAAATTGGGATTCTCATATTCCGCTTATTGTGTTCTCATACATCAATAACTTCCATTCTAGCATTGGTATGGCTCTGTTTGAAGCTCTCTATGGTCGCAAGTGTCGTTCTCTGATTTGTTGGAACGAGATTGGTGAAGATCAAATCACCCGTACCGAGATGGCGCAAGACACTACTGATCATATCGATCAAATCCGTAAGAACCTTCTCGCCGCTAGAAGTCGTCAAAAGAGTTATGCCGATTAACTGCAAAAGCCTCTCACATTCATCGTTGACGACCTTGTCCTTATAAAAGTATCCCTTTATAAGGGGGTAGTCCATTTTGGAAAGAAAGAAAAACTAGAACCTCTCTTCGTATGCCATTCAAAATCCTAGAATTGGATAAGTAGCTTATAGATTAGAGTACCGCAAGAACTTACCAGTGTCCATCCGAAGTTTCATGCCTCGAACCTTAAAAAGTGCTTTGCCGAGGGTAATCTTCACATACCCCTCGACGAAGTGCGTATAGACGAGAAAATGCAAATGGTTGGACGTCCCGTTCAAATCATGGATCATAATAAGAAACAAACCAAGCGAAGCCGCATCCGGTTTGTCACACCCCAGCCTACGACGGAATGTCGGGGTGTGAAACGTAGGTTCACAGCTCACAAAGTACTATCATACAAATGTAAATATGACAATATCTACTTAACTATTTAAAATAACTAAAAAAAGTTCAAATCAAATTACAAAACAAATCCAAAATAGCCAAATATCTCAAAAGGATAAAACCAAACACAAATAGTCTTGTTATTAATTTATCCATGGTTGTAAAAATTGCACCTAGGCGCCTAGTACTCCCCGACTAAGTCCAAGTATTCCCAACTCCCCGGTCGGCCGTCTAAGGTCCTCCGACGAATTTTGCAACCTTGATTTTATCTTAAGGCATCTCTAAATGTTTCTTCACCTTAGCTTCAAACCAAATGATAGCCTTCACATGCATACAAAATAATAGAGTTTGTCAACACGAGGTCAAGTGAGAAAGTCAACTGCTTTGATATAATAATAATATTTAAATAATATAGCAAAACTGATATTGTGAGTGTAAATCAATTAATCCGTGAGCAAATAAAGGGTGTTAGTTGATCATGCCTCACGAAAACAGGCTATGGCTACTTTGACAGTCGTATGATCATACTATAATGTGATTATGTTGGATCTCTCCGAATGCGATAAAGTAAAACAACTGAACAAGTAGTAGTTAGTCATTTAATTGATAAACACACAATATTCATAGTATGCTAGTGCATATATAATATAATATGTAAATAGTAATAGGTACGAATATGTTCCCAAAACGTTTAAAATCAGTAAATGTTAACTATGCGAGTTTTAGTGAATAATAAAAATAAAACAAGAAACCGAACTTTTAATGTGCTATTTGAGTTAACCTGAATGAACATGAAACTTGGAGACATTAAACTAGAATTAAAACCGAGAACACCGCAATTAGAATCAGGTTAATTGGGTGTGTAAAACTCAATTTATGAGATTTTAAGATTTAAGCGAGCTGGTACTATTCAGAATCCGAACTTAGAGTCAGGAGTTGGGTTTTGACCAGTACACTCAAAGTTTAATTTTGAACAAAAAAGTCTTATGGACCGACGGCTATTTCCGACCCGAAGATAGAGAAATTAGTAAGTCAATTATGTTTGACTAAAATGCCCTTAACGAGTCGTGATCAAATTGACCACTGAGACTCTCTTAACTAGAGAAATTGATTGAGGGCTTTGGTGATTTAGATGAAAACCTACAAAAATGCAGAAGACAACTTACCCGGAAAGTGATTAGAACTACATAAAATTCGTGGTCAAAAAATTCTTGAACTTGAAAGTCAACGTAGCAAGACGAACTTGATTAATTCTTGATGAAGATGATGAAATAGGAGAGGGATTTTGTGGGTTAATGCTATGAACGACTGAGACAAAGGGTTTTAGGTTTGGAGGATGTCTTTGGGTTAAAAACACAGAGGTTTGTGTTACTTGTTTTGGTAATTTACTCAATTAAGGAAATCGAATAACAATATTAAGACAAAATCTTCATAAAACGTAGAAATTTAATCTTGTAGAAGGGAAAAGGAATGTGGACATGCACCGGGTCTAAAGGGGTTTTCTTGGAGCTTAAAACACGAGATTGAAAAAAAACGACTTAACATTAAACGAAAATTCAAAACTAAAATTCTGTTGATCTGGGTCCATTCGTGTTACGCTAAGGAGCAAGGGTCTGTCCCTTCGCGCTACGCTAAGGAGCAAGTTTATTAGATTTTGGTTTTTGGCAGATTTAGCCCCTAAAGTTCCAAAAGTGCATTTTTTTGGCCATTTTAAGAGTTTCTAAGAGCTATTTATTAAGGGTGTTCACTTTCCAATTTTCGTGGTATTTAGGTCAAATCGTAGCCAAACCGCTAGTAACTATTTTCTATTTTCGTAAACCGAAACCAAACTGTTAAATTCTTAAACCGAACCGTTAATAACGATTTGGTTCTGGTTTGGTTTCACGGTTTGAACTTGTTGGGGGATTTATTCAAAATGTCAAAAATAATTTATAAAATTTAATTGTATAGCTCTCGATAATTTACAGAAATTAACAAATACCATTATACTAACTGATTTCTAGGTTCTTATTTGAAAACATGGAAGGTTAGCTAAAGTCTTTTGTGTTTTAGATTAGGCTTAGCCCAAATTTTCTTATATACTGCTAATCTTTATATTTAGTAATGTATGTTATAAGCATTAATAATTTTTATTTAATTATGTCTACTAATATATTTGTATACACATAAATATATAAAATATTTAGAATATATATATATATATATATATATATATATATATATATATATATATATATATATATGGGAGGGATAAGTTGAGAGTTATAAGAACTTTAAGAAACATTTTACACCACTCATTTATTAAAAATTTGTGGTTCATATTAAATTGGATTAAAATAATAAAACAACTTATTTAAAATAATTGAATGCTACTTAAAAATTTACCTAAAGTACAAAAGGGCAATTCAGTAATTTAATCACTCACCGTCTTCTTTCAAATTGTAAGAGATGTTAACATCACATCATCATCGTTCATCAAAAATATTTTATAAAATGATTAATTATTTTTAACAAAACCAAATAACACATGATGTTTAAAACAAACTATTAAAATAAAAAATAATCTGAAACATGACTCTCATATCTAATAAAATATGTATTATATATGAATAATACGTGTTAATATTATATTCATGTATTTCAAATTTAAACATAATTTTCTTTCACGAAAAGATAATGTAAATATCTTTAAATTAAATATAGATATTAAGAAGATTATAAATCTACTTGTTCTTTTTTTTTTTCATGATTCTCGCCATCCAAATCGAAACGGGATCAAATTATTTTCTTGCAAAAAAAATACTATAAAATAAATATGCAGTGTTAAGTGCCGCTAATATTAGTATATTATGTCTTTTTTAGCTATATATTTTTGTAGTTTTATATATATATATATGGCTATTAGAGAGCAACAAACGTAGTTTCATGTAATGTATAAACTTAATGTGTAGTAATTTTAGGTAAGTTTTGTAGTTCTAATAATTTATGTAACTTGTGTTGATTTTGTAATCCCGGTAATTTTATATAATTTGTCTAGTTTGAGTAATTTAATTATCCAAATTACAAAAACTACACAAAATATCCAACTTACTACACAATACGTTGAATCCAAAACTTAAATAATCAGAGGATAACACCTCTATATATAGAAGACAGGTCTAGTTCGTTACACATTCCATAACGAACTAGACTCCTGCTTCGTTACATTACATTAAATAATAAACAATAACGAACCGCCCCCTGATTCGTTAAACATCCTTAACGAATCAGTAGGAAACTTAACTTAAGGTCTAGTTCGTTACACATCCTTAATGAACTAGATTATTCTTCTAACGAACTAGCTTAACTTAATATAATAACTTTTACATTAAATTAAAGATAAATACAAAACGATAATTACAAACACTCGAGACGCAAAACCGTGTACTAACATTTACACCAATTACACAAATTATCAAAATTACATTAATTATCCAATCAAAAAGTACCAAAATTACATAAATTAACAATTACATATATTATACAAAGTACATAAATTACATGCACATATTACATATGTTACATAAAATACATAAATTAATGATGTTACCCAAATTAAAAAATTATAGAAAGCCAAAGGTTGGGATGATAAAAGACTAAAGGAAGATTGGAATCTTCTCAACCTCTTTGAAAACGACTAAGTATGGTAACCGAGCAAGCTTAGGCCTCCCAACAAGCTTTTACTTGGCCTAGCGTGGTATTTTGCTTTCCCAGCAAGGTTATCTTCTAGAATTCCTCTTAAGTGATAAACCGAGAAAGGTTCGCTTTGTCTATCAAGGTTGTTCTTTTAAGTCAAGCAATGTCTGTTTCCTAGCAAACTCTTAACTAAGCCAAGCTAAAACCAAGTCTTTTGGTAAATCTAGCAAGGTTTATTCATAATAAACAATGGTCCCGGCAAGCTTGAAGGAAGTTGATCAAGAAATTATTTAAGGACTTTTAACGAGCAAGGTTCAACTCAGAGCAAGCTACAATGTTACCAGCACACTTGGATTTGCTGAATAAGTTAAGTTAACAAAAGGTTGAAGGGACTTATGAAGAAAAAGTTTGCTCGTTGAACTATTATCGGGCAAAATTTGATATAGTCAAGAGGATTGAAGTTCGCTAGGTGAATATTTTCTAAGGAAAATATTCTAAGTAAAGCTTGCCCGGAGAACTGTTCCCCAACACACTTAAAGGTTACCAGGTCTACTCGATAAAGACAAATGCTTCAAAGCTTGACCGAAGACCTGTTTTACACTTAGCATTTATTGTAATACGTTTGAATATGATTGTATTAATCATTAGGGGTTCTAAAAAGGGAATGTCAGGTGTCAGGCTAGGCCTATAAAAGGAATATTTTAGGGCACGCCTATGACACACCTGAGGCTAGCGATAATAGTGATTTGACGTAGACTCCCTCATGTACGGAAAGCTGCTATAGATCCTAACATTCCATATTTTTTCTTAGGCTTATCCGTTCATCTGGACTTATACGGATGTAAATACTTATTCGTGAATTGATCTTATACGGATGTTGCATCGTATATGTTAAGCAGACTTAAACGGCTGTTGAACTTATACAGACGTGTGTCTTATACGTTTGTTGGACCTTATACGTTTTAACTTTACACATTTGATGAACCTTATACGTGTATAGACCTTATACGTTGATGGACCATATACGTGTATACTTGTTCTTTATAAATTTGGTTTTAAAATTTACTAACATATGTTTGTTTGAGTGTATATGTGCAGATGGTGAGAATTAAGGATTTTGATGTGAACCATAAAATTTGTGCTTTCCTTGATGGTTCTGATCATAAGATGGAACCGTTTCGTTTCATTTTGCCATTCTTCGAGATATCAAGGATATTTAAAGTGATCACAACAAACACTGTTATTATCAAGGAGCTGATTGTTGAATTTTGGAACAATGCAAAGCTTGAAGAGGAATGCATAAAATCAGTGGTCAAGCAGAAAGAGATCATAGTGTCCAAACAAGTGATAAGAGATGTTCTGGAACTTGGAGATGAATCGTCTGATCCTACGTGTTTGGATGAACGATTGTTGAAAGGTTGTTTGCTGAAGATGGGGTATCAAAATGAACTGGATAAAGGATTCTTGAAGACTAGGCTTTCTAGACCTTACAAGTTTTTGGTAAATGTGATCGTTCACTGCTTTGGGCACAGGATGGGTTGATATGAAGAAATCCTTGATTATCATATGTGCATGATGACTGCATTGAGCTTGAACTTGAAGTATAACTTTTCCAAAGTTATCTTTGAGCATATGAAGTTGTATTTTGACAACAAATGGTTGATGTATCCAGAATTTATTTAGTTGATTATCGATCATGAATTTCTTGTTGTTTATAAGTCTGGGGAGGTGATGAAGCTAGCTTATATGTCGGTCACTGGATGTGCTAAGCTTAAGACTTATAGGAAAAAGGATGAAGATCAAATTCCGAAATTCAAAGCTTTGTTTGGTCATTTGCTGAATCCTTATTATGTGGCCCCTTCTAATAATCAGTGGAGAAAGGATGAGAGTGACTCTGATAGGGAAAATGAAAATATGAGAATGCAAGGTTATGCTGCATTGGGAGGAAAATGGTTTGTTAAAGCTGAGGATGCTGACACTGAAAGTTCTCAGAAGATTAAAAAAAAATGTAAGCGTGCGGTGAAAACTGAGATTGTTACACCTCCAGCTCCTATTATAGTTCAACAAGAACCTGTTCAAGCTTAAAAAGACCCAGTTGTTGATAAATCTATTGATGATAAGGAAACAGAGTCTGACAATGAAATTCCTAAGAAAGTATTAGCAAATCCTAGGGAAAAGCATGATTATATTAAGGAACGAAGGACAAAGAAAAAGTCTGATGATGATGAAACCTATGTTCCTGAAGCCAGTCAACTGAAGAAGAAAAGGTGTGTCAAACATATGGTTAAAAGGTTTGTTATTGACAAATGCTTAGTTGATGAGCCTGATTATGAAATTGGTCAAGGATCATCTGTTGAGAAAACTCCTGAGGTGATCAAAGCACCCGTATCTGTGAAATTACCTGAGAAACCACCGGAGTTTGAGGTAAAATTGGATGAAGCCATTGATCACTTATTTAAGACACTGAAGTTTTCTCCAAAAGTTGATGAAGCAGTACACAAAAAAACACCTAAAGTTGATCCCAAAGTTTCGCAATCATCTGAACCTAAAATTTCACAACAGTCTTTTTCAGATGTATTTCTACAGATTGATGGACCTTCTAAGGAAGATGTTGAATTGTTGAAGGAAAGGGTGGCAAATCAGGATGTGAGGATAAATAGTTTGTTTGATGAAAATTCTCATCTTGGTGCTGATAAGATTGATATAAAGAAGAGGATGGACGAAAGTGAATGAAAGAGAAAACTATCTGATGATTTGCTCGTGGAAAACATGAAATATTTCATTATAATTGAGCAGAAGTTGGGTATACGTTTAAACTCGGAGGTTGATCGAGCTGAGGTTGGAAATACTGTGTATGAAAGGGTGTATGGTGGAGATATAGGAGTAGCTGAAGCATCTTTCCGTGTAGAATATGATTTGGACAAGGCTGCTGATAAAGGAAAATAAAAAATCGAAGAGCCTATTATTGAAACTATGATTGAAGATTTTGTGCAAGCTGGTGAGCCTAGTCATATGGATATTCAAGTTACAGAGCCTGTTTTGAATGATGTGCCAGTAGTTATTGAACCTGTTGAACAATCGATTATTGTTGAAGATGATAAAGTTGTTAAGGAGGAAGAGGAAGATAAAGAAGATTATGAAATGTTAGATTTCTGTGATACTGATAATGATGACTTTGATGATTTTGATGATGATGACACACCGCAAGGTGGTGCTAGTTCGGTGTGGAAAGGTTGATAGAATTTTGAGCCTGATGGTGGTGATGTTCAAAAAGATGATCCACCACAAGAATCAAAATCTGAAAAAGCACCGACTGTTGAGTCAAGATATGACCTAAAAATGATCATAAGGAATATTGGAATCTTCTCAACCTCCTCAGAAATTTATAAGTATGGAACTGGGAACACCTGAGGCATCCGAGCAAGGTGTTACTTAGCCGGGCATGATAGTTTGCCTACCGGGCAAGGTTATCTTCAAGAAATCTTCTTTAGTGCATATCCGAGCAAGGTTCACTAGTTAGTGAATACCCGAGCAAGGTTCACCAGTTAGTGTATACCCGGGCAGGGTTCACTATATATAGCAAGTTTTTTCTTCATATCCGAGTAAGATTTACCCCGGGTAAGCTCTTGGCTAACCAAGCTTATGAAACCAAGTAACATGGGAAGACTGGGCAAGGTATTCATTAATAATAGTGGTCCGAGTAAGCTTGTTGAGAGTAATGATATACTTCAAGTAAAATCAGGCAGAGTTTAACTCTAGCAGAGTACAGTGCTATCGGGAACACTTTGCTAATAAGCTATTTCATAGCAAGGAGTTAAAAGGATCATGGAAGAACAAGGTTGCTCGTAAGATCTTTTCGGGCAAAGTCTGATAAGGTCAAGAAGATTGAAGTCTGCCAGGTGAAAGTTAAAAGTCTACCCGGAAACTGTTCCCGAACACACTTCTTGGTTACCAAGTCTACAAAGGAAGGCAAAGCATAAAGTCTACTCGGAGAAGATTACTTCTACAAAGCCTACCCGGAAGACTTGTTTTACACTTAACATCGTTTTGAATATTTTATATTTATGGTTTCTATATGGAATAACAGCTGTCTTGAGGTGCCAGGCCTATAAAAGGAATATTTTAGGGCATGCCTCAAAGAGAGTAGACCGACATAGACATTTCAGAGAATATTTGTTGTGATGGCTGTCTAAGAATAGAATGGACATAACTTTCCATAAGAAACCCTAAAATCGATTATCGTTTGTATGATTTATATTATATGAATGGAAATCTTTTGAGTGATTCTTGTGTGTTAGTTACCTGTTATTAATCATTAAAGAAACTACCCTGTTTGTTATTGATTCCGCCTTTAACAAATTGTTTCTTTCCTAAAATAGCAACCGTCATTAACTCGCTTGTCGACACATTAAATGTGTGAGTTATGACTTGATTGTGATTAAGAGTGAATATTCGGGACCGACAAGTGGTATCAGAGTTTGTTGATTGCTGATTTGGGTAAAGAACTTGTTGCTTATTGAAGATCTGAAGAAGAACAATGACGTAAGCAAAGCACTGTTCCATTGGAGAGTGACGTCAGCTGCTCTGTTCTTCTTTTCCGTCCAGATCTACAAACATCCGGAGTTCTCTTTTCTTTATTTTAGTTAAAGTATACATCTTTATTGTCATTTCTTGTTCCAATCGGACAAGATTCATCAGATCTGAGGATTTGATAGTCAAATCTGATTATCTGATTTTTGTCACTTTAAAATTTAATTTTTACTCTGTTTTTGTTTCGTTTTTCAAACCAAGATGTCTGGTCTTGAAGAACAAGAAGTGTCCACTAACAAAATACCTAGACTCTATGGACAGGAAAACTTTACCAAATGGAAAGTACTCTTTGAAGCGGCTGTGTGCTACAACGATGTAGACATGTGGAATTCGATCAAAAATGGGCCCCAAGCCACTGATGGTGGAGCTGCTACTGGTGCTGTAAGAGATAGGTTGAGGAAAGTGGATAACAGGGCCTTAGCAATGATTAAGCTAGGACTGTCTTGGGAAATACTTATCAACGTTGCATATCACACTACTGCAAAGGCAATGTGTGATGCAATTCTTGAAATGTTCGAGGGAAACATTGAGCTTAAGAATATAAAGAAGCAGAGGCTCAAGCAACAACTTGAGAGATTTAGATACAAAGATGGAGAAAGGTTGAAGTCCATCCTTGAGAGATTCTTGGCAATTGTGAATGACCTCCGAACAACTGATTATGTCATGACTGATTTTGACCTGAATACCAAGCTGCTCAACTCAATGTCAAAGGAATGGTACACTGCCTGCAAATTCATCCTCCAAAAGCCCAACTTCAATGATTTAAAGCTGGATGATGTAGTGTGCTTCCTTCAGGTTGCAGAAATTGAAATGATAGAAAATGAAATGATCAAAGAAGAAAAGCCTTGTTTTAATGTTTCTAATGCATTAATTGCACCCATGGGAAACTTGTCTACCAAGAACCAACAACAAATTCCCATCATAGAAGAACCAACATAACATAGTGCTGACACACCTAGATCATTTGTTGGTGGTAGCTCAAGTCATCATGGAAATCAGACAAGGTTCAATGTCCAACTTATTAAAGAAAATGAAACTGCCTCAATGGCAGGTGGACATGTTCCATACTCTGGTGGAAACAGTGGTTAAGAAAATGACACTGAAGCACTCTTCTCAATGTTCACTGAGTCATATAATGCATTTGTGGCTAAGAACTTAATCCATACCAGTGTCATCCAAGATGACTTGAACAAATAGATGCTGATGATCTTGAAGATATGGATTTAAAGTGGCAAGCTGCAATGCTAGCACTGAGAAGAAAGAGGCTATTCAATAGAACTGGTAGATCATTAGTCTCTGGGCCAAATGAAAGGATTGGTTTTGACAAGTCAAAGGCTATCTGCTACAACTGCCAACAGCCTGGACATTTTGCTAGGGAATGTAACCAGCCTAGAAACTTTCAAGCTAATCAGTTTCAAAATCAACAGCCTAGAAGCCAAATGCAGTATCAACAGAATTATGAGCAGAATTAGAACAGAAACAACAACTTCAACAACAACAATAATCCTAACTTCAACAACTTTCAACAGCATCAAATGAATAATCAACAAAATGTTCCTTAAAACCAAAACTACCAAAGAAACAAATTCTCTCAAGCTTTTCAGAACAACCTCAACATACCCAATCAAACTCAACCAAGAAATCAAGGAAATGTAGCTGTTGCTGCACAACAAGATGGTGATTTTGACTGGAGTAATCATGAAGATGACATAAAAGCTGCTAATGTTGCATTCATGGCAATTATTGAGAATGAGGATGGAACATCATCTTCTCGGGTACACTCATCACCTATCAAGGAAATGTAGCTGTTGCTGCACAACAAGATGGTGATTTTGACTGGAGTAATCATGAAGATGACATAAAAGCTGCTAATGTTGCATTCATGGCAATTATTGAGAATGAGGATGGAACATCATCTTCTCAGGTACACTCATCACCTATCAATGACTTAAATGAAACAATTATTGCTCTAAATATGAAAATAAGCAAGCTAGAGGGTGAGTGTGATGTGGTGGAAACAGTCAATTAAATATTAACTTAACTAAACAAGTAATAAAAACTAGACTTAAGACTCAACTACACAAAACACCGGCAAGTGAACCGGTCAATTGTACTAAAGCTAAGTAAGTCCGGAATATCGAACACACAGGACTCTATAAATTACGTTAATTAACTAATTAGACTCGACTTACGACACGACTATTTATTATTAATGTTTAAAGGGGGTTTTTAAACTAGGATTTAACTAAGAAAGCAAATAAACAAGTAAACAAGAAATAAGCAATTAAACACAAGATCGAAACCAATCAGAGAAGGAATCTACCTAGGTAAGAATCCCATGCATCAACAATCTGATAGCAATGGACAAATAACATGATTATGGAAACTGATTTCTAAACATATTCATCTAACAAAACCCTAAGGACCCTTAACTGAATCAAACGACATCCCAAAGAATGATTATTAGATTATTAAGCAATCAGTTATATTGATTTCCTCACAGTTATCAAATAGGGTTAATTAATAGTATCTTAGGCAAGCAATCTCACGAAACACTAAACCCTAGATAACTTGATAAGCTAAACACGACATCATGAACAAGGATCAACACACTAAGCAAGAATATTGTCACTATCTATCCTAGCATGCAATTGACCAAGACACATGAACAACTCCTCACCTTACAGCTATTGGAATTTAGCAGAACATTCAAAACCCTAACCAACTATCAACTAGCTTCTATGATCCAATGGGCCCATTCAATCACAATAATCAAAACACCAAGTAATGATTAAACATAAACCCTAAATCTAAAGAACACAATCAAGAGATATAAGATCTATGTGAAGCTATAATTAACAATCAATCAAGATAACAAACACTCATATGCATCATGAAAGAAAAATCAAGTCTTTTACTATTAAAATAACGAAACCATAAACAAAACATTAGTCCAAAGCAAGAATCAAATCAACACATGTTCATCAAACCTAGGTAGACATGAAATCTAGCCTAGCATAATCTTAATAAAAAACAAATAATTAAAACAAAAGAGAATCATGATAGATAGTGAACAAAGATGATGAAAAATAATGAAAGAACCCTTCTTAATCGATCCTTGAACACCCGCATGAAAGCTCGATGATCTCCCTTGATTCCTAGCTCCAAAAACACCTTCAACTTGGCTCTAACCTCTCCAAAATCGTTTGGAATAATTGTGTCTTCGGCTAGGGACATAATGATGTTTATATAAGCGAATACCGGGCTTGGGCTTGCAAAAACGCGCAGACCAGTAGGCCTAGGCGCCGCGCGAAGGCATATTGCCTTTTCCCTTAGCGCGACGCGGCGCCCATATGAGTAGCCTACGAATTTTTGCTTGTTATTTGTTATTAAATCATCTTAGATCTCTTTCTTGAACATAAAGTAACGTTAAGAACCTTCTAGATCATCTTTTCCTTGAATTTCAAACCACCATCTACATGAAAACAAATCGAAACGCTAAGTGGAATAATCATGTAGTCATTAACGAACAAAATGAACTCAAACTTCGCATGAAAAGATAGAAAGAATTAAAGCTTAACGTTCAAGACACCAAACGATATAAAACATGTAAATATATGAAATACTTGACTCAAAACCTAAATTAATAAAAGATAAACCAAAACACGAACTAAAACGAACTCAAAATATTAAATAACTTTACAAGGGATCCAAGATGTATAAATAGACGTATATCAGAGTGTTTTATGAAAAGAGACAGTCAAGGCACAAAGGAAGCCTAGATGAAGAGCCATTGGATATGAAGAAAATTGTCTTTGTCAAGGGAAAGGTTGAGAGAAAGGATATCAAGATAGAAGAATTTGTTCCTTTCTTAATTGACTTTGATGGTCTGAAGACTTAAAAGACAATTGGGGTTGATCCACCAAGACCAAATGAAAGGTTTAAAAAAGGGGCTGATCATGAAAAATTCAAAGGAAAAGTATGGTGCAAGAAATGTGATGAGTATGGCCATCACACTGACACCTGCAATGATTGACTTAACTTCAAACCCTTCCATGTTCCAAATGAGACAAAGTTTGGACAAGACTTTGTTCTCTATAAACTGAAATATGAAGAATATTTGAGAAAGGGGAAGGTGAGTGAAAATGAAAAGAAGAATAAGTCTGATCAGCAAGCTGAAAATAAGACCAACAAAGAGAGACAACCTGAAGTGAGATTTAAGAAAGCATTTGATAATAAAAGAAGAAGAAGTAAATCTCCTAAGAATACTGAGTATGTGAAGAAAATGAATTTCCAACCCTTGAGATTCATTCCAAAAAGTGACACAAAATCAGTTAAGTCTGATGACTCTCAAGAATCTCCAAACAGTGAAAAGAAGAGAATCAAAGGTGTTCTTCCTAGAAAGAAACCTATTGAGTTAACAGGAGATGAGAAATTCTTATTGAAACATGGTTATGAACCAGAAGGTTTTCTATGGAAACCTAAAGTTGAAATAAAAGAGGAAATAAGTGTGGATGTGAGAGACTTTTCAAGCAAGAAAGATTATGTTGTTCAAGATAGTAGCAATGAAGTTTCTAAATATGAGAGCACAACCTCATTTGTGAAAACTCCAAGAGAGTGTGGATATGAAACTGATGATTTAGATCATATTGAAATTACTCATGAAGACCCTGAACCAATAGCACTTACTCCTAAAGCTGCCCTTAAAATTGAAACTGATGATCTGCAAGTTGAAGTAACTTGCACCTCATCACCCAACTAATCACTTTCTTTGTATTGTGCAGGAACAATCCACTACAGTATATGAAGTATGGTATTTGGACAGTGGATGTTCTAGGCACATGACTTGTGATAAAAGGTCAATTGTCAACTATGAAGAGAAGTTTGAGGGGCCGGTAGCTTTTGGCAGTGATGAGAATGGTGGAAAAATTGTTGGAAAAGGAATTTGACAAATGGCAAAGTTACTTTTGACAATGTTTTCTATGTTGAAGGATTTCAATACAATATTTTAAGCATATCTCAGATGTTTGATAAAGGTTACAAAGTTGGCTTTGATGATTCACATTGTTTTATCTTAAGGCCTGAGTATGTTATTCCACCTGATATGATCATGATGATGGTCCCAAGGAATGGAAATTTGTATGAACTTAACATGAAGGATGCTGTTTCTAGGGGTGGCACATGCTTTGTTTCTAAAGCCACTGAAAATGAGTCAAAATTGTGGCATAGGAAACTTTGTCATGTAAATCTGAAGAACATGAACAAGTTGGCCAAGGGTGAACATGTCATTGGATTACCTTCAAGAGAGTTTAAATTGGATGACAACTGTGTCTCATGCCAGAAAGGAAAGCAGCACAAGTCTTGTCACAAGACTAAACTCATCAACTCAATTGATCAAGTGCTTGAAATGCTTCACATGAATCTCTTTGGTCTTGTGAGTGTACCAAGCATTGGGAAGAAAAGATACTGTCTTGTGATCATTGATGACTATTCAAGATATACTTGGGTTTATTTCCTGAGTACAAAGGATGAGGCTGCTGAATTCATTATGAACTGTATTAACAAGGTGGAGAATAGATTAGATAAAAGGGTTAAGGTGATAAGAAGTGACAATGGATCTGAGTTCAAAAATGGAGTTATTGAAGAATTTTGCAACAAAGGAATACTTCATCAATTCTCAGCTCCTAGAACTCCTAAACAGAATGGTGTTGCTGAGAGAAGAAACATAACTTCAATTGAAGCAGCAAGAACCATGCTAGATGATGCTAATATGCCTGTTACCTTTTGGGCAGAAGCTATTAATACAACATGTTATGTTCAGAATAGGGTTCTAATAAAC
This sequence comes from Bidens hawaiensis, assembly GCF_021521415.1. NCBI lineage: Eukaryota > Viridiplantae > Streptophyta > Magnoliopsida > Asterales > Asteraceae > Bidens > Bidens hawaiensis. Next base: position 135,145 of record NW_027494398.1, on the reverse strand, counting down.
AAAAGTCATAACAAGACTCCATATGAAATTTTCTATAACAAAAAACCCTATATCAAGTTTTTCAAAGCCTTTGGTTGCAAATGTTCTCTGTTGAACACCAAGGATTACTTGAACAAGTTTCAAGCTAAATCCCTAGACTGTTTCTTTGTAGGATACTCTACTCACTCTAAGGCCTACATAGTATATGTGAAAGATTATTTGGTTTTGATTGAATCCTCAGATGTATTTTTCAATGAAAACCAATTCAACACTATTGATGGTGCATCATGGTTATTTGATTTAGAGAAGTTGATAAAGTCTTTCAAAATATATCCTGAAGACTATGATGAAACCTTTCTTAAAACCAGTGTGCTTGAAGAGTCAAAGCAAAAGACACTGGAACTGGAAAAGCTGTGGAAAAGGGTTGCAAATCAAGAAAAGAAATATCCATTCATAAAGGATCCCTCAAATGAAATTGTTGAGCAAGTTCAAGAAAATGATCAAGAAAACAATCAAAGTCCTGAACAAGATCATGCAGAAAACATTCAAGACAATCAAGAGGTGCAAAATGATCAAGTTCATGATGAGGGAAACCCAAGCAACCAAGAAAGTGAGGAAGAAGCTGTATCAACAGCAAGGTTTCAAGATCTGTTTGAAGGATTGAATATGGGAAACAATGGTACATCCACTTCAAGACAAAATAATGAAAAAGCACTAGAATTTCATGATGCTGAAACAAAATTGATCATTGAGGAACCAGAACTCAATGAATAAAATCTTGACACAAATATGTCTGCAGATATGATAGTTCAAACCCCTTATGTTGAAAAGAATCATCCTTCTGAAAACATCATCGGATATATACATGAAAGAGTTACAAGAAGTCATTCTGAATCTGCAACATTTGTTTGTACTTCTGCTTTCTATCCCAAATTGAACCAAAGAACATTGTTCAAGCTCTTAAGGACAACAGTTGGGTAGAATCTATGCAAGAGGAGTAGGCTCAGTTCAGAGATCTACATGTTCGGGATCTTGTTGACAAGCCAAGAAACAGATATGCAATTGGAACAAAATGGGTGTTCAGAAATAAAAGGGATGAGAGGGGTATTGTGATTAAGAATAAAGCTAGACTTGTTGCACTTGGATGCCTACAAGAAGAAGGAATTGACTTTGAGGAAGTCTTTGCACCAGTTGCAAGACTTGAGGCTATTAGGATTTTTCTTGCATATGCGACCTCAAAGAACATTAGGGTTTTCCAACTTGATGTCAAGTCTGCATTCCTAAATGGAAAGATTGATGAAGAGGTGTATGTGACTCAACCTCCAGGTTTTGAGGATAATGTGTATCCTAACAGGGTATATAAATTAAACAAAGCCTTGTATAGATTGCATCAAGCTCCTAGAGTGTCACACCCCCATATTGGGCCTAGGAGTGCGACTCGACAGTTGGTACCATATTTGTAAATAAATCAGAGTTACGGGTTTAAGCGGAAGACTTTATAAAACATGTGGATTTAAAGTTAAATATTTACATTACAAAAGACGAGACGAAAGTCTCATTTAAATTTACTTGTTTATAAGTTTTAACAAAATCATCATATTTTAATATTCAAACAAAATATCCGAGCCATTGGATTCTTGAGCCTTCGTTCTTCAAGCTCTATTCTTGGTTACCTGTAAAATGTTATAAAAATACGTCATCAAACATTTGCTGGTGAATATGCTAACGAAAAAAAAAATTATTTTCTTTTACTTTGTTACCCCTCGAGGGTTACGCAAGCCTCGGCCCATCTTGTCTTAGGAATAACAAAGTTAAGACAACATCATTATAAACTCGAGTCTCTACACTAGGTCACCCCAGCAAAACACCGCAGCGTTTCGACGTACTTAGGTGCCATAAATATACACAAGGTCATTCTCACTCGAACATACTTTGGTTCGGCCCATCGTGGCTGGAGGTCGTGACCAGGCGTGGTGCGATGTGCCCACCGCATTTAACCACATATGTAAGGATCCAGACAAACGTATACTACAGCCTGAGGGCTAGGCTTTTACTCTTATTCATAATGTTTTTAAAGACACTTTGTCTCACGTAAAGTTTTACACATAACACCTTTTATTTGTTTGAAAACAAGTTTGTAAAAGTGGGGCGTATTCCACATAACATGTAAAGTTTTACACCTATAGTACGAGTATAACCATTTGTTAGTCGGATATAAAATCCGGCTTAAGACCTTTTGTCTTTATTTTACCTCGATGAACCTTTAGTTCAATTCTCGTTTACTTAAAAACCTTTAGTTTAAAAGTATTGTTTATAAACCATTAGTTTATAATAAAAACCTTACGTTTCTTTTTCTTTAACAAACATATTCTTTTCTTTATTATTTAAGAATACTCTTTAAACTTAAATAATAATAATAACAAAGAATTATATATATATATATCATCATACACACATATATATATGTATATACTTTTTTTTTCTTTCTTTCTTTTCTTTTCTTTGTTATTTATTTTCTTCTTATAATCATCGAGTATAATTCCGACTTAGGGCATTAAGCCTTTATAATATTTTATTATTATTTTAGTCAGGCATTACACTTACCTTTACTCGGCTTATAAATCTCTATATACTCGAGCAGCAATTCTACGCCGCTTAGTCTTTTCAACACTCGCTTTGATCGCCACATCACTTCGGCACGCTTCTCGAGGCACCAACACTTCACGGCACGTACTTCGAAGTGATCGTCGGGACGTCGGTACAGGATCACCTTCTTGATATACACGTCGTCGGAAAATGGTACGCTTATCGAGGTAGGGCAAGGAAAACGAGGATTTGGGCACGTTTATCAAGATGGATCGAAGGCATGATTTTCGAGGTGTAGTGAGATGTTTAGAGAGAGAGAAGTATGCAGAATGTGGTGTGAAAATGTGAAAACCCGAGGCTGCTATTTATAGGCAATTTCTGGGATCCCATCGCGGTACGCGACCGCCTTCAAGGCACCCGTCGCGTACCGTGACGTAGCCTTGGTGACGCACATAGTAGGTCTGCCACGTGTCGCCACGTGGCAGACGGTGTGCCACGTGTTGACACGCGGCGGACGGTGTGCCACGTGTTGACACGTGGCGGACGGTGTGCCACGTGTTGACACGTGGAGGACGGTGTGCCACGTGTTGGCACGTGTCGGGAGACGTGGCGACCGGTGTGCCACGTGTGGACACGTGGTGAAAGTGTGTCAGACGTGTCAGGCCACGTCATCGCGGTATCCGATGACGTAGGTGAACAGTGATCGCGTATCGCTGTTGACCTTCTCTATAAGCTTTGACTAAGCCCCATCGCGGTACGTGATGGGCTCTTCTTTTGTCCGGTCGCGTATCGCGATAGGACAAGAAAAACAGAATTTTCATTTTAGTCAATGGAGTTTGGATTTTGGCAGATTTGGTCCCTTAACTTTGAAAAGTTGACATTTTTGGCACAAAATTTCCGTGATGTTACATCCTCCCCACCTTGAAATGAATCTCGTCCTCGAGATTGCTTCACGAGAATAAGTGGGGGTATTTTTTTCTCATTTCCGACTCGAGTTCCCAAGTATACTCGGGTCCTCTTCGTGAATCCCATTTCACTTTCACTATTTTTAGTGTTCGGCTTTTGAGTTTCTTTAGTTTTGAATCTTCGATTTGAATTGGTTTTTCAATGAATTTTTAAATTCTCGTTTATTTCCACATCTTTTAAAGGCATCGAGAGAGATTCATCGGCTAAACATTTACGCAGATTCGAGATATGGAATACATCGTGTATCCCTTGCATTTCCTTGGGTAGTCGCAATCGGTATGCGACGGGTACCAATTCGTTCAAGTACCTCAAAGGGTCCAACGAATCGAGGACTTAACTTTCCTTTCTTGCCGAAGCGAACTACGCCTTTCCATGGCGAAACTTTCAAAAGAACTTTATCACCGACACTAAACTCTAACGGCTTACGACGGACATCGGCGTAACTCTTTTTGCAATCACGTGCCGTTTTAAGTCGTTATCGGATTTAAATAACTTTGTCGGTGGTTTCTTGGACTATTTCAGGTCCGGATAATTGATTATCTACAGTTTTAGACCAGCATACGGGCGTTCTACATTTTCGACCATATAACGCCTCAAATGGTGCGGCTTGAATGCTCGTGTGATAACTATTGTTATACGGAAATTCCATTAGGGGTAAATGGTCATCCCAGCTTTCACCTAAGTCTATCACACAAGCTCGGAGCATATCTTCCAACGTTTGAATTGTCCTTTCGCTTTGCCCATCAGTTTGTGGATGATAGGCGGTGCTAAGGTTTAACTTTGTGCCGAGTGCTTGTTGGAAGCTATTCCAGAAATGAGACGTGAAATGACTGTCTCGATCAGAAATTATGGACAATGGCACTCCATGTAAAGCCACAATGTTGTTAACATAGATACGATCTAGTTTGTCCATTAAGTACGACTCATTGATGGGTATGAAGTGTGCAGACTTTGTTAATCGATCCACAATTACCCAGATTGCATTGTGTTGTCGAGTCGTTTTAGGAAGTTTGGTGATAAAATCCATAGTAATCAACTCCCACTTCCATACAGGAAGTTCGGGTTGCTGAAGCAATCCTGAAGGCTTTTGGTGTTCCGCCTTGACCTTCAAACATGTCAAACATTTCGCCACATGCGAAGCGACATCCCTTTTCATTCCATTCCACCAATAGTTCGCCTTAAGATTATGGTACATTTTGTCGCTTCCGGGATGCATCGTATATTTGGACTTATGAGCTTCATTCAAGATTTTCTCACGCAAGTCCCCAACGATTGGTACCCAAATTCTATTTCCATGTCTAAGAATACCATCGTCACCTTTGACCAACAAGTCAAAGGTGCCGTTACGTTTGCGCGGATTTGATTTTCTCGAAGAGATCGACTTGTAATTGTAGCCTCAACGCTCGGACTCTTTTTGGCTTTTCGTGCTCTTTACAACTTAAGGCATCAGCCACAACGTTGGCTTTACCTTCATGATAAACTATTTCATAGTCATAGTCGTTGAGAGTCTCCATCCAGCGTCGTTGGCGCATGTTGAGCTCCTTTTGATTGAATATGTGTTTCAAGCTCTTGTGATCGGTGTACACGATAAATCTTACTCCATAGTGATAGTGCCTCCATATCTTAAGTGCGAAGATTATGGCGCCTAACTCTAGATCGTGAGTCGTATAGTTCTTCTCGTGTACTTTCAATTGACGAGAGGCGTAAGCGATTACTTTCTTTCGTTGCATCAATGCACATCCCAAGCCGGAATGAGATGCAACACAAAAGACAACGAAATCTTCAATACCTTCTGGCAAGGCCAGTATAGGAGCTTGGGTAAGCTTTTGTTTAAGTATATAGAACGCCTCTTGTTGCTTTGTTCCCAATTCATATTTGATATTCTTTCGAGTTAAGGAAGTGAGGGGGACAACGATTCGAGAAAAGTTTTTGATGAACCTTCGATAATAGCCGGCCAATCCCAAGAAGCTTCGAATCTCGGTTGGCGACTTTGGGATATCCCACTTAGAGATGGCTTCAATCTTAGCGGGGTCTACTTGAATACCATTGACGTTGATGATATGACCAAGAAATTGCACCTCGTGCAACCAGAATTCGCATTTCGAGAACTTGGCGTACAATTTCTCGGTCCTAACAATTTTCAAGTAACGTTCGAAGGTGATTTTCATGATTGGCCTTAGACTTAGAATAAATTAATATGTCTTCGATGAATACGATCACAAATTTATCCAAGTAAGGCTTACAAATACGATTCATCATGTCCATGAATGCAGCCAGCGCATTGGTAAGTCCGAATGGAATAACTGTGAACTCGTAATGGACGTACTGTGTTTAAAACGCGGTTTTCGGAATATCTTTGGATTGGACTTTGAGTTGGTGATAGCCGGAACGAAGATCGATTTTGGAAAAGAAGCTAGCCCCTTGAAGTTGGTCAAAAAGATCGTTGATTCGGGGAAGTGGATATCGATTCTTGATTGTGACTTTGTTGGGAGCTCGGTAATCGATGCACATTCGCATGGATCCATCCTTCTTCTTGACAAAAAGTATCGGCGCTCCCCATGGTGATGAACTTGGTCGTATGAATACTTTCTCGAGAAGCTCGTCAAGTTGTTTTTTCAATTCTTTCATCTCAGTTGGCGCGAGGCGATACAGAGCTTTGGCGATCGAAGAAGTGCCGGGAATAAGATCGATTCTAAATTCTACTTCGTGATCGGGAGGAATACCAGGAAGTTCATCGGGAAAGATATCGGAGTAGTCGGATACAATGGGAACGTTTTTGATTTCTTTGGGTTTTGACTATTCGGTGACGTAGGTCATAAATGCTAAGCATCATGGATTCAAACATTTGTTAGCCCTTATCATAGAGATTAGGCTAACTTGGCCAACGTCTTTATCCCCTTCAATTCGTATGGTACGTTTATCAGGGGCTCGAAGTTCGACGGTCTTGCTATCGCAAATGATACGATCATGGTTGGCGGATAACCAATCCATTCCCAATACAACATCAAAACCAGCAAAAGTCATAGGTAGCAATAGAAGAGGTAAAACATAACCATCTAATAACATTTTTTTGTTTTCTAAGGCTTCGGAGATTTTAATAATTTCGCCATTAGCGGTCTCGATGCTTAGAGTTTAATTAAGTTTGATTAAAGGTTCGTTTAATAGACTACAAAACTTATAATCTATAAAACTTAAATTGGCTCCTGAAGCAAACAAGACTATAGCATAGGCATTGTTAACAAGGAACGTACCGGTAATGGTTTCCGGTGTGTCGGCCGCTTTCTTTGTATCCAAGACGAAGACTCTTGCATTGCTCTTCTTGGGCTCGTTCTTTTGACCGCTACCACCCGCACCACCAGTCGCGGGCTTATTCTTGGGGCACTCGAAGCTAAGGTGTCCCATCTCCTTGCAATTGTAGCAGGTTATCTTCTTCTTCCAACAATCGGCCGTGGCATGGCCAGGTTTGTGACATGATTCACAAAGTCGTGGAGTTAAGTGGCATCGACCCCTATGGTATTTCTTGCAAATTTTGCATTGTGGGATGACGGGGTTGAAGCCAGACCATCATTGGTCAACTCCTTTACCCTTGAAATGGGTATTTCCTTCTTTCTTCGGGTCTTGTGTTGTTGCGACCCTCTTGTCCTCTTCTTTATTGCGGATCATTCCGCCCATTAAGTACCTAACCAACTCCATCGCGGAGTCAACGGTTTGCTGCAAGTGTGACCTCACCATGTCACGAATCTCTGGTGTTAGTCCCCATATATAGCGTGCAACTTTGCTGGATTCCGGGGTAACCAGCTGGGGAACCAATCGGCAGAATTCGTGGAATTTTGTATTATACTCACGAAGGTTTGTTCCAACAACCTTATGAGACAAGAACTTAGTTTGAATTTGTTCCGTTTCATGCATCGGACAGAATTTCGACATTAGCAACTCTTTGAATTCGCTCCACGTCATGCTATACATCACCTCCCTTCCTCTACTCAGGATCAACGTGTTCCACCACTCTAGGGCCTCACCTTTAAACATTAGGGCAGAGTATTGAATCTTTTCTTCTTCCGAACACTTGCTCGTAATCACAATTGTCTCCATCTCTTCAAGCCACCTCACGGTCGTGATGGCTCCTTTATCCCCATGGAATTCCTTTGGCCCATAGTACTTGAAGTCTTTGAACGAACATCCACCAATTTTGAGTCTCTTGAATTCTTGGCGAACCCCACCATCAGCGTTTGATTCATGTACACTTTCATCCATACGTGAAGGTCTAGAACGGGGTTTAGAAATAGATTTTCGGGAAGGATTTGTAGAATGTGAATGTTTTATTTGTCTAGATTGAGATCTAGCCATGGATTCTTCCCTAACTGCATCTTTAATCATTTTTTGGATTCGATCCATAAATTTTTCGGGAATTGGATCTTCTTGTTCTTTTTCGGGTCCCTTTCCTTTTTCTTTTTGTTTTTCGGCTTCCTTTCGGGAAGCCTCAAAGTTATTACTTTGTTGAGACATTTTATCTCTTTCTTTTCGATTTATATCTGAAATTTAACGAATGTTCTTTATTAAACACACATTTTATTTATTTCAACATCTGTATATACCATAAAAGGTAGATTACAATGATTATTACAACACATACTTATATATATACATTCATATTCGATGTATATATATTCCTATCCATACATCACATAATACACATAACATTACATTATTCAAAACATCACATAAACTTCAACTTCTCGAAAACACGCCATTACCACCATCATCTCAGTCCTTCAAAAACTTCTTAACAACTCTCGTCAGTTTGTTGCATTTGTGAAGAAGCTTCTCTCCCATCTTCTTCTTTTTCTTCCCTTCCTCAACCACCTTCTTTCTCCAATCATCAGTCTCGTGTAAAGCGCGATCCTGGTGTTCTTCATATGACTGTGGGATAATATCGGGGTATCCATATTGTGGAGGTGGGTCGCGGTAACCCAATGTCACCATCTCGTAATGATTCCTTGGTTCAGGATACGGGACCACAGTCATATCAGATGCAAGGTAGAAGAAAGTCTTAGCAGCTTTGTTTTGCTCATAAATCTCATCGGCTTGTTTTTCTTCAGTTGGAATTACACCTTGGAATGGTGGGAAGCTTGACGAAGCTTGGTTCTTGATCTTCTCAAGATACTGAACATACGGATCGACGGAACCGTAGCTTGGGTTGTGGGAAGTGGGTGATCCATCAATGGATGTTGATATCTCGTTAGGATTGTCAGGATGCTCTTCTTCTAGTTCAGACTCTTCTACAGGATCCTCCTCTTCCTCGGGATCCTCTTCTTCTTCCTCCATAGGTTCTTCCTCCTCTTACATATATTGGGTGGTCTCGTTGATCATTGCGGGCATTTTAAAACTCTCATAAGGCATCGTCACCCTCATTCTTGGTTTGCGAGACGATCCTTCGCCATTGTTGGGTGGTGAGTGGACTTCGTTCATGGTGGAGCTTCCAGTAAGCCACCTTCGTGGGTTAGAGTGGCACTGCATCCAGTCGGAGGATGGGGATCTTGGTTCTTCCTTTATTGGTCAGTTTGAAAGGAAGGCCTATGATGGGTGTGCATTTGGGAAATATCCGGTGGGAAAGTATTGCGGGATCCCCGATGGTTGGTAAGTAAGGATTTCCGATGGGTGGTACGTCGGTATTTCAGATGGATGATATATAGGCATTGTGGGTGGATGATAGCTCGAGTGTCTTGATGGTTCGATTTGTTTGGGTGGGCTATCAGGTAGTTTAATTGGGCATTGCTCAGTTCCAGGGAAGTATATTGGTTTGGGACGTTCGATGTATTGGTCTCGGCTGAAGAAAGCCTCAAAGTAATCTTCACTCATGACGTCTTTTGGGAATTTGTAGTATTTTCTTGCTCTTCTTGCTTCACTATCATAATACTCCATTAATTTCTCATAAGACATCTTTGATGGGTGGTTTAGAATGTAGAGAGGGAAAGAAAGGGTTACCAGCCAATCTTATCCCTGTTCAAATAAACAAGTAAAATATTTTCCTATGCTTGGATCGAAGCTTGGGTATTGTTTTATGATACCCAATTCGCTAAGATCGATGGCTCTGATACCAACCTGTCACACCCCCCTCTTGGGCCTAGGAGTGCGACTCGACAGTTGGTACCATATTTGTAAATAAATCAGAGTTACGGGTTTAAGCGGAAGACTTTATAAAACATGTGGATTACAAAAGACGAGACGAAAGTCTCATTCAAATTTACTTGTTTATAAGTTTTAACAAAATCATCATATTTTAATATTCAAACAAAATATCCGAGCTATTGGATTCTTGAGCCTTCATTCTTCAAGCTCTATTCTTGGTTACCTATAAAATGTTATAAAAATACGTCAGCAAACATTTGCTGGTGAATATGCTGACGCCAAAAAAATATTTTCTTTTACTTTGTTACCCCTCGAGGGTTACGCAAGCCTCGACCCATCTTGGCTTAGGAATAACAAAGTTAAAACAACATCATTATAAACTCGAGTCTCTACACTAGGTCACCCAGCAAAACACCGCAGCGTTTCGACGTACTTAGGTGCCATAAATATACGCAAGGTCATTCTCACTCGAACATACTTTAGTTCGGCCCATCGTGGCTGGAGGTCGTGACCAGGCGTGGTGCGATGTGCCACCGCATGTAACCACATATGTAAGGATCTAGAAAAACGTATACTACAGCCTGAGGGCTAGGCTTTTACTCTTATTCATAATGTTTTTAGAGACACTTAGTCTCACGTAAAGTTTTACACATAACACGTTTTATTTGTTTGAAAACAAGTTTGTAAAAGTGGGGCGTATTCACCTTTGATCGGGATCGGTTTCCAACACCGTCCTTGCGTCTCTTTATTGTTATCTCTCACCTATAGTACAAGTATAACCATTTGTTAGTCGGATATAAAATCCGGCTTAAGACCTTTAGTCTTTATTTTACCTCGATGAACCTTTAGTTTAATTCTCGTTTACTTGAAAACCTTTAGTTTAAAAGTATTGTTTATAAACCTTTAGTTTATTATAAAAACCCTACGTCTCTTCTTTTTTAAGAAACATATTCTTTTCTTTATTATTTAAGAATACTCTTTAAACTTAAATAATAATAATAACAAAGAATTATATATATATCATCATACACACACATATATGTGTATATACTTTTTTTTTCTTTCTTTTCTTTTCTTTGTTAGTTATTTTCTTTTTATAATCATCGAGTATAATTCCGACTTAGGGCATTAAGCCTTTATAATATTTTATTATTATTTTAGTCGGCATTACACTTACCTTTACTCGGCTTATAAATCTCTAGATACTCGAGCAGCACTTCTACGCCGCTTAGTCTTTTCAACACTCGCTTTGATCGCCACTTCTCTTCGGCACGCTTCTCGAGGCACCAACACTTCATGGCACGTACTTCGAAGTGATCGTCGGGACGTCGGTACGGGATCTTCTTCATGATATACACGTCATCAGAAAATGGTACGCTTATCGAGGTAGGGTATGGAAAACGAGGATTTGGGCATGTTTAACGAGATGGATTGAAGGCACGATTTTCGAGGTGTAGTGAGATGTTTAGAGAGAGAGAGAAGTATGCAGAATTTGGTGTGAAAATGTGAAGACCCGAGGCTGCTATTTATAGGCAATTTCTAGGATCCCATGGTGGTTCGCGACCGCCTTCAAGGCACCCGTCGCGTACCGCGACGTAGCGTTGGTGACGCACACAGTAGGTCTGCCACGTGGCAGACGGTGTGCCACATGTTGACACGTGGCAGACGATGTGCACGTGTAGCCATGTGTCGGGAAACGTGGCGACCGGTGTGCCACGTGTGGACACGTGGTGAAAATGTGTCAGATGTGTCAGGCCACGTCATCGCGGTACGCGATGGGCTCTTATTTTGTCCGGTCGCGTATCACGATAGGACATGAAAAACAGAATTTTCATTCTAGTCTCTGGAGTTTAGATTTTGGCAGATTTGGTCCCTTAACTTTGAAAAGTTGACATTTTTGGCTCAAAATTTCCCTGATGTTACATTGATCATGGTATGATGAGTTGTTAAGCCATCTTCTTGATAATGTTTTCCAAAGGGGAGCTATTGACAAGACACTCTTCTACAAAATAAAGGGATCAGATTTGCTGCTAGTACAAGTCTATGTAGATGATATCATATTTAGTTCAACCAATGAACAAATGTGTATGGAGTTTGAAGGGGTGATGAAATCCAAATACAGCATGAGCTTTATGGGAGAGATGAACTTCTTTCCGGGATAGCAAGTTCAACAGAAAGCTGATGGGATTTTCATTCACCAAATTAAGTATGTGCAGGACATCTTGAATAAGTTCAAATGTCATGAACCCAAAACTGCTTCAACTCCAATGGACACAAAAGAAAATATGATAGTTGATGAAAAAGGGGAGCCTGTGGATGAACATGAATATAGAGCCAAAGTTGGATCCCTGATGTACCTAACTGCTACAAGACCTGACATTATGTATGCTGTTTGTGTCTGTGTAAGTTTCCAGTCATGTCCAAAAATTTCTCACATGAATGAAGTCAAGAGAATTTTTAGATATTTGAAGGGAAGACAAGACTTGGGGATTTGGTATCCAAAGAACCAGTCTTTTGATTTGATTGCTTACACAGATAGTGATTATGATGGGTGTAACATGAGCAGGAAGTCAACCTCAGGTGGATGTCAATTTCTGGGAGACAGGCTGGTGTCATGGCAATGCAAGAAGCAGACCATTGTGTCCATATCAACTGCAGAGGCTGAATACATTGCTGCATCTGCTTGCTATGCCCAAGTTCTCTAGATTCAGAACCAAATACTAGACTGTGGTTTGAATTTTTTGAACACTCCTATTTTTATTGATAATACTGCTGCATATTTTACTATTAAAAATCCAGTTCAACATTCAAAGACTAAGCACATTGAAATCAGACATCACTTCATAAGAGATTGCAGTGAAAAAGGTTTGATTGAAATGAAAAGAGTTGATACAAGTGAAAACTTGGCTGACCTATTCACCAAGCCACTTGACAGAACTAGATTCAACTTTCTTTTGAAAGCCCTGGGATGATCAACTCAGATGAGGTCTGATTGAGGATGTGTGCTTAATGTGTGTATGTGCTAATTGATTATATGGTTTGAGGTCACACACACTTAATGTTGAATGAATATGTTTGCATATGTTACCTGTTTAATGTTAACTGATATGTGCTAAGTGATTATCTGTGCAACTTAGGTGTCATTGATGCTTATGATTGCTTGTAAGTTAACTGTTTTGATGTTATGATAAGTAGTTTGAATTGTCTAAACTGATTAAATGCTTATCTGATATCGTGATTTGTTGATTATGTGTTTCATCTGATCATATGATGTTACTAGGATAGGTTAGACTATGAATGTTAGTAATGTCTGCTTGTTTTGATGATGTTCTTTATGATTAAGATTTGAATATGTTTCAACTGCTTGTGTCAAAATATGTCTTTATGTTAAAATTAAATGTTCAAATGAATTTTCAATTAAGTTTTACATAATCACAAGAATTTTGATCAAAACACAGAGCAAGTTGTTTATGGTGCAGAGACATTATAATACTATTTAGTTCTAGCTTTAAAAAAGCTTAAAAGAATTTTCAATGAAAAGTCTCAAAAAGTTACATTTGCTGAAAATTATGTCATTTGCACAAGTTGGAAAGGCATATACTTGTATATGTTGGTCCTGTAATCTATTATCAGAATTGATAGGATAGCCATTAACCTGGAAAACTGAAAGCATTTGGGGCAAACTGTAACTTGTTTTCTATTCATTTACTTAAAATCATGTCAATAATTCTGATTTGAAGGGGCATACACTCTCATATATGTTTGGTCCTTTTGACCACCAGTGGTCAAACAGGATAGCCATTTACCAGTCAAATAAGAGATATTAGGATGTCTGAATTTAAAACTGTTTTAACCTGGGAAATGATAGTACATTGACTACTTAGCCAATCATATGGATTTAATAGGCCAATAGGGCACTTAGTACAGTCATTAACATGTATGGTAGCTTTCTCATGATGTGTAAAATCTAAGGTGATATAAACCTAAAGAAAATGCTATATCTTATGTGGAGTTACATTGATGTCTATGCATGTTCCTATATATATCTTCCAAATGATAGGCAGAAAAGTGATTATCCAGTCATACACAAGCATGTTGGTATTTGGTCACCAAAATGAAATGTCTGATTTAAAAGAATGACACAAAACAACTGTGAACAACAGAATTTTTAAATATTTTATCAACAAAAAGTTGATTAATGTTCACAAATCTTTTTAAAAGAAAATGCAAACATGAGGGTTAATACTAGAACTACAGGGGTGGAGGCAATCATATAAGTCTTTTAAACTTCCTGAATGAAATGCTTGTAAGTCCGAATTTCGTGGCATGTAAGTCCAACGTTCAACGTCACATGTGTTTGTAAATTTGAAATGAAAAATCACAAAAATTTCAAAAATATGTTATGTCATTAAATGTTTTGACCAAATCCAGGGGGTCAAAGTCAAATTGGGGTGATCTGGAGAAAGCCAAATAAGTCTTGAGAATAGATAAGGAGCATCATAAAACATCATGTGTTATGCATTAAGAATCATGCATATTAAATGAAATTAAATCATGTCACCAAAGAGATGAAATTCATGTTAAGTCTAGACCTGCTGTTGACCTGTCTATGTTGTCATAATAATGCTGAGAGTGAAGTATTGAGAAAGCTACTTAGTCAACATGATTCCATTATTGAGATCTTTTCAGCAAAAGAAAGAAATTGTTTTGAAAGGAACCAAGACTAAAATTTGATCTCTAAATGCACCATTAGCTCTAAAACTATGATCGTTAATGAAAAATACAGTTGATAATTGGTTTAAGTCAAAGAGATATGCATTTTTTTCTAAACTTCCCGGGCATAAAACAGTTGAATTTGTATTTTCGGGCAAGGTTTGACATGTTCTAACCTTTCCGAGTAAGCTTAGCCAATTTGGTCTAAGTTTATGATTATCGGGCATGCTTTGAAGTATGTACACCTTCCGGGTAAGGTACTCAAACTTCTAACTTACCGAGCATACTTGATGTCTGAACATCTGTGATCTAAGCTTGATCTCTCGATCCGAGCAAGCTTTGCATCTTATGTGCTGTATATGTTTATTTGAAATTAGTGTTTTTGGGGCAGACCTTGTCTCCCGGGCACACTTTATATATTTCGGGCATACTTTGATTCCAAAGTTCCCTCAATATATTTGGTAATTTCAAAATTGACTTTCCGAGTACACTTTGTGCTAGGAATCTACTCCAAGCACACATTGTATTTCTTGAAAGTTTTTCGTGCATACTTTGCATCAAAGTATACTTGACTGACTAATTGTGAATAATTTTCGGGTAAGGTTTGCGATAGACCAATTTATTCGGGTAAGGTATGTGATTAATTGTGTTATGTTATACGAGTAAAGTTAGAAGTATGTTTGAAATATTTACTTGGGCATCTTAACTGATTCCTAGCAAGGTTGCCTACTTGATATTATATATTTGATTATTCAACTTGTGATTCAGTTATCAAGCAATCTTGTATTTCAAATAGGACATTCTTCATTTAATTAACTTTACTTTTTAACACTTCTAATAACCGAGTAAGCTTTGAGTAAGTGGAGTATACCGAGCATGCTTTGCAAAACTTACATTGACAAATTTTCGAGCAAGGTCTGCCAAATTTGCTAACTTGATGTTTTTAAATGTGTAAAAAATTAAATTGGATAAGATTATTGTTTGACAGCTAATAATTCACTACACAACAAAATGCATTTAAAACCTACTTTCAAAAGGTATATAAGAGGGAGTGAGAGATATTTTTCAACATTATTTTCCCTCTCTCTCTCTCTCTCTCTCTCTCTCTCCTTCCACTACATACTCAAAGAAACCCAAACTGACTCATTGCATTCTCAATAAATCCAAACCCTAACTTTACCAGCCCTTAAATTTCGACTCGGTAAGCAATAATAATATGTTTTCCGATCACGATTAGATGATTATGATCCTTGATTATGTATTTTCGCTAAATCTCTGTTTTGTGTGTAGGTTTTAAATTTGTCAAAGAACAGGTTCTTAATGAAATTTATATTCTTTCTTCTTTAATTTCACAACTTGAAATTGCTTAAAGTAATGAGCTTTATGACTAATTTCACTTTGAATATGTTTGATTGTGATTTTCAGATATGGCAGACGAAGAGGTTCCGAGATATTTCTTTGAGCAAAAGCACAACATGTGCACTCTTTTGCAAGTCACGCCGAAGAATGAAGAGGTTGCTTCGATTATACGTTGGTTGCAAAGATCAAATATTCAATTTGCACTGACAACAAGTCCTACAATTTACCGAAACCATTCGTTAGACTTTTGGAACTCGGCAACGTTGATGGAATATGTGAATGGCCGATGGATCGAAGCCACTGTTGCTAATCAAGATATACGGGTGGATGAGGCAGTGATTCGAAGGTGTCTATAGTTGAATGATGACAACCTTAACCCAATCCATCTCACAACTGCTAAATTATACACGATATTTGTCAAATGTATGGGTTATCAGGGGAATACAAAAGATGGGCAATTCCAGAAGGGAATGTTTCCGACCATATACAGATTCTTGATTCATCATATAATACAGGGGTTTGCACCAAGAAAAAGGTCATGGACCCTCATCAGCAGAGACTTGGCAAACGCAACTGTTGCAGTCTTATTTAACTATCCTTTCAACTTTTCATGAATGATATTTGAAGGATTAGTGAAAAATATGGAGAAGCCAATCTAGCAGAAGTTTTTGGCATATCCGAGATTCCTACAGATAATTTTCAATCAAGAGTTGGAGAACTTACCAACTACAGGAATCACACATGTCCTGCAAAATCCAGATACATTTAAAAGAATAGAAAATCTGGCTAGCACTAGCAGATTTGATCCAGAGCACGTGTTTGAGGAGCTTCCATGGTTATTGTTTGATGATATACAGATACCTTCATTGAATGTGTTATTGTCTGAAGATGAAGAAGATGTTGATGAAGGAAATGATGAGGATGATGGTGATGATGATAGTTCAGATGATGATGGGAATGATGATAATGCTCATGAAAATTTGGAAGGAGGAAATGTTAACCTTGAGGTTATTGCACAACTTCAGTGGGAGCATAATATTTTACCAGAACAACCTATGCCAACACCACCTTTGTCACCACAACCACATGACCAAACCACCCAATCCCCAACCCAAACCTTAACCCAAAGCCAGCCAGAAACATCAACACAAACATCCCCAACACTACAAACACCTCAAACCAATAGCCCAATCCAAACTCAAACCACAACTCAAACCCCACCTGAATCACAAACACCACCTACATTTACCATCACCCAAACCAAAACCCTTCTAATTCCAAACATCAACCCACTACCATCCACCAGTGAAAACATTTTTGAAGATGCCAACCCAACAAACCCTCAAACCACTAATCAAGACCAATCTAAACCTGAACCTTTCTCTAACTCACCACCAATAACCCCTCCTTCTGGAACCTTTTTATTCAAAAGAAACTTGGATCTGATATTGGAGAATGCAAGGTTAAAGGAGAGAAATGAGGAGGTAACAAAGGAGAATGTGGTACTATTGGATAAATTGGCACATACATTAATGAGAATTCAAACCCTGGAGCAGGAGGTTGAGAAGACCTCAACTGCCCCAAAATAGGGGGAGAATGTTATTGAGCCAACTAATGATATTGTGAATGTTGATGAACCAATACTGGAGGGTGTAAGTGTTAAAACAGCTGATGTTGATGGGTTGACATGCATTTTAAATGCTTATGGTGATGATGAGGAGAGCGAAGAAAGGAGGATGGAGGATGTTGAGTATGAGGCTGATAAATCTGATGATGGAGAATAAAACTATGATGTTAATGATGAAGTAATGAATGTTGTATGGAGAGAGGAGAATGATGAGGTGAGAGATGAAGAGGAGGCAGGGAAAGGAATCGAAAAAATGAATGATGAAGATAATGTGGTTACCACTGATGTGTCCACTGATGTTTTGACTGACATTCAGACTGAAGCTCAAACTGAGGTAATCAATAAAGATGATGCTGCTACTGAGGAACCGATACTTACTGAATCTGAACAACCTGAAAGTTCCAAGAGGGTAGAGTATGATCCAGAGTTGGAAGCACTTGAAAAGGAAATTTAAGATTATCAACAATCTGAGGATGAAGAATATGTACAGAGGAGATTGGATAAAGGAAAGGCCAAAGTATATGAAGAGGAGCTTGTTAAGGAAGATATTGTGAAAGAAAGGATGAATGAAGAAGAAGAAGAAGCTTCTGCTCTACAAGGAGAGAATTTGAAAATATTGTAAGAGAAACAAGGTAGAGGGAAATACTAGCCCAAACCTTGACTCCTGAAGAATTAGCAGAGCAGGAAGCCTTGATTAATCAAGCCAATATTGCTAAAATGATTGATGAAGAGGGGGCTGATGATCAGGTTGTTATTGAAGCTTTGATTAATTTGAAGAGAAATGTGGAAGTGGATAATAACTTGGCTGTGGTTTTGAGCAAATTCAGTAAGCCTCAAAATGAGACAAACTCAGAGGCTCAGCCAGAAAAGAATATGAATATGGATTTAAATTTTGAAGAAATTGGTGAATCGGTTGAAACTATTTTTGCAAACATATATGCTGAACAATTAAGAGAAGACATTAGACAGAACCCATCTGATTGGGTATGTGAAGATGATTCAATGTATGGAAAGAAATATACAAGAAAAAGAAAAACCTATGATCAAGCTGGGGAAGATGAATCAGTAAAGAAAGGGTAATATGATGAGAAGAATAAGGATTTTTCTAAGACCCCTGATGAGCAAGGAAGTCCTATTAGGGAAATTCCTTTACAAACCTTAAAACCAGGAGAAATGGTTGAGGGAGTACCAAATGTCTCAATCCCTGAAGATCCTACTCTTGATGAACCAAAGATTGATGCTGTTGATGAATCTACAGAGGAAGAGGATG
Organism: Bidens hawaiensis; assembly: GCF_021521415.1. Taxonomy (NCBI): domain Eukaryota; kingdom Viridiplantae; phylum Streptophyta; class Magnoliopsida; order Asterales; family Asteraceae; genus Bidens; species Bidens hawaiensis. The sequence continues at coordinate 116,516 of NW_027494398.1, read as the reverse complement.
AATCTGATAATGATGAGGATTATAATCAGGGAAATGGTGATGACAATGCCATTGTTGAGACTCCTGAAGTGACAATAACTGAAGATCAAAGGAGAAACATTGAGCGGAGTTGGACTGAAGCTAAAAGGATAAACCCTTTGGTAATCAAAATATTGTGCTGTGGATTCAATCTTGAAGAACAACTTTTGTTAACTAATGAAGAGTTACAGAACAAGCTGGACATAGAAAATGATAAGAAATTGATTGAAAAGAAAAACAGAGATAGTGAAAGATTCAAAGTGTATCTAAAAACACACAACTATTCTGAGGAAGATTTAAATCACTTCAAGTTTGAGCAACTTCGTGATCTATATAACAAAACCAGAGATGCTGAGAAAGTGAATGAATTTGAGAGAGTTAAGCTGAAAGCTGCAACTGAAAAGGAACGACTTGAGAAAATCTATAACAAATATGGAGTAAAATGCAGGTTTCTAATTGAGCATGGAAGAACTTCTTATGATGTAGATTCAATGACAAAAGAACTGGTAGAAAAGGAGTTTGATTATTTGAAAAAGTAAATTCAGAATGAAGAAAGGGAAGAAAAGGAAAGAATGGAAAAGAAAAATAGAGACAGTCAGAAATACAGAGATTATTTGAGGAAACATGGGTACTCAAAGAAAGATTTATCACACTTCAAGATTGAAAAACTGAGAGAAGCTTACATCAACACCAGAGAAGAAGTAAAAGAAAAGTTTATAAGAAAAGATGAGGAGGCTGAAAAGGTTGAAGCTTTGAAAAAGTAGTTTGATGGAAAGTGTGTATATTTATTGGAAAAGGGGATGAAACTTGATATGGTTGAAAGCTTGGACAAAGCTACAGTTGAATCAATCTACTCAAACATGAAAAGAAAAGAACAATTCAAGAGAGTGATGCCTGAGTCATCTAGTGTACAAAAAGGAAGAGATCAAGAAAAACCACCTGCAAAGAAAAGAAAAATCATGACACTCATGGATAAGCCAAAAGCTCAAGCTAAAACAGAAAAATCAAGAGAGGAAACTGCTGATGAAACCCCAATCCCAGTGGAAGCAAAACCTGAACCAATTGATGAACCTATTGTTCCATGGGAAAATGAAGAAATGATCAAAATACTGAGGGGGTATAATGTTGAACCAAAGAGGTATGGATGAAGATACTTTTAATGCCTTGAATAAAGATGATTTGAAAGAACTGTTTTATATAAAAAAGGCTGAGTGGGAAAAACTTCTGATGGAGGGTGATAACCCTAGAAGTTTTGTGGATGGAAGATTTGTACCAGCTGGACTGATGAACAATCCAAGAGTAGTCAATATGATTATTAAGCTGTGCAAAGATGCAAATGAAAAATTTGCAGACCTCATCCTTCTTCCTGCTGAGCTGATTAAAGGAATGTATATGAGAGCTTTTGCTTTATCTAGGCCTAGCAAACCTATGAACTCTATCCCTTTCAGGCCTCCTCTCTCAAGACGACACCCACAAGCTGGAAATGGTGAATCAAGTAGAGCTGGATCCCAAAGAACAACAAGACCACAAACCAATGTGGATCTACCAAGAACACTCTACTTTGATTCAGTCTCTGAGTCTCTAAAGGTGATCATGGAAAGCAGACAGTTGAGAGATATATTTGTGAAAAGTGATTTTGCTGAATACACTCAAGAACAATTGGAGAAGATGGCCACACTTAATCTGTATGATTATCATAACACAAACAAGTTGGCTGGGAGACAGCAGAATGAACTCTCTAAGTTTCTGAATGATGAAGCTTACAAAGGATTCCCATTCTTAAAAGAAAAGAAAAGCTGGAAGATGATCAAGCAGGACAAAACAAGAAAGGCTACAAGGTTGAAAAAGATAGCCAGTGCTAAATTGAATTATCACGAGAGGGTCAAAGATAAGAATCCAGTGTCAAACATGAATATCTGCATAAGTGCTGAAAGGAGAATGACACGCCCCAATTACACAGTTCAGAAGAATGGCATCATAGCTGAAATTGAGTACAAAGAAAATGATGGCCACTATGTGCTTAGAAATTCTGAAGGGCTTATTTGGGGATAATTAGAAGAGATCAAGACCTGACCTATTTGGACAATGAAGATCTAACAGATATAAGGGATTTGAACATTCCTGAAAGTCACATTCATTACCAAATCCTTTCTATCTTTAAGCAAAGGGCAGGAACTGTGATTGTGAATAGAAGACAAGCAGCCTACAATGCTTCAAGAAGATGAAGACTTTGTTTAGAATATGCTTTGATATGTAATGTCTTTGGACAGAATTCTGATTATGTAATTGTTTATGTTTATGAATATGTAAAAGTTTGTTTTTGATTTGATGTGTATTTTAAATACGTGTAAGTAACTGTAGAAGTGTTTTGGGACAGCTGAGGTGTTCCAATCTAGGGGGAGATTGTTGAGTTAAGATTTGACCTAAAAATGATCAAAAGGAAGATTGGAATCTTCTCAACCTCCTCAGAAAGCGCTAAGTATGGAACCAGGCACACCTGAGGCATCCGAGCAAGGTTTTACTTAGCCGGGCATGATATTTTTCCTACCGGGCAAAGTTATCTTCAAGAAATCTTCTTTAGTGCATATCCGAGCAAGGTTCACTAGTTAGTGAATACTCGAGCAAGGTTCACCAGTTAGTGTATACCCGGGCAAGGTTCATTATATCTAGCAAGTTTGTTCTTCATAGCCGAGTAAGATTTACCCCGGGTAAGCTCTTGGCTAACCAAGCTCATGAAACCAAGTGATTGAAAGACCGGACAAGATATTCATTAACAGCAATGGTCCGAGTAAGCTTGATGAGAGTAATGATATACTTCAAGTAGCATCGGGCATGATTTAACTATAGTAGAGTACAGTGCTACCGGGCACGCTTTGCTAATAAGCTATTTCATAGCAAGGAGTTAAAAGGATCATGGAAGAACAAGGTTGCTCGTAAGATCTTTCCGGGAGAAAGTTAAAAGTTAAAAGTCTACCCGGAGAAAGTTAAAAGTCTACACGGTGAAAGTTAAAAGTCTACCCGGAAACTGTTTCCGAACACATTTCTTGGTTACCAAGTCTACAAAGGAATGCAAAGCATAAAGTCTACTAGGAGAAGATTACTTCTACAAAGCCTACCAAGAAGACTTGTTTTACACTTAACATAGTTTTGAATATGTAATTTGAATATGTATTTTATATTTAGGGTTTCTAGATGAAATGACAGCTTTCTTGAGGTGTCAGGCCTATAAAAGGAATATTTTAGGGCACGCCTCAAAGAGAGCAGACCGACATAGACATTTCAGAGAATATTTGTTGTGACGGCTGTCTAAGAATAGAACGGACATAACTTTCCATAAGAAACCCTAAAATCGATTATCGTTTGTATGATTTATATTATATGAATGGAAATATTTTGAGTGATTCTTGTGTGTTAGTTACCTGTTATTAATCATTAAAGCAACTACCTTGTTTGTTATTGATTCCGCCTTTAACAAACTGTTTCTTTCCTAAAATAGCAACCGTCATTAACTCGCTTGTCGATGCATTAAATGTGTGAGTTATGACTTGATTGTGATTCTTTTTTTTTGGGTAAAGGGGTTCACCCGGTTAAATGCATTCCACACAATCAAAAAGTACAAGTAATATGACAGAGTGCTATATTAGTTCTCATGTATGACATGCCATACAAGAGTAAACAAACCAAAAACCACCAAACATTGGTAAACACAGCCAAAGCTTACACAAGAACAATGTAAATAAACAAAACTAAAACAAATCAACCATTATCATCAATCTGGTGGGAAACTCCCCGCGGAAAGTGCCAATCCTCGAGAACCCGATTAACCCGTTCAGAATTCTTGAACTTTAGAGTCATAAGCTTTAGGCGCGTCCCCCTAATGATTTCGTCCGCAACCATCTTCGGGGTCTTCAAAGAGTTCTTGAAAAGCCGGTTGTTTCGCTCCTTCCAGATAACGTAAACCGAAGCCCCAAATAGCAGCCGATTAACAACATTTTCAATAGAGTTGGACATTCCAAATTGAGACACATATTGAAGAATATTCGCCCAACCATTCCTACATCCCTGAAACTTCCCTTTCATTCTTACAATACTCCAAACCTCAGCAGAGAACTTACACTCAAAGAAGAGGTGGTTACGAGAATCTGGCTCTCCATTACAAAGAGGGCAGCAATACAAGTTATAATTTGGATACCCACCAATTTTCCATCCCATAATACGATTCTGCGTGCTCAACCTATCATGAAGCACAATCCACAACATAAAGGAGTGTTTTGGAACACATTGAGAGAACCAAACAACATGCACCCAAGACACCTTATCAGCCGGTCTCCGAATAAGATTCCAAATTCCAGACGCCGAGAAATTCATTGAAGTCCCATTCTCATCCATTACCACGATCTTGTCCTTCTCATCCGGACAAATGCTGACTTCTTTTAGGTTCAAAAGAATTGGATACCTCAAAATCCAATCCGGCGGCCAACCCCAGTTATTATGATGAACAACATCACTGACACAGGTCTCTAAAGACAAGCCAGCACGATGAATAGCTCTAGGGTTAATATATTCAATTAAAGGACAAATCTCATCCCACTTATCATACCAAACTGAAGTAGATCTCCCATTCCCAATTTCATGCCATATAAATTTTCTAATCTGAGGACGGAACTGAAGAATTTTCCTCCATCCCCACGTACACGAGTTAGGAATCTGCAAGCTCCAAAAATTTCGCCCCTTCATTTTATACTCATAAATCCATTTAACCCACAACGAGTTACGCACATTGATTAAGCTCCAAATATGATAAACCAGCAGAGAGTTATTGACATCCCGTATACGCCGGATACCCAAACCACCTTCACACTTCGGCCGACACACAATATCCCAAGAGACTTTATGCTTTCCCTTATTTTGACCATAATCCCAAAGAAAGTTTTTAATCCGTTTCTCAAGATCAGCAATAAGTCTAGAAGGGAGAGAAAACACAGCAGCCCAATAAATATATAAAGACGAAAGAACAGACCTGACCAGCTGCAATTTACCCGCAAAAGATAAAGTTTTATTCTTCCAATCTCCAATCCGACTATCCATACAATCCAGCAACCTCTTACAATCCCGGTAATTTAACCTCGTGGATATAAGAGGAACCCCCAAGTATTTAACCGGGAGCCTTCCTTCAACAAAGGGCATAATATTCAAAATACCACCTTTAACACGGTCCGGGACATTACAGAAAAACGCGGTACTTTTCGGAACACTCGGAGTAAGCCCGGACATATCTTTGAAATCATTCAGAGCCCCCATAATAATTTTAGCAGAATTCACATCACCACGAGCAAACAGGAACAAATCATCCGCAAAGCAAATGTTGATTGTGATTCTTTTGGACAAAAATCTACCAAAGATAATGTATCCAAATTCGTTTAGTGAGGATTAGTGCTATGATGATGAAAACAAGTATGTATCCATTGCAAACACAAACACACGGATTTGTTACGGGGAAAAGCCCTTGATTTGGTTCGGATCGCCGGCACAAAAACCCCGGGTGATGGCAACTCGTCGATCACCACTTTATTTATATCAAAAACGAGGATACAAGGTTGGAGATTATGATCAGTATTACAACGAAAGCTATGTGTGTGTGTGTGTATGCTGTTGAATTCTTAGTGAGCAGAGTGTGTTGTTGTGTCCTTTCCTAACTGATCATAGCCTCTATTTATACATCAAAGATAATAACTCAATGGAGTTATGAATAATAAAGACTATTAACTAATAATCCCTAAAAATCCGCCATTGTCTTCAATATAAAGTAACAGCCACTTTGACCACGTGTTTGACAAGTCCAATAGCGAGATATCCGGTGGAAAGCACTTGATAAATATCAACCTTCATATAGAAACAACCGTTAACAGCACCAAATACCGAGGATCCATGATCCTGACATAGCTCTAGAACTCTTCAGAAGGATAATTGATCCAGATACGTCAATATCTTCTTGACTGCAAGTTAGTGGATAAACTGAGTCTTCTAACCGTTATACCTGCTAAATATAAGACTACACATGAGAACAACCGTTAATTAGTAATAAGTACTGGGGATCCTTAATCCTGATACGATCTGGAATACATGCTAAGGATAACTGATCCAGACATATGTCAGGATAATGTATCCACAATGTCAAATTTCTGTGCACTAACAATTGCCCCCAAAATGGCGGTTGTGATAAGATCACAACTGTCTTTTTGCCTTTGAATTCAAACTTCCTGCAAAAACATATGAGATTTGACAAGTTGGATATAATTGTCATATTTCAATGGAGTTTCCTTGGGAACTTCCCTTTCGGCTGTATATCCTTCTCCCTTCAAATCATGAACAACTATAACACCTGTTTAACCCGGGTGGATGGTCCATTTTTTGAATGGTGAAATCCGGGTTAATATTTTTGGTAATTGCAAGTAAGTTTAATAAATAGTATCTTTCTATCTGTTGATTGTCTGTTATTTTGAAAGTTTGTCTAATATAGCTTTAGACTTGTTGAATGTTTTGAGAAATATTCTTTAGTAAAAAGTTTTTAGGATAAAATATCCTTGCAAAATTAAACCAGGATCTTAAATCTTTATAAAAATAGATTGAGAATAATGAATCCTTATTTTTATAAAGATATAAACTGAAATCAAATAAGTGTAAACTGATAAACAGAAATCATACCGTAAGGTCTGGTTAGACCTAAGTTACCATAAGTATTGATCTTTTTGCAATCCTTATAAAACTGAATTAAAGGATTTTGAATCCATAAGTATTGATCCTTCGATGATCCTCAGAATCTAATTTATGATACCTGATGCAAATAACTTATGTTATTATCAGGGATTAAACCCAATAAACTGGGACAAGCCCATAAAATAAACTGGGGACAAGCCCGTGCAACTGGGGACAAGCCCGTGTAATTTGGGGACAAGCCCGTGAACTTGGGACAAGCCCGTGAACTGGGGACAAGCCCGTGAACTGGGGACAAGCTCTAACTGGTGTTAAACTGGGGACAAGCCCAAAAACTGGGGACTGGCCCAAGGATACGGATGTCAACTGGAGACTCGCCCAAACCGGGATTTAGCCCAAACTTGAGTGACGTGAAAACGCCAAAACCTTAGCTAACATGAAAATGTTAGAAACCTTTGTCTTGAGATAACGTGAAAACGTTATAAACCGGTGGTATGGTACGTCTACCATAAGTCGTAGGATCCTCAATATAGCCGAAGACAACGAAATTGTCAGCCACTAAGCGTGTACTGGTCCCGCTGCCCCGGACTATACGTTGGATAGCGTGCGCTCCAAGCGAGAGTGTAGAAACTTTAATTATAAGAAAGGTGAAAACCTTTAAACCTTAGAGGGTATGACCATCGGGGGTCACACCCAATCGTGGGCTAGGCTAAGGAAAATAGCGATGTACCTTAAGCGTGAGGGAGAGGTGGCCAACCTCTTAAACATTGAACCTCTTATTGAAACCTGCATTGTTACTTAAAAAATTGGAAAAGACAAACGTTAAAAACATATTATCCTTAAATTAATAAGAATCTGAAAAGGATAAGTGATCAGATAGATGTTACCGATTTTAGGATCCTAGATCGTTTAAGGATACTCAATCCTCTCAGGATACTTGATCCTGATCAGAAAAAGTACTTCTTGAGGTGGATAGCATTTCATGCTCTTGGTAACCTGTTGCCTTCCATAGTGAGCAAATGATATGACCCCTTTCCTGCCTCCGAATCGATCTGATAAGGACCTTCCCATTTGGGGTGCTAACTTCCCATCAGCCGGATTGGTTGTATTTTGGAAGGCTTTCCTCAAAACTAAATCTCCTTCTTGAAATCTTCTGATCCTTATATTTTTGTAGTATGCCTCAGCTACCCTTTGTTGATAAGCTGCCATTCTGATCTTGGCCAAGTCTCTAAGTTCTTCAACAGTATCCAAGTCTTCAAGAAGGATTTATTAGTTGGCCTCAGGATCACGTATGCTTGTTCTAGCTGTGGGAACTACCATTTCTGTGGGAATTATAGCTTCTGAGCCAAACACCAATGAAAAGGGTGTCTGGCCTGTTGTATTCTTAGGTGTCGTTCTATCGGCCCAAAGAAAATAAGGTAGCTCCTTGGCCCACTTTCCCTTCTTGGATCCTAGCTTCTTCTTTAGATTGTTGATGATGATTTTGTTGCTAGACTCCGCTTGACCATTAGCTTGAGGATGCACTGAAGTAGAGGTTATCATCTTGATGCCCCAGCTGTCACAAAAGTTAGTGGTTCTTTTCCCGATAAACTGGGAACCATTGTCACAAACAATTTCCGATGGGATACCAAATCTAGTAATAATATTTCTTTTAATGAAAGATATCACCTCTTTTTCGCGTACTTGAACAAAAGCTTCTGCTTCTATCCATTTTGAAAAGTAATCCGTCATTGCAAGCATGAATACTTTTCCTCCTGGTGCCTCAGGTAGTTTGCCTACAATATCCATACCCCATTTCATGAAAGGCCATGAAGAGGGATTTGCATGGAGCATAAGGGTGGTAATGGTTTTGTTGATCATGTTATACATGGGTTTCCAGCTAATCGGGTAACGAACATTGATGGGGCTCTCCCTCGTAGGGGGGTTCTGAAAACTGGTTCTTCGGGAAACCCTAATGTTACGGGTTCGTTTGTTTCGTTTGCTGCAAACACTACATTCACTGCTCCTTTAAATGATGTTATCCACAATGATGGTGGTTGTTCAGCCGTGGGGAACAAAGTTAGTGGTTGTTCGAGCGATAACAAGGGTATTGGATCAGTTTCGCTAAATAGTCAACAAGATAAAGGTTTTTCAGCCTTTGTCTCGAACGAAAACAAGGTGGTTGGATCTGAATATTCTAATATTCAGAAGGATGTAGGGAAGGAAAAACATATGGAAAATTCAAAGCCTTCCTACATGAGTGTTGTTCAACTTGAAAACAAAACATCGAAGGCAACATTAAGAAAAGTAAATGTGGAGTCAACAATGGAAGGAGTTGATGTGGTTATCCCAGTTGAATCTGTCAAGAAAGTTAACGAAAGGTTTAATAATACTTTGTTTGGCTATTTTTTGGGTAACAGGCTTCCTTTTCCGGTTGTTGAGGATTTTGCTAAGAAAAATTGGAACAAATATGGGCTTACGAGACTAATGATGAATGCGAAAGGGTTTTTCTTTTTCAAGTTCCATACGGAAGCTGGGATGATGAAGTTGATTGAAGATGGTCCTTGGATGATTAGAAATGTCCCCATTATTCTCCAAATTTGGACTATGGAGTCAGATTTGGAGAAGGAGGATGTACGGTCTGTTCCGGTTTGGGTCAAATTACAGAACATTCCCCTGGGTGCTTTTACTGAGGAGGGTCTAAGTATGCTCGCATCAAGAATTGGGGATCCGATAAGTATGGATTCTTATACGGCTAATATGTGTAAGGAATCGTGGGGAAGAAGTAGTTTTGCTAGAGTCCAGGTTGAGCTCCATGCAAATCAGGAGATTAAAAGGAAGCTTGTTGTTGCTGTTCCGGATACGTGGGGGGAGACAAATAAGATATCGGAGATTAAAATTGAATATGATTGGGAGCCCCCCAGATGTTCTTTATGTGAGGTGTTTGGCCATTCGAACACTCAATGCCCGAAACAAGTTCACGATAAAAAGTTAAATGAAGAACAAAAGAAAGTCACTAATGATGATGGTTTCCAGAGGGTGAAGGGAAAGAAAAAAGTTAATACGCAAATCAAGAAACATAATCTTGTCTACCGACCGGTGGTTAAACCTGCTGTGCCTATAAATAAACCATCCGCTCAAGGACAAGACAATAATTATTATGTGGGTAAACCTACAACTTCTATGGCTGAGGGGGTCCAGTTAAAGGAAAAGCATACTGTCCAAACCAGTAACAGGTTTGGTAAGTTGGCGGACGAATCGGAAAGTGAAGAAGATGATGATGATGTGGAGGAGCTGTTTACGGATGTGGCTAAAGCTATGAAAGCGGATATTGGTTCTGAGGGTGCAAGCACACCCGGTGAATTGGGTGTTTAATGGGTACCATCGCCACTTGGAATATAAGAGGGTTGAACCGCCCTCTTAAACAAAAAGAGGTTCGTAAGGTAATACAAGATAATAATATTCAGGTATGTGCTATTCTTGAGTCTCACGTCAAATTAAACGCGGTTTTTGATGTTTGTAAGAAGATTTGTAAAAATTGGGATTGGACCAGCAATGGTAGTGTTTGTGATAAAGGTACTCGGATTATTGTGGGGTGGAATACGGATTTGGTTGATCTTATGGTTATTGATTATTCGAACCAGGTTCTTCACGTTCAGTTAAAGTTCAAGCTTGATAGCAAGGTGATGTATGGTTCTTTCGTGTATGCTGAGAATTGTTATTTGAAAAGAAGGGAGTTATGGCGAAATCTTCTTGTTCATAAACAATTCACTCATGGTAAACCTTGGGCTTTACTGGGAGATTTTAATTGTGCTCTTAATTTGGAAGACAGCTTGCATGGTTCTTCCAAAATCTCCACTGGAATGATTGATTTTCGTGATTGTGTTAAGAACATTGAAGTTGAGGATATTAATGGGGTCGGGCTCCAGTACACTTGGAGCAATAAACCGAAAACGGGTATGGGTCTTTTCAAAAAGCTTGATAGGGTGATGGGAAACTCTAAATTCATGGAGATTTTTAATGATTCTTCGGCGGTGTTCCTTCCGTACCGGATTTCAGACCATTCTCCATGTCTATTGAAATTCCCCTCGCTTAGTAAAGGTAAGCCTAAACCGTTTAAATTCCCTAATTTCTTGATTGGAAAACCGGGTTATAATGATATTATTGCTAACGGCTGGAATATTGAGGTTAACGGTTATCACATGTTTCGCGTGGTAAAGAAGCTCCAAAACTTAAAACATCCTATCCGTTCCTTGCTGCACCGGCAAGGCAATCTCCATAAGAAAGTTAGTGATCTTAGAACCCTTCTGGATTCTTGTCAAACCCGTCTTGACATTGACCCTACTAGTTTGGAGTTGATTCGGGAGCAGAGTAGTTATCTTAAGGCTTATCATGAGGCGGCTAAAGATGAGGAAGATTTCCTTAAACAGAAGGCTAAAGTCGATTGGTTAAAGCTTGGTGACTCTAACACTGCATACTTTCACAATTCTTTGAAAATGCGACACCATAGGAGTCGCATTGATATTATAAGTGATGCTCAGGGCCGTTTATTTGAGGGGTTGCATACTTTCACAATTCTTTGTTTGTTAATCATTTTATGAACATCTTTGGTTCTGATTTGCAACCATTGAGAAAACCGGATAATCAGATTTTTACTACTAAGCTCTCGGCCTCTCAGGCGGAGTTTATGGTTAGACCTATCTCCGATTTGGAAATCAAGGATGCGTTTTTCTCTATTGGGAATTCCAAAGCGCCGGGTCCTGATGGTTTTTCATCGGCCTTCTTCAAGAGTTCTTGGGATATTGTTGGGAAAGATGTTTGTTTGGCGGTTCATGAATTTTTCAGCAGAGGAAGTCTCCTTAAACAGGTAAACCACACTATTATTGCTCTGATTCCTAAAGTGACCAATATTGTGACTCCTAATGATTTTCGTCCCATCTCGTGCTGCAACACTTTATATAAATGCATTACCAAGATTATCTCGGTTCGTATGATGAAGGGGTTGGAGTCGTTAATTGATATCAATCAGTCTGCGTTTGTGCCTGGGCGTAGGATTTCTGATAATATCCTTTTGACCCAAGAGTTAATGCATAATTACCACACTAATACTGGTCCGCCTAGATGTGCTTTTAAAGTTGATATCCAAAAAGCGTATGATACGGTCAGTTGGGACTTCATTCGTGATATTCTTTTTGGGTATGGTTTCCACGATAAGATGATTCATTGGATAATGGAGTGCATAACCACTTCTTCTTTTTCGATAGCAGTTAATGGGAATTTACACGGGTTCTTTAGTGGTAAAAGAGGTCTGAGACAGGGTGATCCGATGTCCCCTTATATTTTCACGCTGATTATGCAAGCTCTCACGTTAATTTTGCATCGAAAGGTTCGTATTGAAGGCTCGTTCCGTTTTCATCGTTGTTGTGAAAAATTAAATATTATCAATATTTGCTTTGCGGATGATTTGTTCCTGTTTGCTCGAGGTGAGGTGAATTCTGCCAAAACTATTATGGGGGCTCTGAATGATTTCAAAGATATGTCCGGGCTTACTCCGAGTGTTCCGAAAAGTACCGCGTTTTTTTTGTAATGTCCCAGACCGTGTTAAAAGTGGTATTTTGAATATTATGCCCTTCGTTGAAGGAAGGCTCCCGGTTAAATACTTGGGGGTTCCTCTTATTTCCACAAGGTTAAATTACCGGGATTGTAAGAGGTTGCTGGATTGTATGGATAGTCGGATTGGAGATTGGAAGAATAAAACTTTATCTTTTGCGGGTAAAATGCAGCTGGTCAGGTCTGTTCTTTCGTCTTTATATATTTATTGGTCTGCTGTGTTTTCTCTCCCTTCTAGACTTATTGCTGATCTTGAGAAACGGATTAAAAACTTCCTTTGGGATTATGGTCAAAGTAAGGGAAAGCATAAAGTCTCTTGGGATATTGTGTGTCGGCCGAAATGTGAAGGTGGTTTGGGTATCCGGCGTATCCGGGATGTCAATAACTCTCTTCTGGTTTATCATATTTGGAGCTTAATCAATGTGCGTAACTCGTTGTGGGTTAATTGGATTTATGAGTATAAAATGAAGGGCCGAAATTTTTGGAGCTTGCAGATTCCTAACTCGTGTACGTGGGGGTGGAGGAAAATCCTTCAGTTTCGTCCTCATATTAGACAATTTATATGGCATGAAATTGGTAATGGGAGATCTACTTCAGTTTGGTATGATAAATGGGATGATCATTGTCCTTTAATTGATTATATTAACCCAAGAGCTATTCATCGGGCTGGCTTGTCTTTAGAGACCTGTGTCAGTGATGTTGTTCATCATAATAACTGGGGTTGGCCGCCTGATTGGATTTTGAGGTATCCAATTCTTTCGAACTTAAAAGAAGTTAGCATTTGTCCGGATAAGAGGGACAAGATCGTGGTTTTGGATGAGAATGGGACTTCAATGAATTTCTCGACTTCTGGAATATGGCATCTTATTCGGAGACCGGCTGATAAGGTGTCTTGGGTGCATGTTGTTTGGTTCTCTCAATGTGTTCCAAAACACTCCTTTATGTTGTGGATTGTGCTTCATGATAGGTTGAGCACACAGAATCGTATTATGGGGTGGAAAATTGGTGGGTATCCAAATCATAACTTGTATTGCTGCCTTCTTTGTAATGGAGAGCCGGATTCTCGTAATCATCTCTTCTTTGACTGTAAGTTCTCTTCTGAGGTTTGGAGTATTGTAAAAATGAAAGGGAAGTTTCAGGGGTGTAGGAATGGTTGGGCGAATATTCTTCAATATGTGTCTCATTTTGGAATGTCCAACTCTATTGAAAATGTTGTTAATCGGCTGCTATTTGGGGCTTCGGTTTACGTTATTTGGAAGGAGCGAAACAACCGGCTGTTCAAGAACTCTTTGAAGACTCCTAAGATTGTTGCGGACGAAATCATTAGGGGTACGCGCCTAAAGCTTATGACTCTAAAGTTCAAGAATTCTGAACGGGTTAATCGGGTTCTCGAGGATTGGCACTTTCCGCGGGGAGTTTCCCACCAAATTGATGATAATGGTTGATTTGTTTTTTTTTGTTTTGTTTATTTACTTGGTTCTTGTGTAAGCTTTAGCTGTGTTTACCAGTGTTTGGCGGTTTTGGTTTTGTTTACTCTTGTATGGCATGTCATACATGAGAACTAATATGGCACTCTGTCATATTACTTGTAATTTTTGGTTGTGTGGAATGCATTTTACCGGGTGAATCCCTTTACCCAAAAAAAAGGCCATGAAGAGGATATAGGATACATAGGTTCTGCTGGCTGGTGAAGGATGTTTGCATGTCTTTGACAAGCATCACATTTCTTTGAATATTCCACCGCGTCTCTCTTCATTGTTGGCCAGAAGTATCATGTTCTTAGAATCCTAGAAAACATGGCTCTACCTCCGGTGTGATTACCACAATCACCTTCGTGAAAATCATTGAGCACCTCTTGGATTTCAGGATCCTCGATGCACCTCAAGTATGGACCTGCAAGAGATTTCCTGTATAGCATATCATCTAATAAAATATGTTGTGATACCTTGAGTTTGAAGGATTTGGGATTCTCAGTGGTTGGAATCTCTCCTGTTTGAATGTACTTCTTGATCGGGAGGATCCATGATTCTTGATTATTCGAGGATAATGGATCCCAAAGTACAATTTCTTTGTCATTCGTTATCTCCCCCACTTCTTGTTCTCCTATTGCTGGTGAGAGAACATGAATAATTGGGATCTTTGTGTCTTCTGGAATTTTAAGAGATGATGCTAAATTTGCCAAAGCATCTGCCCCGACATTTTCTTCCCTTGGTACCTGTATTATACTAAACAACTCGAAGGATTTTGCCAATTCCTTCACAATTTCTAAATATTTGACCATATTCTCACCTTTACAGTATAAGAACCGTTAAAGTGGTTAGATATTAACAAAGAATCTATATATATTTGAAGATACCTGATCCTCATGCTTTTGGCTAATTGCAAACCTACGATCAGAGCTTTATATTCTTCCTCATTGTTGGTGGCTTGGAATGCACATGCAATGGACTGGGGTATTATGCCCCCCTGTGGCGATTTTAGTAGTATGCCCAAAACTGTTCCTCTTACATTGGACGCTCCATCTGTGAAGAGGATCCAAGGATCCTTGGTTTCTTCAAGTTGTTGGACCTCTAGATCAGCTTCATTTTGCATGTCACTACTGAAATCGGCCACAAAGTCTGCAAGCGCTTGTGATTTAATGGCTGTTCTAGGCTCATATTGAATATTATATGCACTTAGCTTCACAGCCCACTTGGTCATCCTACCTGACATTTCTGGTTTTCTAAGCACATTCTTAACAGGATAGTTAGTTCTCAAAATAATAGTATGTGTTTCAAAATAGTGTCTCAACTTGGTTGAGGCCATAAATAAAGCAAGAATTAATTTTTCGAGATGAGAATACCTGACCTCTGCATCCAAAAGACTTTTTACTTACATAATAAACGGTATGTTGTTCACCTTTGTGATCCTTCACAAGGACGGCACTTACTGCATTTCCTGAGACAGCCAGGTATAGATATAAGGATTCTTCATCCACAGGCTTCATAAGAGTTGGTGTTGAGGATAAGTAATCCTTTATGGCTTTGAGTGCAGCTTCATGCTTCTCCGTCCACTCGAACTTTTTATTTTTCCTAAGAATGTCGTAGAAATCCTTGAATTTCTCGGAGGATCTGGAAATGAACCTATTGAGCGCGGCTATTCTTCCCGTCAGTCTCTAGATATCCTTAGCCTTCACAGGAGACTTTAAGTTGATAATGGCTTCTACTGCTCGGAGCTTGCTTCTATCCCTCTTTTGGTGACCATGTACCCTAGAAACTTTACAGCCTTAACACCAAAATGGCATTTTGACGGATTCAGTTTCATATTGTATTGATCCAGGATGTTGAAACACCCTATTAATTGATTAAGGATCTTGTGGTTTTCAAGGTTAGGGTTGTTTCTTATTTCTTGATCTTGTTCGTTCTTGGGGTTGTTAGATCTTGGATCTTTGGGCAGATTTGGATTAAGGTTCCATTCTCCTCTTGGTTCCTTGGATTCGGCTGGCTTGGGTTTCTTGGGTTCGGCTGGATTAAGGTTCTTGTTATTGGTTCTTGATCTTGTTCTTGGTTTCTTCGTTCTTGGCTGTTACGTGAGATCTTGTTCTTGGCTGAATCTTGCTCTTGATCTTGATCTTGATCTTGTTATTGGCGGACCTTGTTCTTGATCTTGATCTTGATCTTGGTTTGGCCGAATCTTGTTTTTGATCTTGTTCTTGGCTGATTTGGTTTATTGTGAGTGAGATATTGTTCTTGATTTGGTTTGATCTTGGCTGATTCGTGTTTCCTTATTTATTGATCTTGATCTTGATATTGATTTTGGGGTATCTTGGCTGGATTTTTATTGGGGTTGCATGGAGAATAAGGGTGGCATTGGTTCTGTTGATCAGGTTATACATGGGTTTCCAGCGAATCGGGTAACGAACATTGATGGGGCTCCCCCTCGTAGGGGGGTTCTGAAAACTGGTTCTTCGGGAAACCCTAATGTTACGGGTTCTTTTGGTTCGTTTGCTGCAAACACTACATTCACTGCTCCGTTAAATGACGTTATCCATAATGTTGGTGGTTGTTCAGCAGTGGGGAACAAAGCTAGTGGTTGCTTGAGCGATAACAAGGGTATTGGATCAGGTTCGCTAAAGAGTCAACAAGATAAGGGTTGTTCAGCTTTTGTTCCGAACGAAAATAAGGTGGTTGGAGCTGAATCGTCTAATATTCAGAGGGATGTAGGGAAGGAAAAACATATGGAAAATTCAAAGCCTTCCTACATGAGTGTTGTTCAACTTGAAAACAAAACATCGAAGGCAACTTTAAGAAAAGTAAATGTTGAATCAACGATGGATGGAGTTGATGTGGTTATACCGGTTGATTCTGTCAAGAAAGTTAAAGAGAGGTTTAATAATACTTTGTTTGGCTATTTTTTGGGTAATAGACTCCCTTTTCCGGTTGTTGAGGATTTTGCTAAGAAAAATTGGAACAAATATGGGCTTACGAGACTAATGATGAATGCGAAAGGGTTTTTCTTTTTCAAGTTCCATACGGAAGCTGGGATGATGAAGTTGATTGAGGATGGTCCTTGGATGATTAGGAATGTTCCCATTATTCTCCAAATTTGGACTATGGAGTCAGATTTGGAGAAGGAGGATGTACGGTCTGTTCCGGTTTGGGTCAAATTACAAAACATTCCCCTGGGTGCCTTTACTGAGGAGGGTCTAAGTATGCTCGCGTCAAGAATTGGGGATCCGATAAGTATGGACTCTTATACTGCTAATATGTGTAAGGAATCGTGGGGAAGAAGTAGTTTTGCTAGAGTACAGGTTGAGCTCCATGCAAATCAGGAGATTAAAAGGAAGCTTGTTGTTGCTGTTCCGGATACGTGGGGGGAGACAAATAAGATCTCGGAGATTAAAGTTGAATATGATTGGGAGCCCCCCAGATGTTCTTTATGTGAGGTGTTTGGCCATTCGAACGCCCAGTGCCCGAAACAAGTTCACGATAGAAAGTTAAATGACGAACAAACGAAAGTCACTAATGATGATGGTTTCCAGAGGGTGAAGGGAAAGAAAAAAGTTAATACGCAAATCAAGAAACATAATCTTGTCTACCGACCGGTGGTTAAACCTGCTGTGCCACAAACTATAAATAAACCATCCGCTCAAGAACAAGACAATAATTATCCTGTGGGTAAACCTACAACTTCCATGGCTAAGGGGGTCCAGTTAAAGGAAAATCATACTGTCCAAACCAGTAACAGGTTTGGTAAGTTGGCGGACGAGTCGGAAAGTGATGAAGATGATGATGATGTGGAGGAGTTGTTTACGGATATGGCTAAAGCTATGAAAGCGGATATTTTTTCTGAGGGTGCAAGCACACCCGGTGAATTGGGTGTTTAATGGGTACCATCGCCACTTGGAATATAAGAGGGTTGAACCGCCCTCTTAAACAAAAAGAGGTTCGTAAGGTAATACAAGATAATAATATTCAGGTATGCGCTATTCTTGAGTCTCACGTCAAATTAAACGCGGTTTTTGATGTTTGTAAGAAGATCTGTAATAATTGGGATTGGACCAGCAATGGTAGTGTTTGTGATAAAGGTACTCGGATTATTGTGGGGTGGAATACGGATTTGGTTGATCTTATGGTTATTGATTATTCGAATCAGGTTCTTCACGTTCAGTTAAAGTTTAAGCTTGATTGCAAGGTGATGTATGGTTCTTTCGTGTATGCTGAGAATTGTTATTTGAAAAGAAGGGAGGTATGGCGTAATCTTCTTGTTCATAAACAACTCACTCGTGATAAACCTTGGGCTTTACTTGGTGATTTTAATTGTGCTCTTAGTTTGGAAGACAGCTTGCATGGTTCTTCCAAAATTTCTACTGGAATGATTGATTTTCGTGATTGTGTTAACAACATTGAAGTTGAGGATATAAAGGGGGTCGGACTCAAATACACTTGGAGCAATAAACCGAAAACGGGTATGGGCCATTTTAAAAAGCTTGATAGGGTGATGGGAAACTCTAAATTCTTGGAGATTTTTAATGATTCTTCGGCGGTGTTCCTTCCGTACCGGATTTCAGACCACTCTCCATGTCTATTGAAATTCCCCTCTCTTATTAAAGGTAAGCCTAAACCGTTTAAATTCCCTAATTTCTTGATTGAAAAACCGGGTTATCATGATATTATTGCTAAAGGCTGGAATATTGAGGTGAACGGGTATCACATGTTTCGCGTGGTAAAGAAATTCCAGAACTTAAAACACCCTATTCGTTCTTTGCTGTACCGGCAAGGCAATCTCCATAAGAAAGTTACTGACCTAAGAACCCGTCTGGATGCTTGTCAAACCCGCCTTGACACTGACCCTACTAATTTGGAGTTGATTCGGGAACAGAGTAATTATCTTAAGGCTTATCATGAGGCGGCTAAGGATGAGGAAGAATTCCTTAAACAAAAGGCTAAAGTTGATTGGTTAAAGCTTGGTGACTCTAACACTGCATACTTTCACAATTCTTTGAAAATGCGAAACCATAGGGGTCGCATTGATATTATAAGTGATGCTCAGGGCCGTTTATTTGAGGGGTTGGATGTTCCTTCGGTGTTTGTTAATCATTTTACGAACATCTTTGGCTCTGATTTGAAACCATTGAGGAAACTGGATAATCAGATGTTTACTACTAAACTCTCGGCCTCCCAGGCGGAGTTTATGATTAGACCTATCTCCGATTTGGAAATCAAGGATGCGGTTTTCTCTATTGAGAATTCCAAAGCGCCGGGACCTGATGGTTTTTCCTCGGCCTTTTTCAAGAGTTCTTGGGATATTGTTGGGAAAGATGTGTGTTTGGCGGTTCGTGAATTTTTCAGCAGAGGAAGTCTCCTTAAACAGGTAAACCACACCATTATTGCCCTTATTCCTAAAGTGACTAATATTGTGACTCCGAATGATTTTCGTCCCATCTCGTGCTGCAACACTTTATATAAATGCATTACCAAGATTATCTCGGTTCGTATGATGAAGGGGTTGGAGTCGTTAATTGATATTAATCAGTCAGCGTTTGTGCCTGGGCGTAGGATTTCTGATAATATCCTTTTGACCCAAGAATTAATGCATAATTACCACACTAATACAGGTCCGCCTAGATGTGCTTTTAAAGTTGATATCCAGAAAGCCTATGATACGGTCAGTTGGGACTTCATACGTGATATTCTTTTTGGGTATGGTTTCCACGATAAGATGATTCAGTGGATAATGGAGTGCATAACCACTTCTTCTTTTTCGATAGCAGTTAATGGGAATTTACACGGGTTCTTTAGTGGTAAAAGAGGTCTGAGACAGGGTGATCCGATGTCCCCTTATATTTTCACGCTGGTTATGCAAGCTCTCACGTTGATTCTGCATCGAAAGGTTCGTATTGATGGATCGTTCCGTTTTCATCGATGTTGTGAAAAGTTAAATATTATCAACATTTGCTTTGCGGATGATTTGTTCCTGTTTGCTCGTGGTGATGTGAATTCTGCTAAAATTATTATGGGGGCTCTGAATGATTTCAAAGATATGTCCGGGCTTACTCCGAGTGTTCCGAAAAGTACCGCGTTTTTCTGTAATGTCCCGGACCGTGTTAAAGGTGGTATTTTGAATATTATGCCCTTTGTTGAAGGAAGGCTCCCGGTTAAATACTTGGGGGTTCCTCTTATATCCACGAGGTTAAATTACCGGGATTGTAAGAGGTTGCTGGATTGTATGGATAGTCGGATTGGAGATTGGAAGAATAAAACTTTATCTTTTGCGGGTAAATTGCAGCTGGTCAGGTCTGTTCTTTCGTCTTTATATATTTATTGGGCTGCTGTGTTTTCTCTCCCTTCTAGACTTATTGCTGATCTTGAGAAACGGATTAAAAACTTTCTTTGGGATTATGGTCAAAATAAGGGAAAGCATAAAGTCTCTTGGGATATTGTGTGTCGGCCGAAATGTGAAGGTGGTTTGGGTATCCGGCGTATACGGGATGTCAATAACTCTCTGCTGGTTTATCATATTTGGAGCTTAATCAATGTGCGTAACTCGTTGTGGGTTAAATGGATTTATGAGTATAAAATGAAGGGGCGAAATGTTTGGAGCTTGCAGATTCCTAACTCGTGTACGTGGGGATGGAGGAAAATTCTTCAGTTCCGTCCTCAGATTAGAAAATTTATATGGCATGAAATTGGGAATGGGAGATCTACTTCAGTTTGGTATGATAAGTGGGATGAGATTTGTCCTTTAATTGATTATATTAACCCTAGAGCTATTCATCGTGCTGGCTTGTCTTTAGAGACCTGTGTCAGTGATGTTGTTCATCATAATAACTGGGGTTGGCCGCCTGATTGGATTTTGAGGTATCCAATTCTTTTGAACCTAAAAGAAGTCAGCATTTGTCCGGATGAGAGGGACAAGATCGTGGTAATGGATGAGAATGGGACTTCAATGAATTTCTCGGCGTCTGGAATTTGGAATCTTATTCGGAGACCGGCTGATAAGGTGTCTTGGGTGCATGTTGTTTGGTTCTCTCAATGTGTTCCAAAACACTCCTTTATGTTGTGGATTGTGCTTCATGATAGGTTGAGCACGCAGAATCGTATTATGGGATGGAAAATTGGTGGGTATCCAAATTATAACTTGTATTGCTGCCCTCTTTGTAATGGAGAGCCGGATTCTCGTAACCACCTCTTCTTTGAGTGTAAGTTCTCTGCTGAGGTTTGGAGTATTGTAAGAATGAAAGGGAAGTTTCAGGGATGTAGGAATGGTTGGGCGAATATTCTTCAATATGTGTCTCAATTTGGAATGTCCAACTCTATTGAAAATGTTGTTAATCGGCTGCTATTTGGGGCTTCGGTTTACGTTATCTGGAAGGAGCGAAACAACCGGCTTTTCAAGAACTCTTTGAAGACTCCGAAGATGGTTGCGGACGAAATCATTAGGGGGACGCGCCTAAAGCTTATGACTCTAAAGTTCAAGAATTCTGAACGGGTTAATCGGGTTCTCGAGGATTGGCACTTTCCGCGGGGAGTTTCCCACCAGATTGATGATAATGGTTGATTTGTTTTAGTCTTGTTTATTTTCATTGTTCTTGTGTAAGCTTTGGCTGTGTTTACCAATGTTTGGTGGTTTGGTCTGTTTACTCTTGTATGGCATGTCATACATGAGAACTAATATGGCACTCTGTCATATTACTTGTACTTTTTGATTGTGTGGAATGCATTTAACCGGGTGAATCCCTTTACCCAAAAAAATCCAGGATGTTGAACGCTTCTTCGAGATCTCTGAGATGATCCTCTGATTTCTTCTATTTCACCACCATGTCATCTATGTAGACTTCCATGGTTTTGCCTAACTGATCCTTGAACATCATATTCACCAGTCTTTGATATGTTTCCCCTGCATTTCTTAGTCCGAATGACATAGCAGTATAACAATATATGCCGGTAGGAGTCATGAATGCTGTATCCTCTTGATCAGATGGTTCCATCTGAATTTGTTGAAATCCAGAGTAACCATCCATAAAGGTAAGCATTCATGTCCTGCCGTTGCATCCACCATGGAATCTATATGTGGTAACGGGAAAGGATCCTTGGGGCATGCCTTGTTTAAATCAGTAAAATCGACACACACCCTCCACTTTCCATTCTTTTTAGAAACAACAACCACCTTAGCTAACCATCAAGGATACTTAACCTCTCTGATCATACCGGCCTTAAGAAGTTTTTCAACTTCTTCTTGTATGATCGCGTTCATCTCAGGAGCGAATTTCCTTCGCTTCTGATGGACGGGTTTAATAGAATGATCAAGGACCAATTTATGAGTAATTACCTCCTTAGAAATACCTATCATGTCTGAATGTCTGAAGGCAAACGTGGATTTTCGTCGCTTTAGGAAGGATATTATATCCTCCTCGATCTCGTCAGGGATACAGGATCCTAGGAACACCTTCATGTCTGGATCTTCAGGATCTAAAGATACTTCTTTTAGGTCCTGCTCTTGAGCTTCCAATACATTCCTAGGATTTTGTTGTAATTGCTATGCTATCGTCTATTTAGCTGTCGGCTTCGTGGATGAAGAATAACAATTCTTGGCCTCCACTTGGTCACCATCTATCCTTACTACTCCCCAAGGAGTTGGTAGTTTGATGCACTGATGGTAAGTAGAGGCTACAACCTTCATTCTATGTATCCAAGGCCTGCCAAGAATAACGTTGCAACAAGAAATATTGTCAATAACACAAAACTTTTGGTAGGAATTTAACCCTTCAATGTATATTGGAAGTTTAATCTCCCCCAATGTTTTCTTGGTTTCACCACTGAAACCCACTAGTACCGACGTTCTCGGGATGATTTCCGAGTCTGGGATGTTCATTTTCTGCAATACATCATGTTGGATGATGTTGACCGAGCTTCCACCATCGACTAGGATCCTGCGCACATCATGGTTAGCAATAAATAAAGTAACAATCAAACCGTCGTGGTGAGGATCCTGGATGCTTGTCTTATCTTCTTCATCAAAGACGATTCTTTTGTCAGTCGTCAAAGTAGTGGATATGACTGGTCATTCCCCATTCTCCATGTTGGTTTCTTTGGCCAGTCTCTTAGCTGTGGATAAGAAAGTACCACATATATCCTAGCACAGGAGATGAAGTTGATTACTTGTGCATCTGGTGGGGGCGGAGTTGCTTTTTGTGGGATATCCACAGGATCCTGGATCCTCGACTTTTTTTTTCCCAATAGTTCTTTGAAATGGCCTTTGCTTAGGAGGTATCCAATTTCCCTCCTTAAACCAATACAATCATCGGTCTGATGGCCAAAGTCTTCATGGAATGCACACCACTTGGACTTGTCTTTGAAGGATGTTGTTTTCTAAATTTTCCAAGGCCACCTTGCTTTCTCTCCAAGATCCTTCATGGCACAAATCAAACCATGAGTATCAACAGAGAAGCAATATTCAGAAATACTTGGGTATTCCTCATCATCATCTCCTTCTTCAACTGCCCGGACGTTTTGGTTGTTGAACTTGGAGTAAGGCTTTGAGTTATTGTTCCTGAATGAGGATCCTTGTTTCTGGTTAAGAGATTCTTTCTTTGTTTGGGCCCCTAATCGTTCTTGGATCCTCTTGTCATCCTCCAGCCGTATGAATCTTAGTGCCCTGTTCCTTACTTCATCTAAAGTCCTGCAAGGAGTCATCACAAGATCGTCATAAAATGGGGAGCCCATTTGAAGTCCCATCCTGAATGCTTCAACTACATGAAAACTGGCTGTTGAACAAGTTAACTAAATGTGAAAAAGATGTAACAGAATTAGGAGGAAGACTTAGCAGCCATTTAAGTGCAGATCCTGTTAGTGTGGATCCAAAACCCTTGCATAGACAAGCTTCCTTGAGTCTTTCAGGAATTGGATTGATCTCCATCCTTTCCCTATACTGAGCCACGTGTTCTTCCGGATCTGTGGTCCCATCATACACCTTCAAGTTGGGGGGTTTGAAAGCATTTCGGGATCTCCGCATCGCATATCGGTGGAGCAAATCTGGACAGCTTGTGGCTCCCTTCTGGTATTTCAGGAATTGGATGGACCACTCCTGGCACGTTGGATATCATATCCTTAAGTTTCTGAAGTTCCCTAGCCATAGCCTGATTGATACCTGTATCCTGCATAGAGCCAAGGTTAGTGCCTGAGGATATGTGATTATAGGCGTTGCCTCTTGGTTGGTTGAACGTTGTCATCCCAGAAGTGTAGTTAAGATAAGAGGCATCTGCTACAGTAGTAGGTCCACCACAGGCAATGGTCTGCATGGGGATGATGTCCCCTTCATGAACCACAGAAGACCTTTGATGGTGATTTCCTGAGGATCCTTGATTCAGCTAGAAGGATCCTTGAGGTTGGGAGCTGAAGGATCCTTGAGGATACAACCCAGAGGATCCTGGTTGAAGGATGGATGATCCTTGTTGAAGGAACGAGGATCCTTGAGTATGTTGACCTATAGAACCTTGTTGAAGGATAGAAGATCCTGGCTGAACGAACAAGGATCCTTGAGTATGTTGAGCCACGGATCCTGGAGTAGTGAAATCCAGCACCCTAGGCATCAAGGGAGTCTGATCCTCCGCTGGCCTCTTTCTTTTCTTGAGATCTTCAATTTCGTGTAGGATCCTCTGGTTAGTTTTGTTCTGCTGCTCCATGTATGCCTTAACATGTGAAAGCATTGCAGAAACATCATTGTTAGATTTGACCACCGAAGTGGCAGCAGTGGTTTTTGAGCTCTGGAAGACTGGAATTTGTATCTTGTTTCCAGCCGCGGTGGTCCTTGGTGCTCCCGTAATTAGAGGAGGCATCGGCAGCAAAGTTCTTGATGAGAGAGAAACCGAGGATGGCATGGTTGATGAAGCAGGGGTTGATTGAGAGGCCATTGATGGTGATATGGGTATGTAAAGTTGAAAAATGATAGGAAATAATCTGGATTATAGCACTAATTGCCCCACGGTGGACGCCAAATTGTTTTGGACAAAAATCTACCAAGGATAATGTATCCAAATTCGTTTAGTGAGGATTAGTTCTATGATGATGAAAAAAGTATGTATCGATTAAAACACAAACACACAGATTTGTTACGGGGAAAAGCCCTTGATCTGGTTCGGATCGCCGGCACAAAAACCCCAGGTGATGACAATTCATCGATCACCACTTTATTAATATAAAAAATGAGAATACAAGGTTGGAGATTATGATCAGTATTACAACGAAAGCTATGTGTGTCTGTGTATGCTGCTGAATTCGTAGTGAGTAGAGTGTGTTGTTGTGTCCTTTCCTAACTGATCATAGCCTCTATTTATACATCAAAGATAATAAATCAATGGAGTTATTTATAATAAAGACTATTAACTAATAATCCATAAAAATCCGCCATTGTCTTCAATATAAAGTAACAACCACTTTGACCACGTGTTTGACAAGTCCAATAGCGAGATATCCGGTGGAATAAGTCTTGGAGCCATTGCACTTGATAAATATCAACCTTCATATAAGAAACAACCGTTAACAGCACCAAATACCGAGGATCCATGAAACTGACATAGCTCTGGAACTCTTCAGTAGGGTAATTGATCCAGACACGTCAATATCTTCTTGATTGCAAGTTAGTGGATAAACTGAGTCTTCTAACCGTTATACCTGCTAAATATAAGACTACACATGAGAACAAGCGTTAATTAGTAATAAGTACTGAGGATCCTTAATCCTGATACGATATGGAATACATGCTATGGATAACTGATCCAGACATATGTCAGGATAACATATCCTCAGTGTCAAATTTCTGTGCACCAACAGTGATTAAGAGTGAATATTCGGGATCGACACCGACTGATAAAACTGTGGAAGAGTTAGAAGATTTGATTACTTCTAATTTCTGTGTTACACATATGGATGATGAACTGGAAAAGGGGGAGATTCCAGTAGATAAATATGCTCTGGCGAAGATTTTGGAAGTTTCGATGAATAACGTTTGACTTTGAAAAAGATATTCCGGAACCCGATATCGATGCGGATTTGTTAAATTCTGAAGTCGAGTTTATGGATAAACCTGAAGCGGTCGAGTACATTGGTGAACAAGAAGAGTTCGATACTTTTGATGAAGTGTTCGATGAGGAGATTGAAATGGAGCCAAATCCAAACAAACAGCTAAAAAGTTTAGTGAAGATGAGATTAAAAGTTGGTTTCTTGATCGGGTTGAAATTCCAAAGCAATTTTTCAAAAATTCTTTTAAATATTATAAGAAGACTGGAAAGGATACTGCAATGGGTAAATGCTTGAGTATTGCTTATCTGAGCAAGATCAAGAAAATTGGGATTGGAAGATTATTTGGGGTACAATACTTCAATAATTTGATGGAACTGAAGAGTCTACCGTTGTTTGATGTGTACGACATCTGTATGCATTATGATTTGTTGTATAAACCGAAGAGTGGTCCAGTGGCTATTACCTGGAGGTTTATGGTGAATGAAACTAAACGTGGTTTCAAGTAATGGACACCTTAGAAGCCAAAGGTGTTCAAATCGAGAAATCGTAAAAATCATGAGGTGGGAGTTGATCAGAACTTTGAGATACACAAGGCCAGAATCGCTTCGAATTATATCGTTGTACCCAATGGAACATGATTTTCATTCTTACTTCCTTTGTGGGTCTTATTTGGCGTTGACTGGTGAAGCGAGCATATACTTGGATCGTGGGAATGAAAAGTATGATGTGATTAGAGTATATGATCCGATGTGGCTGATTAATTGTTTGTGGAAAGACATTGAGATACTACATGAGAACAGAATTCAATGTAATGTGAGAATGTGAAGACTCAAGCCAACTAGTTTCAAAAGGTTGTGGACTTATGCTATGACAAGAAGATACATTCTGGTAGAGCATGAGAGACAAATTGGAGAGCGGTTAGTGATGAACAAGAAAAGCTTGAAGCTGAACGTGAAGCTAAGATTAAAGATCGAGTTATAGAGGCTTCTTGGAACAAATTTCAATATAAAGACATGGGTGTGTCCAGGCCTACATCACAACAAAAATCAACAATGCCGTCATTTGAGGACGCTATGAAGGAATATCGGAAGAGAGTTTTTGGTATTGATTGAAGACCTAGCAATATCCAAGGGGGAGTTTGTTAGAGCATTTTTGTCTAATGCTTGGTCTAGTGGGCTTATAATGTCATTTGTATGTTTGTAAGGGGCTGATTTGTTATTAATTTGAAAGTATGTAAAGTGAAACGTATAAGTAAGCTGGCGTATAAGCTTATATGCCCGTATAAGCTTATACGATGCCTTATCTGATACGTTGGCACTGTAGCTGCTATAAATAGGCCTTTCATGTTTTGTAACAATTGACAGATTGATCTTATTTGTACTCTCATTGTTAAATCAATATACTGAAGCTTATCTGTGTTTGTGTTGTGACATCTTTATGATATAATTCCTCTATATCTTATCGTATAGTAAATATAAACGAATCGGTTCTAATCCTTATGAGTTCACGTACATGGTGTTTAGCATGATCAGGATCATGATCTTACAGAACCAATCCGCAAACTGATTATTACCTCAGTTCATAAACGGTCTATTTGCCAATGTACGAACATCCCATCGTGGCAGGGTAAGAACATCGGTAAAATACTGTATACCATTCTCTCACTTCACAATACATACTTCTAGTTTGTAAATCCACGAGACTATATTACCCTTCACAGTCTTCACAGCAACAAACTTCGTCATCTGATATGCCATCAGGCGAGCCTTCGATTGTGGATAGTCTTCTATCTGTTCATACCTCAATCGCTTGATCATCTTGTTCATCTTCTTAGCATTATATTTGAACATCTCATCTGAAGCTTGTGTCTCGGTTCAGTCACATTCTGTTTACCTTTATGTTTCTCTTTTCCTATACGCTCTTCGGATGCTTCTAAGTGTTCGGTCATGAAAAATGGAATTCAATCGTCAGAGTTAAATCGAGTATACATATCTGGGTATTCCTCAGCGGTCACGTATTTCAGCTCGATATCATCATAATTAGTATTCTCCGATGGAACACTTTTATCGAATCTGACTTCCTTGGCGTCGTTAATATCCACATATAGTTGTCTTTCTAACTCCTCCATATCCTCCTTGTTTAAATTAAGAAGAATAACGATTTGTTCTTTCGTCAAGAAATGGTCACAAACTCTCCTTCTTCTATCTCCTCTGCATTCACCATACTCCTTACAATCCCGTCTTCATCAACAAAGAAAGCAATCTTCATCTTCATAGTATTTACGGGTTGTACCTCGGTTGAATCATGGTACACAACCATCTCTTTTCCCGAAAACCCCCCCTCGGCAGGTACATTACCATATGAAAGACCTTGTTCCGGATCATATACATCATCATATACGTGTAAAACGATACGATACACATTGATATTATTGTGTTTACTATACTAAATCATATGGCGAAATCATATAATAAAGGAATTAATCACATGTTCACTCTTAATCATCATTATATTGATATAACATTCAAAGTACAAAATGATTTCTCTCTGATCAAATTACACCACAAACTGTTACAAATATAACAAGTTCATAGCTATTTATACAAAGGCTTATGGAAGCGTATAAGTCTCCTGGCGTATAAGACTTATACGCCGCGCATAAGTCTTATATGCTGGTCTTACTTATACGGTTCCTTAATAGATTCTAATATTGACATTTTAAGTCCCTATAACAATTACAATATGACATATTTAGCCCATAAGACCTAGCATTAGACGATAATGCACTAAGAAACTCCCCATTGGATATTTCTAGGTCTTAACATCTTCAATCAATACCAAATACCCTATTACAATACGCTTTCCTCGATTCTTCAAATGATGGCCTTGTCGATCCTTGTTGTGATGTAGGACGACATACTCTAGTCGGCATATATTGAAATCTAATCTACGAAGCTTGAGTAACCCGATCTTGACGTTCAGCTTCCATCTCAGCCTCAATCCTTTCTTGTTCATCACTTACAGCCCTCCAGTTTTTTTCCCAAGCCCTTCCAGAATATATCT
The DNA here is from genome assembly GCF_021521415.1 of Bidens hawaiensis. Taxonomy (NCBI): domain Eukaryota; kingdom Viridiplantae; phylum Streptophyta; class Magnoliopsida; order Asterales; family Asteraceae; genus Bidens; species Bidens hawaiensis. The sequence continues at coordinate 87,633 of NW_027494398.1, read as the reverse complement.
TCTTATCAAAGAATAAATCCGCCACTTTTTGAAACTGGTTGGCTTGAGTCTTGACTTTATCATCAGATCATTGGATCCTGTTCAAATGTAATATCTCTATGTATTTCAATGAACAGTTCACCAACCGCATAGGATCATACACACGAATCACATCATACTTCTCTTTCCCACGATCCAAGTAAATACTAGCTTCACCAGTCAACTCTAAATAAAACCAACAAAGGAAATAAGGATGAAAATCCTGTTCCATTGGGTACAACGGTATCACGCGTAGCGAATATGGTCTAGTATATCTCAATGTTCTTATCAGCTCACCTTCAGGATTTTTCCAATTCCTTAACTTAAACACCTTTGGTAACCGAGGTGTCCATTTCTTGAAACCCCTTTTCACCTCATTAACCATAAACTCCCAAATATCTTTCACCGGACCACTCTTCGGCTTATATAGTAGGTCATAATGAATACAAATATCAAACGCATCGAACCATGGAAAACTTTTAAGCTCCATCAAACTATTGAAGTATTGAACTCCAAATAGTCTTCGAATACCAATCTTCCGAATCTTGCCAAATAAGCAATACTATAAGACTTTCCCAGTGCAACATCATTTTGCGTATTCTGATAGTAATTCCCCAGTTTTAAGTACACTTGCTTAGGCTCAACAACACGATCTGGAAACCCAGCTTTCATTTCATCCTTACTGACTTTCTTTGGTTGTTCATAAGGATTTGGTTCCATCTCGTTTTCTTGATCAAAATCCTCGTCAAAAGCATCAAATTCTTCAGTTTCACCAACATATTTGACTGCTTCAGGTTTATCAACAAATTCCACATCTCTATTCAACTAGTCTTCATTTATTTCAGGTTGAGGTATATCCTTTTCAAAATCAAATGTTAGATCTTCAACAGAAACATCCAACATCTTTGCCAATTCAGACTTATAAACTAGAATCCTCCCTTCTCTAATTCATCCACCATGTTTGATACTCGAAATTAGCAGTATTTAAATCTTCTAACTCTTCCAAAGGTTTATCAGTAGGTGCATTATTAGTTTCCGATTCCTTTTGTGGTTCATTAGATTGAACGTCACCACCAACAAAATCAAACTTTTTGTCAGAATTTCCAGAAATAACCCAACTTATGAGGACATCATCAAACTTATATGCCGAGCAAACTGTTCAAACTTCATGATTAGAAACTTGAATATCAGCTTGAATTTGTTTTTTCCACTCATGCAGAACTGATTAAAAAGTATAAATGATCATAATCACTGAAGGAATATAAAATTTGTCCATAAATGAGTGATTAATTTAAGAAATAGTGATCGGGTATGAACTTGACTTTGTAATCTTCAAAACTTCAAGTAAATGTGTTCAATTCAGTTGAAAACATGAGCCAAATGCTCTGATACCACTTGAAAGACCTTGTCCCGGATCATATACATCATCATATACGTGTAAAACAATACGATGCAGATTGATAATATTGTGTTTACTATACTAAATCATATGGCAGAATCATATATTAAAGAAATTAATCACATGTTCACTCTTAATCATCATTATATTGATATAACTTTCAAAGTACAAAATGATTTCTCTCAGATCAGATTACATATAAAACTGTTACAAATTTGACAAGTTCACATCTATTTATACACAGGCCTATAGAAGCGTATAAGTCTCCTGGCATATAAGACTTATATGCCGCGTATAAGTCTTATACGCTGGTCTTACTTATTTGGTTCCTTAACAGATTCTAATATTGTCATTTTAAGTCACTATAACAATTACAATATGACATATTTAGCCCATAAGACCTAGCATTAGATAATAATGCACTAACACCAGATGATGAACCACCTGGTTTCTGATCAAAACCGCCTGCCTTAGGATCCTTGTCATGATCACGATCCGTCAATTTCTTCAATATATATTCTTTTCACATTAATTGAACACTCATCTCGTCTTGATTCACAATCTTCTCCCCCTGAGGAGCAACCAGTGCTCTCAGGTCTTTATTCTCCCTCTGTAAAAATTGGAGACCTCTCATCATCTGTATTTGATCAGCTCTCATAGTTTCTTGAAACTGATGATCAAAAACCATTGGATTCTCCTATAAATGTATCATATTCATTAATTAGAAAAAGTGATGTTGTAACGGTGGGTTATAGAAGTTTGGATGAATCAACTGCATCGGGCCTTGAGGTCTATTAAATGACATAAATAAAAAATCTGGCCTCGACATCTCCATAACTCGAACAACTGGACTTATAGTAGCCAGAATTTGTTGAGGAGATGATGTTGGCATCAGAGATAAAGCGGATCGAGGAATAGACATATAACACGGATCTATTGAAGTTGTAGTCAATAAAGTAACCACCGATGTACTCGGAGAAGTAGTAGCAGCTGGTCTAGATGGAGTAACATATATAGCAGGAGTAGAGACAACCGCACATGGAACTTGTGGTTGAGGCTCCTTAATCTCAACACCCGAACCTCTTCTGGGTTGTTTAGGCTTTGGCGTGACAACCGCAATAGCTTTGCACTTCGCCTTACGCTTACGCACCTCTGCACCACTATCAGGATCACTAGGTCCACTATCATTTCCACCATCACCATCACAGTCACCGCCTTCATGTTCAGAATTAGAATCATCATGGATCCAATGATCATTAGGTGGAGCTTGATAATCAGCACTCGTCAAATGACTAATCAAATGCTTATACTTTGGCCTTGTCTTCTCATTCTAACCCTTATATGTCTGAATCCTCTGCATAGTATCTTCATTCATATGCTCCAACTCAATCATATCATTCTTATTATCTAGGTCTTTGATAAGTTTAGGCTTCAAAAGATCGGTGATCATATGTAGGAAACGGGGATACATTAGAAACTTGTTCGTCCTCGTGGTGTTGTTCTCCTTCAAATGATAGAAAACCATCTATGAGAAATTAAACGACTTGTTCAATACCAAAGCAACAAAGACCGATCACAACATTATCCTGCACTCGTTAAAACCATCTTTACGTCCGCCCTATGATGCCCCACATTTTCACGTTAACTTTGTTAACCCAAGCTCTGTTATCTTTCACGTCATGCATAACATTTAGATCTGTCAATAACGAGTCACACACATGAGTCCATCAGTACGCGTTGTTAATTAATGTTGAATCAGATATGTTTAAATAATTCGGATACAACTGTTATTTGTTAGACGATTTTATGTGTTACACTTAGTACTTTATGCTCTCTTAACATGCCATTCGTTATTATATAAAAATAATACCTCAAGATTATGTTTATAATATTATCTTTATGAAATTACATGCTAAATGATTATGTGTTTAGTTTGTAGTTTGTTTCACGAAATTGTGATCGATTGCACGTAATTTGTATGTTTTCGGATTTTATAAAATAGTTTTAAAAATAATATCAACGAGGCTTTATTTTTATTAGCTTGAGTTATTATTTTATTCATAATGATTCGTTATGAACCGAGTTGGTGTTAAAATTGCTTGTTTATGTCAAAATTCGTTTAATAAGGGACTATTCTAGTAAATGTTGATTAAAACCATATTAAAATAAAAATCCCCAACCCTAACCCCCCCAAACCGTCGATCTACAGCTGCTCACCCTCTCTCATGATTCCAAACCACCAACAAACCCTAATCATCTTCAATTCAACCTCAATTCTTGAAATTGGTGGTGTCTTTAAGTGATTCTCATCATTCCTAACACTAGTTGGTAAGTTTTATGCATTGATTTCATGTTTTTGATGAGTTTTTATGAAACCATTAATGTTAAATCTTTGTAATATTGATGATTATGATGTTAATTGATTAATTAGAACACTAGAGATGATATACACATGTTAGGGTTTGAGTTTTGATGACAACAGTTAGCTGACAGATTCGTTATTGTTTATTGTTTGGTCTGTAATTCGATGATAATTGATGTTATTGATCGATTCTTGATTCTAGGATATAGTATTGGGAGTCTAGTTTCCAGAAAGGTAAATTTTGTAATTTTTTGATGACTTTGAATAGTTTTTATGATTTTACAAAAACATATGTCAAAGCTGATTTGGGGAGTTATATTCTAGTCTGTCTTTCCGACACCATAACTCTCTAATGACAAAACCAAATGAGTTGGTTCCACTTCTGGAACTTAGTAATATGAGTTTTAAAGACAATAAAATTGGTCTTGCACAATTTGGATATATGAGTTGAGAGAATCATGAAACTAATTTTTGTTGTGCAATCTGATGAATTATCTGTACCTACCTGTGATGATTGATTTATTATGAATAGTTTACACAAAGGAAATATATAGTAAAAATATATTAATAAAATCAATATATACATACTTCTTTGGTAACTGTTTTGGGATTTATTTCTATGGAATACTTAGTTAAATAAACTGGATTGTACATGTGAATAATTTGTCCTGAAAACTACTTTATCAGATTTTGAAAAACTTGAATATTGCTTGACGTTTTGATCATAGTGTGACATAGGATGCATGTTAGAACAAATTATAACAACAAACATTAACTGAAATCACCAACTAGTTGTCGGGTCAAGTTTGTGCTTGTGTGTGAGTCAATATGTGAGTCTTAGAGTTTTGTGTTGTTGAGCACACTCTTGTAACTTAAACACTTATACTAGGTAACAATTAGCGAGTCAAGTGTATCCTTTTGATTTTGAGAAAAGTCTATTACACGCGACACCAGGTGAGTTCATGCATTTTCCTTACTTGTTTTCTAGATTGAATACACAAAACTATTTTCGTATACTTGTTTTCTGGATTGAAAACACAAAACTATTTTCGTATTCTTGTTTACTAGATTGAAAACACAAAACACTTCTCATTGTTTTCTGGATTGAAAACATAACTATTTCGGTATACTTGTTTTATTGAATGAAAACACAAAACATTTTCTTACTTGTTTTCTGGATTGAAAACACAACATTTCCTATACTTTTTTTTGGGTAGAAAACATGGATATACTTACATATTGGTTTTCAGGTGGAAAACACAGCGACTTGTTTTGGATTTATGTAGCTTCTTATATATTACAAGTTTATACTAGATGCCCTTATATCACTTAAAGTCCTTACATTACCTTGAACCGATAGGATGGGATCGCTGGGTTATATGGAGTAGTACTACTGGGTTTGACAAACCCACTCTGGCTAGTCACGCTAGCACAGCTGTGATGTCATAAAACTAGTGTTATATTTACCTAAGTTTTATACGCTAGTGTTCGTGGACCTAGTAAGAAGGAATACATATAGTCAGCTTCTGTTTAACCGTCTAGTAGCTTGTAAATGGATTAGCTACCCTAATATATTTTTAAATGTGCTAAATATACTTATACATATTACATTTATCATTTTCTTTGTTTTACGCAAGTCAAGAAACATAATCTTGTCTATCGACCGGTAGCTAAACCTGCTGTGACACAACCTGTAAATAAACCATCCACTCAAAGACAAGACACTAATCATCCCGTGGGTAAACCTACAACTTCTATGGCTGTGGGGGTTGAGTCAAAGGAAAAGCATTACGTCCAAACTAGTAACCGGTTTGGTAGTTTGGTGGATGAACCAGAAAGTGATGAAGATGTGGATGATGTGGAGGAGCTTTTTACGGATGTGGCTAACAGTATGAAAGCGGATATTGGTTCTGAGGGTGCAAGCACACCCGGTGAATTGGGTGTTTAATGGGTACTATTGCTACATGGAATATAAGAGGGTTGAACCGCCCTCTTAAACAAAAAGAGGTTCGTAAGGTAATCCAAGATAATAATATTCAGGTGTGTGCTATTCTTGAGTCTCACGTACAATTAAATTCGGTTTTTGATGTTTGTAAGAAGATTTGTAACACTTGGGATTGGACTAGTAATGGTAGTGTTTGTGATAAAGGTACTCGGATTATTGTGGGGTGGAATACGGATTTGGTTGATCTAATGGTTATTGATTATTCGAACCAGGTTCTTCACGTTCAGTTAAAGTTTAAGTTGGATAATAAGGCGATGTATTGTTCTTTCGTGTATGCTGAAAATTGTTATTTGAAAAGAAGGGAGTTATGGCATAATCTTGCAGTTCATAAACATTTCACTCGTGGTAAACCTTGGGCTTTACTTGGAGATTTTAATTGTGCTCTTAATTTGGAAGACAGCTTACATGGTTCTTCCAAAATATCCACTGGGATGCTTGATTTTCGTGCTTGTGTTAAGAACATTGAAGTTGAGGATATAAATGGGGTCGGGCTCCAATTCACTTGGAACAATAAACCGAAAACGGGTATGGGTCTTTTCAAAAAGCTTGATAGGGTGATGGGAAACTCTAAATTCATGGATATTTTTAATGATTCAACGGCGGTGTTCCTTCCATACCGGATTTCAGACCACTCTCCATGTTTATTGAAATTCCCCTCTCTTATTAAAGGTAAGCCTAAACCGTTTAAATTCCCTAATTTCTTAATTGGTAAACCGGGTTATAATGATATTATTGCTAACGGCTGGAAAATTGAGGTGAATGGTTATTACATGTTTCGCGTGGTAAAGAAACTCCAAAACTTAAAACATCCAATCCGTTCTTTGCTGCACCGACAAGGCAATCTCCACAAGAAAGTTAATGATCTAAGAACCCTTCTTGATGCTTGTCAAACCCGTCTTGACATTGACCCTACTAATTTGGAGTTGATTCGGGAGCAGAGTAATTATCTTAAGGCTTATCATGAGGCAACTAAAGATGAGGAAGAATTCCTAAAACAAAAAGCTAAAGTCGATTGGTTAAAGCTTGGTGATTCTAACACTGCGTATTTTCACAATTCCTTGAAAATGCAGAACCATAGATGTCGTATTGATACTATAAGTGATGTTCAGGGCCAATTATATGAGGGATCGGATGTTCCTTCGGTGTTTGTTAATCATTTTATGAACATTTTTGGTTCGGATATGCAACCATTGAGAAAACCAGATAATCAGATTTTTACTACTAAGCTCTCGGCCTCTCAGGCGGAGCTGATGGTTAGACCTATATCCGATTTGGAAATCAAGGAAGCTTTTTTCTCTATTGGGAATAACAAAGCGCCGGGGCCTGATGGTTTTTCCTCGGCCTTCTTTAAAAGTTCTTGGGATATTGTTGGGAAAGATGTTTGTTTGGCGGTTCATGAATTTTTCAGAAAAGGAAGTCTCCTTAAACAGGTTAACCACACTATTATTGCCCTTATTCCCAAAGTGACCACCACTTTTACTCCTAATGATTTTCGTCCCATCTCGTGCTGCAACACTTTATATAAATGCATTACCAAGATTATCTCGGTTCGTATGATGAAGGGTTTGGAGTCGTTAATTGATATCAATCAGTCTGCGTTTGTTCCTGGGCGTAGAATTTCTGATAACATCCTTTTGACCCAAGAATTAATGCATAATTATCACACTAATAACGGTCCGCCTAGATGTGCTTTTAAAGTTGATATTCAGAAAGCTTATGATACGGTCAGTTGGGACTTCATTCGTGATATTCTATATGGATATGGTTTCCACGATAGGATGATTCATTGGATAATGGAATGCATAATCACTTCTTCTTTTTCGATATCCATAAATGGGAACTTACACGGGTTCTTTAGTGGTAAAAGAGGTCTAAGACAGGGTGATCCGATGTCTCCTTATATTTTCATGTTGGTTATGCAAGTTCTCACGTTGATTTTGCATCGAAAGGTTCGTATTGAACGCTCGTTTCGTTTTCATCGTCATTGTGAAAAATTAAATATTATCAATATTTGCTTTGCGGATGATTTGTTCCTGTTTGCTCGAGGCGATGTGGATTCTGCTAAAACTATTATGGGGGCTCTCAATGATTTCAAAGATATGTCCGGGCTTACTCCTAGTGTACCGAAAAGTACCGCGTTTTTCTGTAATGTTTCGGATCGCGTTAAAAGTGGGATTTTGAATATTATGCCCTTCGTTGAAGGTAGACTCCCGGTTAAATACTTGGGAGTTCCTCTTATTTCTACGAGGCTAAATTACCGTGATTGTAAGAGGTTGCTGGATCGTATGGATAATCGGATTGGAGATTGGAAGAATAAAACTTTATCTTTTGCGGGTAAACTTCAGCTGGTCAGGTCTGTTCTGTCGTCCTTATATATATTTACTGGTCTGCTGTATTCTCACTTCCTTCTAGACTTATTGCTGATCTTGAAAAACATATTAAAAATTTCCTTTGGGACTTTGGACACAAAAAGGGAAAGCATAAAGTTTCTTGGGATATTGTTTGTCAGCTGAAAAGTGAAGGTGGTTTGGGTATCCGGCGTATCCGGGATGTCAATAACTCTCTTCTGGTTTATCATATTTGGAGTTTAATCAATGATCGTAAGTCGTTGTGGGTTAAATGGATGCATGAGTATAAAATGAAGGGGCGAAATTTCTAGAGCTTGCAGATTCCTAACTCTTGTACTTGGGGGTGGAGGAAGATTCTTCAGTTTCGTCCCCGTATTAGACATTTTATATGGCATGAAATCGGTAATGGGAGATCTACTTCACTTTGGTATGATAAATGGGATGATTTATGTCCTTTAAGTGATTATATTAACCCGAGAGCAATACATGGGGCTGGTTTGACTTTAAAAACCTGTGTCAGTGATGTTGTTCTTCATAATAACTGGGTATGGCCGCCTGATTGGATTTCGAGTTTCCCAATTCTTTCGAACTTAAAGGGGGTGAGTATTTATCCAGAAATGAGGAACAAGATCGTGGTAATGGATGAGAATGGGACTTCAATGAAGTTCTCGGCTTCAGGAATATGGCAACTTCTTCGAATACCGGCTCATAAGGTTTCTTGGATGCATGTTGTTTGGTTCTCTCAATGTGTTCCAAAACACTCCTTTATGTTGTGGATTATGCTTCATGATAGATTGAGCCCGCAGAATCGTATAATGGGGTGGAATATTGGTGGGTATCCAAATCATAACCTGTATTACTGCCTTTTATGTAATGGAGAGCCGGATTCTCGTAATCATCTCTTCTTTGAGTGTAAGTTCTCTTCTGAGGTTTGGAGTACGTCAAAATGAAAGGTAAGTTTCAGGGGTGCATGAATGGTTGGGCGAATATTCTGCAATATGTGTCTCAATTTGGTTTGTCCAACTCTATTGATAATGTTATTAATCGGCTGTTACTTGGGGCTTCGGTTTACGTAATTTGGAAGGAACGAAATAACCGGCTTTTCAGGAACTCTTTGAAGACTCCAAAGATTGTTGCTGATGAAATCATTAAGGGTACTCGCCTAAAGCTAATGACTCTAAAGTTCAAGAATTCTGAACGGGTCAATCGGGTTCTCGAAGATTGGCACCTTCCGAGAGGAGTTTCACACCAAATTGATGATAATGGTTGATTTGTTTTTGTTATGTTTGTTTCTTTGGTTCTTGTGTAGGCTTTAGCAGTGTTTACCATTGTTTGGTGGTTTTGGTTTTGTTTACTCTTGTATGGCATGTCATACTTGAGAACTAATATGGCACTTTGTCATATTACTTGTTCTTTATTGGTTGTGTGGAATGAATTTAACCGGGTAGAACCCTTTACCCAAAAAAAAAGCACGTTGTTACAATTTTAAATCATTTACCTTTAACGCTTCCGCAACATTTTTAACTTGTTCGGTTTGGATTTTGTTTTCTCATGTTTAAATGAGACTTATATAAATGTTTTGAATATTTTAAGTTTGGTTGTTTGGTATAACGAATGAGCTAGATCCTGGTATGTCATACGTCTCACGGTAAAACTCTGTTAGTCAAAATTTGAGGGGGTGACACGCCCAAAGAATGAATCATTACATGTAATAGGTTCTTATACTGGTCACAAAAGTTCGCCTTGTTATACATCGACATGTTCAAATCACCTTTATATTTTAACGTCCTGAACAATCCCTTTATGAACTCCTTATCAAACTCATACAAACAATCGTCGTTATCACAAAACCGAACACCTTCCGTTTTATGTCCACATCAATCACAATCTTCCTCTTGAATCTCGGAAACAATATGATTCCCCCCCCCCCCCCCGCAATATATCGAGCCGTCTCCTAAAATGGTCTTATAATAATATAGTGCATAGGTAAAAAGAGCAGCTTTCTGAAAATCCGTGTGAATCTTTTCAAGATTAATTAATTTTTTTTTTCATATTTGTCACGGATAAAATGATAACGAATTTCAATATGTTTCATTTTAGAGTGGTGAACGAGATTTTTAATAATACTTATCGAAACAAAATTATCAATTAATATGGAAGTAGTAAGAAACTTGAAACCGTAACCTCGCAGATATTGCCAGATCCACAAAACCTGTTAACAACAACTCGAGGTTGCCTCGTACTTGGCTTCATCGGTTGAAGTAGAGAACGTTGTCTGCTTCTTACACTGTCAGGAAATAAGCCGGTTTCCTAAGAATTGAGATTTTGATGTAGTAGACTTGAAGTTAATCTTGCACCATCTATAATTAGAATATGTGTAAGAAGTAAGTTCAAAGCTATTATCCTTGGGATACCATAACAGTAACACCCGGTCTTTAAGTGGAATACGCTCGGGTGCAACGTACAAATCACTCATAAGCTCGTAGCACTATTAATAGTGACAATATATTAATTTTATATCATAATTTCACAAGTACACAAATATTTTGATAATGAGACAAACAACAATTAAATATAAATGAAACAAATACTATTCATTGAAATAATCATAAGGTATAACTAGTTTTCTTATCATGGCACTTCATTGTATCAACCTGCAACACGTTTAAAATAATATATTTTGTCAACAACACATGTTGGTGAGTTTTCATAAGTTTTGCGTATGTGTGTGTGTGTGTGTGTATGTAAAAGTGTGACTCAACAATTGTCATGCAATAAATATTCAAACATAAAGTACATTAAATCAAATAGTGTCATCCTCCTGTTCATTTAGCCAAAGCCGTAAAAATCAGGAAATGAGAACCACCTTACGTAAACAACCGAAGTCGTAACATTAGAAGACCCAGGTACGTCCTGTCAGACCCTCACAATATGTGTATGCGTTTTCATAACTTCCACCATAAAAACAATAAACACGTTGCACGTAATTCTTGTATAATCATAACAATATGCGGGAATAATATTAACATGAACGATAAATGTGAATTGGTTTGTAAACAAACGCATAACACCCAGTCGATTGAACTGTTGCAATTTTACTTACATTTCTTTTACACATGAAGATTCTTGGAGTGCCATAGAAACACTCGTTGGTTCAACTTGGGATAGGAGTATACATGGCAATAGTCATGATTCCCTATGCGTGTGTGTTGGCATACACACATAATAATTTATCATCACATACGTTAGAAACTTGACTTCACGTCCGAATTCCCTCATGTACATCACTAATTTCATTATCCTGAGGATTATAAGAATGAATCCTAATAATCGAGTTCTTAGGAACTTCAACAATGTCTTGTATATTGGTGACGTTTTCATCAGCCGATTCAACGTTCAAAGGTTGTGAAGATTCTTCAACCTGTATCTTAGGATTTTGATGAGATTCAACAAATGTTGCCGAGGAAGAATCTTCAAATTTGGCATCTTCAGATGAAACATAAACATCATCGGAAACCTCAAGTTGATCAGATACAACTGGATCTTCATAAGTAGAAGATCGTGGAACAGAATAGATCTCATCTTTTTTTTTTTTGGGTAAAGGGGTTCACCCGGTTAAATGCATTCACACAGCCAAAAAATACAAGTAATATGACAGAGTGCCATATTAGTTCTCAAGTATGACATGCCATACAAGAGTAGACAAACCAAAACCACCAAAACTGGTAAACACAGCTAAAGCTTACACAAGAACCAAGGAAAAAACAAAACAAAAAAACAAATCAACCATTATCATCAATAGATCTCATCTTCAAGATAAGCACGAATCAAATCTTCTTGTTGTACATCATCCGAGGGAGAGAAAGAATCAAATAGACCATCATAATCAAACATCCAATCAGGTCCCTTGCCAGTAGGTGGTGTGGTGTACCTTTGACAGTCCACATATTACCTTTCTTCAACACACCCAGAAAAGAAGTTAAAATACACGTTTCTTACATGACACATAGCTAAGAAAGTACCCTACGATTGCCTTCTCTTTTAAATTTAACCGCATCTTTCCTCAACATAGTATAAGGAGACACGAAAGTTTCAAGGAATTGAAGGTACAACTCACGATTTTTAAGTAGATCATTATTTGTCTATTTCAGCCTTTTCACCGTGAGAACTCGATTCAATGTATAACAAGCAGTATTCATATCCTTGTTCTATAATTGAATGAGAAGCTTATAGGCTGCTAACATAGTTCTAGATGCCTCAATTATGGTCCGATACTTCCTTTCAGCAACACTGTTATTCTGTGACACATATGAGAACTATATTCGTGATGAATACCCCTTTGCATACAAATCGATCATGCTATTCTTAAACTTGGTGCCATTATTATTGGGCCTAAAGGATTGATTAAGGAATATTGAAAATTTTCTCAACCTCCTCAGAAATATGCCAAGTATGGAACTCGAGCAAACTGGGCACTTCGAGCAAAGTTTTTGCTTATTCGAGCAAGGTATCTTATTTGAGTAAGGTTATCTTCAAGAATTATTCTAAGTGTGAGCTTTGAGAAAGCTACACTTCATCAAGCAAGGTTGTTCTTCAGTCTAGTAAAGTTTGTGTTAGAGCTTTCTCTTGAGATATCCTAGCTTAAGCCAAGTTAACAAGTAATTTGGTGGGTCGAGCAAAGATACAATAAGAAGATCTCAAGCATAGTTATGAGAAGTTAAAAGGATTTATTTTAAGGACAAAGATTCAAGAAATCATAGTTATAAGTAAAGTTCAATCTAGAGCAAGCTACAGTACCCGAGTGTACTATGTTTGCTGGAATAAGTCATAGGACAAAGATTCAAGAAATCATGAAGAACTAGTTTGCTCGTGGGATATTTCTTAGCAAAGTTGGATTATATCATGAAGATTGAAGCATTCTTGAAGAAAATATTCTAAGTAAAAGTTTACGCAAAGAAACTCTCCATGCACACTCGAGGGTTACAAGGTCTAGTCAACAGAGATGAAAGTTTATTATGAAGACCTATTTGACACTTGTAATTAATTTGAATACATTTGAATATGTTTTTACAATGGTTAGGGTTTCTAGAAGAAACGTCAGGTGCCTATAAAATAGAATACTAGGTTACATTTTGAGGACGGCTGAATGCACACTTTTCTAGACATACTGAATATTCTGTGCAGAAAGACAACCGCATCTGACATTCTACCTGAGGGCCTAAAGAATTTCCGATTGTATTTGTATGAATATTCTAATGGAATCGTTTTGAGTTAATTGTGTGATTGCCATTTAAGTTTTTTAAGCAACATCCTGATTCTAGTTGATTTCGCCTGCTATTAGCAAGGGGTTTTCACATATTATTATTTCGTAATCGTTATTGTCAACTGGTTGTTTGGGTTACGAGATTATCGGTCCTGACAAGTGGTATAAGGGTTGTGTTAGTGTTAGTGCATAATGTCTAATGCTAGGTCTTGTAGACGAGTTGAACTGTTAGTATGATATGTTAAAGGAGCGTATAAGTTGGCAGTCAACGTATAAGACTAATACACAACGTATAAGTCTTAGACGCTGAGGAGACTTATACGGTCCTATAGGACTTTTAAACATAGGCTTAATTGTTAAATTTTGTAAAACTTTTGTAACTTTGGAAATCACTTGTACTGAAATTGTTAAATGTTAAATGAATATTAGCGATTGTTACAGTGAGTTAACATGTGTTTAGTTCCTTTGCTACATGTTTCCGCCATTTAGCATAGTATAGTAAAAACAACGTTTTCGATATGTTTCATGTCGTATCTACATGTATATGATGACGTATTATGATTCGGCTCTTGGTCTTTCAAGTGGTATCAGAGCTTATGACTCGTGTTTTCTACTGAATTGAACACATCAACTTGTATCGATTTGAAGATTTGCAAAGTCAAAGTTTATCAAATTTACTTATTCTTCAATTATAGACTCATATATGGATCAATTTCAAATTCATCTCAGAATCATGTTCATATGCACCTAGAGATTAGTTCTGCAGGAGTGAATTTAATCAGATTCATCAAGATTGAAATCATGTTATGATCACAAATTCAACAGGGTATAAGTGTCAGATTCAGCGTATATGTTCTTCTCACCATATAAGTTTCTCAGTATAAGGTGCTACGCATAAGTGTGATTGTCCGTATAAGTGATTTACACGCATAGTGTTGGTCTCCGTATAAGTTGTTGATACTTTGTTCTCCACATAAGTGTTTACTTGCCGTATAAGTTTGACTTATACGCTTTAACACTTATACGCCTTAAAATAATTATACGCCAGAGCTGTTGATTTTCTTGAGTTTCGTTCAACGATGGAAGAAATGAATGATTTCGTGACACACCCTTCGCCAATACTTCAAAATATCAATCTAGAGAATGAAATGGGAACATCTACTAAGCCCCCAAAGCTGTTGAGGATGGAAGATTATTCAAGTTGGGCGGATAAATTTGAGACCTATGTGCAAGCTGTGAATTATGAGGCATGAGAAGCGGTTAAGTGGAGTGCATCATTCCACGAAATGAGAATGGTACTAGCTATCTATTATCTCAAATTCCTGAGGGTGATAAAGAAATATTTATTCAAGAGATGAAGATGATGAATCTTTTCCAACAAGCCATTAAGTCTGAGATTTTCCAACTATTACAACATAATGGCTCGTGTCACTTGATTTGGGAAGCTTTACTAAACAAAGACATAGGGAATCCATATTTGAGGAAGTCTAAAATAGCTTTGCTGAAGAAGGAGTTTGATATCTTCACCATGGTCCAATGAGAATCAATGGCACAATTGATCGAGAGGTACTCTCATCTAGTGAATGAAATGAAGAGATTGGGCATTGAGAAGCAAGAGTATGAGTACATTGATAAGCTTTCTGAATCTCTTTCTGACGAATGGGAGCATTCATTATGATTCAACAATGAAACTCGAATGCATATGCCAGATTAACTCTCGCTCGATTCATTGAAAAATTGGAAGCACAAGAGCTCGAAATCCACAAGAAGCGGAAAATGAAAAGTACTGCGGTAACTCAAGACGCCAGGTTATATTTCAATTCGTCACAATCTGTGGTAGCTCCTAGCCCGAAGATTCAAACTGCTTTTGTCACGAATAGTAGTTTTGGTGGTAGTTCTCAATCAAGTCAACCACCTAACATACCACACTACACAAGCACCTATACTAGAACCAACTCTGCTCCTGATCAATCCCTAAAGCCCACAAGTCCATCATCTGATGTTGTACAATGCAACATAGCTGTTAATATCAAGAACAACAATGGCCTTGCTGTCGAAAATGTACAAGAACATATGGATTTTCTAGGATCCGTCCTCGAATCGTATGAATGTTTAATTGCTAGGCAAATTGGAAACTACAACATGACAAAGGAAGTATGATCAAATTGATCCTGAAGAGATAGAGATGTTGGATATTCGTTGGTGTATGGCTAGTGTTGTCCGAAGAGCTCAAAGATTCAAAGAAATTACTGGAAAGAATTGTCTGGATGGGACGACTTCAAAACTCGGATTTGACAAGTCAAAGGTCCGATGTTTTCGATGCAAGGAGAAAGATCACTTCAAGAGGGAATGCACGAACCCAGAAGTTGGAGAAACTAGTCCTAATCCTTTTGGCAGGGACTACAATAGGAAATCCATCTATCATCAAAGCTCTCCTGCACCCGCTAAACCATCATAGAAACCCGAGGCCTCGTCATCAAAAGCTTGTCACGCACAAATGGATGAAGGTTTCAACTGAAATTCAATTGTTCACCAAGCAAATGTAGCTAAGGTATTTGGTGAGGATCAACAAGCTGGAGAAGAGGTAACTGTTTTGAATGTAGGTGAAGTAGATGAGATAAAAGCAGTTGATGACCCTGATGCTGAAAAGAATGACTGCGATGGAGATAATCAAGAGGAGAATAACACTGATGAGATGGAAAATGATCAAGAGGAGACAGAATCTCCTAAGAGTTTTGATTCAATTCCAATGAATTTTTTAAATCATTTTTGCCACCTGATGTGTTTGAAAGTTTTGCAGGTTGGTTTAATGGAGAGGAAGTGCCTCAGGTAAAGATTGATTTTGGAGTTGATGATGAAGATGAGATAAAAACAGGTGATGAAATTCCAGCTGTAAAGACTGAAGAAGTAAGTGATGCAACTGTTCCAGCTAAAGGTGTTCTAGCGAAAGTTGATGAAGTGAGTATTGAAGATGAGTCCTCTCATCATGCTTACATGGCTGGGCAAGTAACATTTTCTACTCAAAAGGTTACACATCTTTTTACTAAAGCTTTCAATAAAAACAGGTTTTTGTATTTGTTGGGGCTTAATGGTATTAAGAATATGGGAGGTGGGAAAGAGAGTGATACCGAGATTATGGATTCGGACCTCGATTAACCGTTCACTAGGTCATATTTCTTTATAAATATTCTTTCTTTAATTAGTTTTTGATTTTAGGGGGATAAATGGTTTGGGAAAATAAAAAAAACATTTAAAAATCTTGAAATCCAAAATCATTTGAAAAATTATAAAATCCAAAAACATTGAAAAAGCATACAAATACCAAAAAAAAAAGAAAAGAAAATGCTCCTCAAAATGAGTTTTGAATCATAAAAGGAAAATGATAGTACACTGATCATCTTGTTCCAAGTACCGGTAAAATGAAGCACAAAAGTCTTTTGATTAATGCACGGTTCATGGTAGGCTTTTAAACAAACAAGTAAGGGAATAACTGATATAAACCTAACTAGCCAAATTGAAAGATGGGTTAGAATTCTAGCAAAAGTCTTGGTAATGAAGGAAGAAATGTAATAGCCTGTCATGCTCAAGCCATATGCTTCAGTAGATCACCAAAAATATAGTGTTAATAAAAGTGTTTTAAGCATCTAGTACATAATCTACACTTCAACGGTGTATGGTTTTATGGCCTTAATTCATGTATTGATGGAATGCTTTAGGTTTCTAGAACCATTGGGTCTTTGTGCGGTTTATCATATAGGTATTCATTTCGGTGAATAATTAAAAATGTGCTCAAGAGCGAACCGTAAAAAGTCATTAAAATTGATCACTTTGTACAACTTTCACTACTGACTTGATCAAACAAGTTGTTAGTCATACATTGTTTCTCCCTTGCGAGCGTCATAATACCAATAAGAAACGGACCCCAGGGGATACAATGTATGCAAGCTGACAGATGAATTCGTGCATACTCATCCATGCTAAAGGAAACTTAGGTTATTTCTTGATAACGGGGGTATGCCTTGTTGTGGAAAATTATTGCTAAGATTGCTAAATAAAAATTTTTTAAAATGATTTGATCTGCTGGTGCTAAGGTTTAAGTCAAGTTAGGGTGACATGGTAAAAATCAAATTAACCCTGAATCAAGATAAGAATCTGATCATGTTCTAATATTGTGTGCTTAATTGAACCTTAATCATATCACTGATGTCTTTGAATCTTTTGTTATAAAAGTTTAAGTGGACAACAATACCAATGACTGACTTAACATCTGACATACTAAAGCTGAAAACTGTGATGAAAGAACGGATTTATCAATATGATTCCTTGCTCAACTCATAAAAATATGTTTCCGTCTATTCATAAAATACTTTTGAAAATTTCTTGTTTTTATTATAACTTTCATTCATAAACCAAAAGATTTTATATTTCTGTATTATATTAGACTTTGGTGACTGGTTAACCGGTTTGGATATCCGAGAATCTGAATCGAGTGGTTGTTTTTGGCAAATATTATCAAAACTGGGTTTAAATTACAAGAGGATTCATCAAGGTCATTAATTTGGACTTGATTGTATTCGAAAGTGTGAAATTGGTCGTATCTAAACGTTGTTTGAGGTTTTCAACATATAAGTATTCTACTTATACGGCGTATATGTCTGTATGACTTATACGGCGTCTAAGCACAATACTTATACGTCCGTATAAGTTATAGGTATATATATGCGGGTTATACGCTGGTATATTTCATTATTTTTATACGCTTTTCAAAGGGACATATACACTGTGAACAATTGTTATTGATTTCGTGCCGTAGAACTGGTTTGATTTGAGATTTGTGGTTATTGTTGTTGATTTGCACACCACTCGAATATTTAAAGGTATAAATTGATATTAATCTGTTGAATTTTGTTGTTTTTACAGATGGTGAACAATGCAGTACATATATCTCACAATTGGACTTGTGTTTGGACATTCGTCATAGGGTTTTCTTTCTAAAAATGTTATCGATGTGGTTAAAAACCTTTGTGTCTATAGTTGTTTGACCATTGACGTATGTGTTGTCCAAATTGAATTTGACCTAGGTTTGGTTTATGAACGCATAAGTGTTTGGACACTTATATGGCGTATAAGTTTCATTGACTTATACGGCATCTAATTCCATAACACTTATCCATTTATTAGACTTACAAGCTGATCTGACTTACACGTTGTTCATATTTATCTGTTTGATAAAACTCACACGTTGAACAGACTTATACGTGTACATAAAAACATTATACTTACACATTGGAACTTACACATCCATAAACTTACATGAACCTTATGACCTACACGTTGTTTATACTTATGCGTTGGTCAATACTTATACGGGCCTTTATACTTTGAAAAATTTAAACTGTTAAATTTTTATAAAAATTTCTAACATGTTGATTGCTTGATCGTGTGTGCAGATGGTGAAAGAATATGATGTTAAACATAACATTTGTGCATTTTTGGTAGTAAAAATGACAAGATGGAACCTTTCAGGCCTATATTGCCATTCTTTCAACGTTCGAGAATTCTAAAGGCAATTACAGCAAACACCATTGTGATAAAGGAGATTGTGGAAGAGTTCTAGAAGAATGCAAAGCTTGAAGAAGAATGTATCAATTCTATGGTGAAAAAAACGAGATAATTGTGTCGGAGCTAGTGTTACACGATGTTCTAGAGATTGGTGATGAGTCGACTGATCCGACTGCTCTGGACGAAAGGATGGTCAAGGGTTTCTTACAAAGGATGGGTTACCAGAATGATGTGAACATGGTTGCTTATCTAAAGATTGGACTTTCAAGACCGTTCAAGTTCATGGTGCATATGCTAGTTCATTCTTTGGGACATCGTAAAGGAGGATACGAGGAGATTTTGGACTATCAAATGTGTATGATGACAGCTCTATGCTTAAATTCGAGATATTACTTCTCTAAGGTTATATTTGAGCATATGACGATGTATTTCGAGACCAAGTTACTGATGTATCCTAGATTTATTCAGTTGATCATTGATCATCAATTCCCTCGGATTATCAACAATGGTGAGGAAATGAATTTGGCACACATGTCGGTGAATGGATGTGCCAAATTGAAATAATAAAGGAAAAAGTCGGAGGAGGAGATTCCTATGTTCCGTGCTATATTTGGTCATCTACGAGATCCAGAGTATGTTGCACCATCTGTTAATAAATGGAGGAAGGATGATCACGAATCTGATAGGGATAACGAGAGTGTGTGTATGCAGAGGTTCGTTCAAATCGGTGGAAGTCATTGGTTTGTTAAGTCTGAGGCTGATGAGGCAGAGGGTTCACAGAAATCTATGAAGAAGCGTAAGAGAACTGTTAAAGTTGAGCCAATAACACCTCCTGCTCCAGTTGCACAACAACAACATGTTATTGATGCTGAACCAACTGTTGATCAATCTGGAGAGGAAACTGAATCTGATCCTGAAATTCAAAGAAATATTTTGGCTAATCCACATGCATTATATGAAATGAAGATTGAAAGGAGGTCGAATAAGAAGTTTGATACTGATGCTACTTATGTTCCTGGGTCAAGCAAACTAAAGAATAGATGTGTAAAGCGTATGGTTAAAAGGTCTAAAATTGATTCGTGTTTGGTTGATGAACAAGAGGATGTGGATGTTGGAATTGCTAAAGATCAGGAGATAAATGTTGAAAAGACTCCTGAACTATCCAAGGTGAGAAAATTGTTGATGCTGAGATGACACCTATATTTGAAGTGAGCTTGGATGATGCGATAGATAAACTTATGAAAACTTCTACTGCTCAAAAGTTTACTCCACGTTCTACACACGCCGTTGAAGATCCAGTTCACAAAGAGACTCCTAAAGCTGATCCTCATGTGTCTCAACAATCTATTGAAAGGTATTATGATGCTTATATGTTGTTGGATGGACCGTCGAGAATGGAGTTCAATATGTTGAAAGATAAGGTTGATAATCTTACAAGTCAGACTAAAGAAAATGACAGGTTGAGAGCTGAGAATGTGGATATTAAGAAGTGGCTGGATGAAAGTGAAAGAAAGAGGACGTTATCTGATGATTTGTTGAATGAACACATGAATTACTTTTTAATCATCGGGAAGAAGCTGGGGATAAGACTTAATTCTGAAGTTGATAGGGTTGAAGCTAGTGACACAATGTTTGAAAGAGTGTATGGTGGGGATATTGGTCTTGTTGAAGGATTATTTCGTATGGAGTATGATAACGAAAGAGCTGCTGAGAAGGGAAAGTCTAAAGTACAAGATCCTACTGTTATTGATGATGTTGTTAAAGAAGATGCCTCTGTGCAGGCTGGGGGATCTAGTATGTAGGTAGATGAACCTATGGTTGAGACAATAGTAGTACATGATGCATCTATTGTTGATGAAACCAAAGTTGAGGAGGAAGAGAAGGAGGAAAAAGGAAAAGAAGATGATGAAAAATTGGATTTTGGAGATTCAGATGATGATTATGATGATCTAGATGATGACAATGATCCTCAAGGAGGTGCTGGTGCTATATCTAGAAAGACTGATAAAAAGTTTGACTCTGTTGGTGGTGATGTTCAAACTGATAACCACAATAGGAGTCTGAAACTAAAGATGCATCAATTGATAAACCATTGGAAGAGTTAGAAGATATTGATCCTTCAAAGTTTATAATGGTAGATGAGTTGGAGGAAAGTGAGATACCGGTTGATCGATCTGAATTAGCAAAGATGCTTGATGTATCTGTGGAAGATCTAATGTTTGATTTTGAGAAAGATGTAGCCAATGCAAGTATAAATGAAGACTGGTTGAATTAAGACGTTGTATTTGATGAGAGACCATAGTTTGTCAAATATATTGGAGATTCGGAGGAGTTCTATTCCTTTAATGAGGTATTCAATGAAGAAATTGAAATGGAACCAGATCCTTTAAAGAAATCGAAGAAATTCCCTAAGGAGGAGATGAAGGGTTGATATTCTGACACAAATGTTGAGCCGAAAACAAGTATTCATGAACCCGGTCAAGTATTACAAGAAATCGAAAGATGATGCTGTCACACCCCGACTAGGTAGTTGCGGAAGCGTAATACGGGAATGTAACAGATAACACTGGTATCAACCACATTGTTTATAAAGAAAATTCAACAACTAATTTACATCATATTACATTGGTAGGTACTAAGTTTACAAACTAGGTGAAAAACACATAACCGGTTTACGAGCTTCTTATACAGTATTATATCAGCGTCTATTCACAGCTATTCAACTTTCTTCCTAACACCAAGCATGTAAGCAAATCATTCCACCTTTGCTTTACCTGAAAAGCATGTTAAAACGGGTCAACTACGTCTAGTTGGTGAGTTTCAAGTTTCACGAGTATCAATGAAATCAGTACACGAGTTCGTAAAGTTTACAGTGTGTATGTGTACATGTATGTGTATGATGTATTATACTAAGCCACAAGTGAAACCGAAACGAGCTACACTGCATGGCCTCTCCTGCCCATGCACTCCTGTTGGCATTTAACAGCCAATTTGCCCCATGTATGTACTATGTCTAACACCACATAGCAGTATGTAAATATATAATGACAATGTGCAACTGGTTTTACATATGTTCCGGCTTACCCCACCGGCTCTGTCACAGTTGGGTTTGTCAAACCGATAGTACTATCCACACGCCACCGGCACGAAGTTAATCACTTGTGTTTGTGGGGACTTGTCAAGTGTTAGTACTTAGATAATCCACATCATCACACGTTTTCAAGTATATCAGTATATATAAACATGCTTTTCACCCCAAAAGTTCGTAAAACAGTTTAGAAAGTGGGGGTCGTGAAACTCACCTTATCGTAGTTCGCACGGAATTTACGTATCAGTAACTCAAATGTCTCGTTTATAGCCTGATTCCTATAAACGGTATCGTATCGTTAATACTAGTACAGTGTTCAAGCTAAATCGGGCTGTATAGATAATCTGGGTATAGCTGTTAGGCCCAGAACATGACCATAGTCTTAGATTGTGACGTTGTATACTATGAAATGTTTAAAACTGGATTTGGCTCAGTTTCACCGTTTTCCGAGCCTAGCTCAGTTGATCGTTTATACGTTTCGGGATTAGGTAAGATCACATAAACTTAAGTAAATGTATTGATTGATAAAATGATTTGATTTATAAAATAATTTTAAGGTTTCGGTGTCTGGTTTGATCGCAGGGTTCGTTTCCGTTTTCACACGGGTTTGATTATACAAAACGCGTACAATCCACCCGAATTGTCCGGAATTTTCGTAAAAAGTTTGTTTTTATTAATATCATTCAAAAATATGATATTTGACCACTTTTGATATTTTGACATACCAGTCAGTCCGTTAAACACAAAACTGCCGGTTTCGTTAAAACAATTATAATTTAAATCTTTGATAAATCATAACTAAATATGTAATTATATATAAATTATGTAAATTTTTGTAAAAATACATTAAGACATGGAGAATTTTATAAAAATATTTCCAGAAATTTTATGATTAATTATTTATTTATAAAAATTCATTTAATAGGTTATAATCATGTAATAAATGGCCCGTTTATATCAAACGACCTCCGAAAAATCCGATAATTTTTACCAATGGCCTCAATGTGATTACATAGCTCTTGCAAAATTTCCAGAACCTAACTCTTTCGACAAAATGCCTTTTTGTGTGTTTTTCGGCTGTTAAAACTCGGTTAAATCATGATTGAACAAACTATACTTAGGCATTTCCAATGATTCCCAAACTTTACCAGTGATCTTACCATCCCATATCAAACTCCAAAACCAAGTTTCAGAATTTTTCAATATGTTTAGCTATTTTTCCCAAATAAACGCTCATAAACGGGAATAAATTCACCAAATATTCTCCGTTTATCGAAAAATTACCAAATTTGAACAGGGACTCATTTATATGATCCCTAATGTCCCTGCAAATTTTCACAAGCTAACAACAAGCACGTCACAACCTAATACTAAACAGCCCCTAAACGAGTGTTACGGGTTTACCTTGTCGGTTTTCGATGAATTTTGCTAGTTTAAACGATTCTCCGGGTCTCGGGTTGCAAACTCAGTATATCTACATATCATATAACATCAAACCAAGCATAAATCATCCATGTAACAGCCTTGATAATTAGGGTTTCGG
The DNA here is from genome assembly GCF_021521415.1 of Bidens hawaiensis. Classification (NCBI taxonomy): domain Eukaryota; kingdom Viridiplantae; phylum Streptophyta; class Magnoliopsida; order Asterales; family Asteraceae; genus Bidens; species Bidens hawaiensis. The sequence goes on along the minus strand of NW_027494398.1, from coordinate 64,045 downwards.
TTTTGGGTTCAAACCGAACTTTCTAACCGTAAAAACGTTGTATTCATGTTCTAATCCGCGTTTTTGACCAAAAAAGTATATGTTCCTGGTTTGTAAACATGTTTAACATCAACACATAATTTTACTTGATTTTTAGGGTTTTTGGATGGTTAAACATGTTTAAAACTAACTAAAACATGTTTATATGTTAATTATATAAATCAAACTTGGTTAAATCTTTGTAAAATTTGATCTTACCTTAGGGTTTTTGAAAGGGAGTTGAGAGAACAGGGGTAGAGCTGCTTGGACTTCAAAATTCAGTAGGTTGGAATGAATAATAAGTCTTAGAGTGTAAGTTATAAAAAGGTGTGTAGTTTGGTACCAATAATTCCGATCGGAATTCTTTAAATGGCCCTTAATGGGCTGTTTTGGCCCATTACTCCAATCACACAAGCCCAAACATGAAAAGCCCACTTCAAGTTTAGTTCGGGTTCGGTTTTTCGCAAGAAAATTAATTCGGGTGTGAGAAATAACATAAAAACGTGTGTTTTTCAGCTTATTTTTGTAAAATAAGAAAAACGTACTGACTCGTTGTAAAATTCCAAAATATTTTCACGGATGGCTTAGAACATGTCATATAAGTGTTTTATAAATCTTTTTCGGCTTAACGGATGCTACAATGCTTGTTTTGATATTAACGATTGCGTTTAAGCTTATAGCGTATCGATAAACGAAACCTTTTTCGTTTAAAGAGTTTTAAACGTACCGAGGCCTAAATATCAATATGTTAGCCTCTATAACATATATATGACTCGTATATGACCCCTCAGTATGTATACGGGTCATAGTTAGTATCAGTCAGTTACTCGTTTAAGCACTACGAATTAACCGATTTATCGTTTACTTGTTACGTAATGAATATAGTGTACCTCGTTTGTCATGAATGTCACAGATGCATTGGGGAAGTGCATAAGTATTGCTTATCTGTGTACAATCCAAAGACTGCTATTCGAAGACTATTGGAGTTCAATACTTCAATAGTTTGATGGAGCTGGAATCATTGCCATGGTTCGATGTTTATGATATTCGTGCACATTATGACCTACTATACAAGCCGAAAAGCGGTCCTGTAAAGGATATATGGGAGTTTATGATAAATGAAGCTAAACGAGGATTCAAGAAGTGGACACCTCAGGTTCCTAATGTGTTTATGTCAAGAAATAGAAAGAATCCTGAAGGTGAGCTGATTCGTACATTGAGATATACTCGACCAGATTCGCTACGTGTTATATCGTTATACCCAATGGAATAAGATTTTCATCCTTATTTTCTTTGTTGTTCATACTTGGTGTTAACTGGTGAAGCTTGTATCTATTTGGATCGTGGAGAAGAGAAGTATGATGTGATACATGTGTATGATCCAATGTGGTTGGTTAATTGCTCTTAAAAAGACATAGAAGTGTTACACTCGAGCAAGATACCATGTTCTGATGACAAAGTGAAGACTCAAGCTAATAAGTTCTAGAAAGTCATTGACTTATGCTTTGATAAGAATATACATTCTTGACGTGCTTGGGAAACTAATTGGAGAGAAGTTAGTGCTAAACAAAAGCGACTTGAGGCGGAGTTTGAAGCTGAACGTCAGGAGAGGATTACTCAGGCATCATGGAATCGGTTTTAATTTATGCCGACTGGAGTATCTCGTCCAACTTCACAACAAAGTGAAACAAAGCCATCATTTGAAGAAGCGAGGAAAGCTTACCATAAGAAGAACTTTGGTATTGATTGAAGATAAAAGGACCTAGCACTATGCTAGGTCTTGTAAACGAGCTGAACTGTTAGTATGATATGTTAAAGGAGCGTATAAGTTGGTAGTCAACGTATAAGACTTATACGTAGCGTATAAGTCTTATACGCTGAGGAGACTTATACGGTCCTATAGGACTTCTATAAATACGCATAATTGTCATATTTTGTAAAAGTTTTGTAACTTTGGAAATCATTTGTACTGATATTGTTAAATGAATATTAGTGATTGTTACAGTGAGTTGACATGTGTTTAGTTCCTTTGCTACGTGTTTCCGCCATTTAGCATAGTATAGTAAATGCAACATTTTTGATCTGTTTCATGTCGTATCTACACGTGTATGATGACATATTATGATTGGTCTTTCAGTTAGCTTAGTGAAGACCGCTGTGTTCCTTAAAAGTTTGATTGTAAAGAATTTTAGTAGATTTAAGTTGATTTAAGGTTGAAGACGAAAATAGTAGAACAATTTTCTAAATAAGCGTTCAAGCATTTGATCGATAAAAGGAAATGGAAAATGATATTTCTTGTGGCGTCATTAAGCTTTTGGTAATCAATGCAAACTCGCCAGCATGTGATAGTCCTCATTGGTATTAACTTGTCCTTCTCATTCATTACTACTGTCATTCCACCCTTCTTGGGTACTACTTGAACTGGACTAATCCAAGGTGAATCTGAGATTGGGTAGATTAATCCGGCATCAAGGAGTTTGATTACTTCCTTCTTCACCACATCTTGCATGTTGGGATTGAGATGTCTTTGATGTTGGACCAAGGATTTGTATTCTTCCTCCATGAAGATTTTGTGAGTACAAAAGGACGGACTGATGCCTCTGATATCCATGATCTTCCATGCGATAACCTTCTTCTGGTTTTTGAGAACCTTAAGAAGCTCTTCTTTCTCTTCTTTAGAAAGGTGGGATGAAATAATCAATGGGAGATGAGAGTCTTTTTCTAGAAAAGCATATTCGAGATGATTTGCTAGTTCTTTTAATTCTAAAGTTTTTTTTGGGTAAAGGGTTTTACCCGGTTAAATTCATTCCACACAACCAACAAAGAACAAGTAATATGAGAAAGTGCCATATTAGTTCTCATGTATGACATGCCATACAAGAGTAAACAAAACCAAAACCACCAAACAAAGGTAAACACTGCTAAAGCCTACACAAGAACCAAAGAAACAAACATAACAAAAACAGATCAACCATTATCATCAATTTGGTGTGAAACTCCCCTCGGAAAGTGCCAATCTTCGAGAACCCGATTGACCCGATCAGAATTCTTGAACTTTAGAGTCATAAGCTTTAGGCGAGTACCCTTAATGATTTCATCAGCAACAATCTTTGGAGTCTTCAAAGAGTTCCTGAAAAGCCGGTTATTTCGTTCCTTCCAAATTACGTAAACCGATGCCCCAAGTAACAGCCGATTAATAACATTATCAATAGAGTTGGACATTCCAAATTGAGACACATATTGAAGAATATTCGCCCAACCATTCATGCACCCCTGAAACTTACCTTTCAGTTTGATAATACTCCAAACCTCAGAAGAGAACTTACACTCAAAGAAGAGATGATTACGAGAATCCGGCTCTCCATTACATAAAAGGCAGCAATACAGGTTATGATTTGGATACCTACCAATATTCCACCCCATTATACGATTCTGCGTGCTTAATTCTAAAGTTGGTGGTTCTTCGATTTATGTTTTTGATTTTTCCTTGCATTCTTGAATCTCACATACTACTTCTGATGTTTCTTGATAGTTATCGATAGTATCAAGATTATCGTGTTCTAAGGTGGGATTAGTGTTGACATCAGTTAAGATTTGTGTTTATAATGGGGTGTTAATGGAAGATTTCCGCACATAGCAATTCACGATAGAATCGATGATGTCAACACAATATAATGTGTTATCGTGATGTTGCGGATGTTGCAAAGATTTTCCTATGTCAAAAGTGATAGCCTCGTCATTAACCCTGAGATTGAGTTTGTTGGTGAAAACCCTTTGCAGTGGCTAGCAAGGGTCCTCCTAAAATCAGAGGTACACTATTTTCCTCATCCATATCTAGAATTACAAAATCTACTGGGAAAAAAATTTGTCAATTTTGACAAGCATGGTTTCAACAATGCCCCAAGGATATTTAAAGGATGGGTCAGCTAACTGAATGCTCATGCGGGTGGGCTTTGGATCTCCTATCCCTAGTTTTCAAAAACAACATAAGGCATTAAGTAAATACTAGCTCCTAGGTCAACCAGGGCATTGCTAACAGACAAATTTCCTTTGAGACAAGGGATAGTAAAGCTCCCTGGATCGGTCATTTTCGGTGGCAGTTTGTTTTGAAGGACAGCTGAATATTCTTCACTCAGGGTGACATGTGATAGCACCTCCATCTTCCTCTTGTTTGTCAGCACTTCTTTGAGAAACTTAGCATATTTTGGCATTTGAGCAATGACTTCGATGAAAGGGATGTCGATGTGGAGTTGTTTAAAGAGTTCTAAAAACTTCCCCTACTGAGCTTCCAATCTTTCCTTCTTCAGCCGTCCAGGGTATGGAATAGGTGGAACATAGGCTCGGACTGATTCCTTAGGTTGTATGGTGCCTGTTGGAATCAGTATCTCCTGCGTTTTGTCAGGGGCTTCCTTCTCCATAACGGGTTCTGAAGTTGGTGAGGCAACAGTGTTCGTGCCGCTTCTTAGTGTAACTGCACTAGCTGTCGCGTTTGGATTTGTGATTGTGTTGCTTGGAAGAGTGACAGGTGGTCTTTTGGATAATTGTCGGGCAAATTGTCCGATTTGAGTTTCTAGATTCTGCAATGATGCTTGTTGAAATTTAAGGTCAGCTTCATGCTTCAACAATACTCTGCTGATATCAACAGCTCTTGAGTCGGCCTTTTTTTCTGCTTCATTTGTTTTGGTCATATTTTGGATCAACATTTCTTCAATTTTTTAGTGGCTTGGATTCTGATGGCTACTGGAACTTTGGTCTTGGAATTGTGCTTTAGGATAGAAGGATTGATTCATCGGTCTCTTTTCAAATCCGGATAGGGTTTGAGTGTCACCTCCGTCTTTCCAACTGAAATTCGGGTGGTTTCTCCAACCTGGGTTGTAGTTGTTGCTGAAAGTGTCGTTCTAACGGGCGATGAAATCAACTTCTTCCATGGCCATAACGACTTGTTTGCAGTCACTTGTCTTATGAGTTCCCCCACAGGTGTCACAGGTAATCTTGTTTTTTAATAGTTTGGCTTGAAGTTGTTCGGATTTCTTAGAATGGTCCTCAAGCTGTGTGGTGACAAGAGTGTTGGAATCGACGTGGTGCAATCCCTTATGTTTTGGTGTAGATCTTGGTGGGTTATAAGCAAAACTCTTCTTTGCTGCCTTCTCCATGATTTCAAATGCTTCGTTAGGCGATTTTGATCCCAGGTCTCCACCGGCGACTTGGTCGATGGCCTGTTTGTTTTGACTGGATTGCGCGTCAAAGAAAGTTTATATTTGCAACTATACGCTTAGTCCATTGGGTGGGCATCTTCTTAGAAGACCTTTGTATCTTTTCCATGCTGCTTGTAACGACTCATCATCATCAGTCCGGAATCCGGTAATGCTGGCTCGGTATTTGGCAGTTTCATCAGGCGGAAAATATTTGAGGAGAAACTGCTCACCTTATGGTCCCAAGTAGTGATGGAGCCAGAGGGAAAACATTCTATCCATTCTAGGGCTTGACCCCTTTGAGAGAAAGGAAAGAGTTTGAGTTTGATATGATGTTTTGAACATTTTTGAATTTTTAAGGTTCCGCAGATTCGTAAGAATCGAGATATATGAGAAAGAGGGTCTTTGTCGAGGAGACCATGAAATTGAACTGAATTTTCCACCATATGAATGGTGCTTGATTTGATTTCGAAATGTTCGGTGATATCGGGTGGAGCCATTCCAGTGTCGTAGCCTTCGAGAGTTGGCTTGGCATACTGGCTCATGTTTGGTTCATTGTTTTGTGATTCCATCGTTTCTTCTGTTTGATTTTCTCCTGATGTTGTGGCGTCTACTGACTCATCCTTGATTGCTTCGGCGGTTTCTACAGTCTGTTTACGTGCTCGTCGATTAAAGAGTCGTTCTGATTCAAAAATTGGAGATACAAGCTCAGGTCCGAATGTAGAGGACATACATGGGGTTAAATCAAATTTAAACTATTTAGATTAAACTAAAGGTTAAGCTAAAGTAAAGGTAAAAGTTAGGCTAAGCTATTTTAAAACTAAACTAAGGTATAATTTAAGATAAAATAAAGGTTAGGCTAGCCTTAAAAATATTTAATATAATATTTAACAAAAATAAAATAAAATAAAAGTAAAAAATTTGTACAGTTATTAACAATGATTAAGTTAAAACTTGGATCGTTCTTAGAAATGTACTGTCTCCCCGGCAACGGTGCCAAAAAACTTGATAGTTTTAAATTTATAAAAGTGATTTCTACTAAGACTAAACACACACAAAATAAGCAAGTGTACCTATCATATATGTAGTATAGTATTGGTAAAAACCAAGTAGCGATCTGTGGACACAAATGTTTCTAACAATGAATCTTCGTCTGACTTTAATCGGAGGGTTTAATCGTTTTTAGGTTGATTTTTAAACTTTTTATAAAATATAAATACTTATACATAATATATAAGGGACACGAAAAGAAATTCTAAGTGAGTAATTCAATTATATGAAGGTTACTATGTAAGATCAAGAATCAACTCCATTATTCCTTGATGATTATTAAATAAACATGTGATAAACTTGTTCTAATAATATATGATAGAATAGCCCTCATTTCTAAGTGAACATATTCTATGACATAAAAGAAAGTAGCATGCGCATTTTAAAGTCCATCCTTTCCTAATGTCATGCTACCACGAGAATGTCAATTTAAGTAGACAAGCAGTTTGGTATAGTAGAACGATTAGGATTGACTTCGATTTCTCAAATACCAATCCTAACAACTTCGAGTGGTTGTAGTTAACTCACACAACCTCCCCTTGGTTGATTTAATTAGGTTATAATTACACATTTCATTAACATATGATTTCTTTAACTAGCATGATAACCTAAGCAACCGTGTTAACAATGTTATTTTAGAGTTATCAAAACTAGAGAAATAGATCATAACTTATATCTCATCATTTATAAGTACAACATAAGGATCCATGTTTTATCATGAATAAGTTATCAAATTATTCTTTTTACCATTTCTAGTTTCCAAGAACATGAGTTAACATGAATGATTATTAATCATCAACTTTGGTGTCTTGAGTTAAAGTGATAATACATTTCTTCATCAAAGGATAATTGCAAAATAACCATGTACTATACCAAACTAAACCACATGTTTCACATAATCATCAAGTAAAGCAAAGCTTCTTCATAGATTATAGATGTTAAATGGAGTTTAGCTCATAATGAGCATTGTTATGAACATTAAAAGGGATGATGATAACAAACACATGATTAAACTAGAACAATCTAACCAAATGTGGATGGATCTTCCTTCTGACGATGATGGATGATAATGATAGATGGTAATGATGAATGACAATGGTAACCTCCAAGCCTTTAAACTCCTCACAAGATCTTCAATATGAGTGTAATATGGGTGTTTTATAAGAGAACTCCGTTTAGAGATTTTCTTCAAGCACACCAAATGAGTACAACATGAGCCTCTATTTATAGGCATTCTGGAGTGAGAGGCACGCCCCCATGCTCTATGAAGCACGGCCCCTTGTCCAGGTGTCCAGTCGCATTAAATGCTATCAGATCGTACATGATGACTCACCATGGGTGCGTGCTTCCTGAGGCACGACTTCGTGCTTTTTAATGACATGTGCTAATTCTTTTTGTCTTATTTGAAAGGTGACCACGGCCCAGTGGTTGATTTAGCACGGCCCCGTGATTTCGTGTCCAATATTTGTCTTTTCTTGTAGATTTTTGTCTTTTCTTTTGTTCTGAAGCATGGGGGCGTGGTTCCTGGAGCAGGGGGCATGGTTGAGGTTTCCTTGGGTTTTCTTTCGTTTTTCTTCGTCTTTTAGCTTGTTTCTTCGTTTAAGGCTTTGGTTTACCTGAAATTGCATTTTAGTGTGACAAATAGCCTTCTGAACTAGATTATTTGATAGAAGTTGCAGTTTTTTGAGATTATTTGATGCTAAAAAGATGTATAATTTTATATACATCACCCGCTCTAAATACTTCTTGTTTTTTTTCATTCTAAATCATTTTATATATAATTTACTATAAAATGATTACATTAAAGTGGCAGGAAAACGGGCAACAAGTTGCGCCACAACCCCCTTTTGAATAGCAAAACCAATCCTGCTAAAAACGAAGCTTTGTTTAGGATTGCCTTAATATTCTAACTAGCACATAAAAAAACTAAAAATTAAGCATCTTTATGACCACAGTATTATTCCATCAAACATATCACATAATTAAGAGAAAATACATCCTAACATACACTGAAATATATAGGTTACTTCATGGGGTTCAGCTGGCATTTATAGTCCTTCCCTTAACGGTTCGAGTCCAAGCATCAAAGGATGACCGGATCCCTAGAACGTTGGCTCTGATACCAACTTGTAAGACCCAAAAACCCGGGAGTCCTACAGTTGGTAATCATTTAAAAAAATTCAAATATAAAAGATAAACCGGTTTCATATAAGTTAAAATTCAACATAGAGTATTCTTGTATCGGAAAATTAACAAAAAATCCAAATATTATTCGTAAGACAAAAAATGAAAATTATAATTGTCTTAATTATTAAAACGATAGAATTGCCTCGGGACCTCGGGTAGTCTTGAGCATATCTTAGTAGTAATTTCATCCACACTCAACCTGAAATCAATCTAACATACACGCAAAGTCAGCTTGAGCTGAGTGAGTTCATGTTTTTATAAATAAAAATCTATTAAAGACCGACTATGATATTTAACATACGACTTCCATTAAAATAAATAATTTTCCTCTGTTAAACACGTAACACGGGTCACATCCTCTCAAGTCTAAAACACAAAGTCAAGGACCCGAGTAAACATCCACCCCAAGGACAGAAAAACTGATAGGGGATTCGTAAACCTCCTTTCAACCCAAGGATAGTCGAACTATCCCAGTAGACATCCACCTTAACACCCAACAAGGGAATTAAGGAATTTTAAAACATCCATTCGACCCGGTCATGGCTTAACAAAAACATTCACGTGGTGGCCACACACACACACATCCAAATAAACCAAATATAAATCATGTAAACTTCCAAGCATAGATAGCAAATATAATATAATCTATGCAATACATCCAAACGGTTCAAAAGGGTAAAATCGTCAAAAAGCGTGTATGCTAGCCCAAAACGTAAAACATTTAAAAAGGGGCATCATGTAACTCACCTGCTATGGATCACACAAATATCACAACTGGATTCTCTAGCTAATCACTCACAATTCACAAGCCTGTCAAGTTGTACACAACAATCACTAACTAGACCGCAACGACTCGCTCATACTACGAGACGTCCTAACGTGATTGGATTGACCCATAGCCACACCTAATATTCATATTCATTTACATTAGCCCCTGAATTCCTTAAATTACCCAAAACACCCCTTCCAATATAATCACCACCAACGATTCCCAAACTATGCCCGTCTTACGTTAATTGTGTCGATTTCGTGCATTAACAAACCGATTAACCAACCACCAACCAAACCAGCCACGTTTTGATAATATATTGCATTATTACAGCCCGCCCATCAATTTTTAACCACCCAAGTTTATTTGGTTTGCAATATCATAATTTCCACATTAATTAACAATTAATCGATTTTACGCGCTCTTACAAACCGATTAAGGAATCACCAACCAAATCAGCCCCTATTACCAAAAAAATAAGTTTTCTGCTGATCTTACACTAACATAGACTCCACAAACTGATCGGGTTGGCAATTCTTTCAAATAATACCCGAATGACAACAATTAACAATTAATCACTCTATAAACCCCATTTTTTAAACTATCGACAATTAACCGACAAAATCAAATCCAATAGCCATGAAATTAAAATATGAAGCTAATGACATACCTTCGAAGTTTAATTTAAACCTTCACAAGGTTCCCAATTTGCACAACCGACGTGTCCGCTCGAGTATAAGTAGCCTATTAAAATGTTGCCGAAAAACGTCATCAAACATCATAACCGACAAACTGCCTCATATACCATGATTCACACACGGAGTTATACCTTTGAGTATAACTCGTTCTGAGCCCATACGTGCAACATCCCAAAATACCGACGCGAACAAAAACTAAAATGGTCATAACTTGTCCATACGAACTCCAATTCGAATATCCTTGAACTAGTCTCAACATGCCAGACCTTAGAAAATTACTATCGCCTACTGCCACATCCTCCACAGCTTCTAGAATCTGAAATCGCCCACTAGTTCGTTCAGTTTTGCACATTAACAGTCGAATAGCTCGAAACCATATCAAACGAACTCCGATTCAAGCGAATCACATATCCACGAACTCGTATCAACATGCCGGACCTTAAATTATTACTATCACCTGAAGCCACAGCCTCCATAGCTTCCAGAACTTGAAACAACCCACTGGTTCATTCGGTTTTGCACATTAACAGTCGAATAGCTCGAAACCAATTCAAACGAACTCGATTCAGGCAAATAAGATATGCAAGCGTTCGTCTCATTGAAACCCACCAGATCCACCAGTTCCCGCCGCCAGAAACTGCCGCCACCATCGCCAGAAAACCAAAAAGTTCGTAGGAAAACTGAACCGTCAGCCTGAATGTGAACCCTTTCTTGTTATGCTCATAACTTGGTTATACGAACTCGAAATCAAGCAAATAATGTATCCACGAGACCGATTCGCCGAGCACTACCACCCTGAACCAGCTACGCCAATAGTCGCCAGTTTTCTTGCCTCCTTCGCCATAATATTGTTTTGATCGAACCCTTCCTCATCCAAGCAACCCCAATCCTCAATACCATCCATATTGACAAAACCACTGACTCGCACCACCTCTGTCATGCATCATCATTTACTTCTCTCCTTCTTAGCCATCAAGCCTTCACAAATGAATGATCTAGGGTTTCTTTTCCTAGGTGTTTACTTCACCAGGTTCTAACTTTGGTCCCTCTAGTTCTCATACCGACTACTTTCTCCAAACTTTTAACTTATAAACTTCCATGTTATTACAACTGGGTCCCCTCAAGTCAATTAAGACATATTCTTTGCATTTAGAATCACATTCCGTCATATTTTATAAAATCTCGTTTAACTCTTCAAAACACGTAGACAAAAATGATCGAGGTCTTACAAGTGATTCCATATCCCATGAATTAACGGGTGTTACAATTCTATCCCCCTTTTATTAGGATTCGTCCTTGAATCCTACTGCACTGGAAATAATAAAGGTTGCATCTTCCTCTGTTGTTTGACATCAAATGTCTCAACCTTCTCCTATGTTGCCTTAATTGGAAGAATATTATCTCTAAACCGGTTGCCATCTCTGTCATGACCATAATGATCAATCTACTCATACAAGGTACCAAATAACATAACTACTCAATGTTAGGTACTCATTGATGTATATAAAATTATATATCTTTTTAGCAACAAATAATCTCTAAAAACTGCAACTTCTATCAAATAAACTAGCTCATAAGGCTACTTATCACACTAAAATACAATTTCAGGTAAACCCAAGCCTTAAACGAAGAAAAAAGTGAAAAGACGAAGAAAAACAAAAGAAAACCCAAAAAAAAACCAGAACCATGCCCAAAAGAAAACCCAAGCCTTAAACGAAGAAAAAAGTGAAAAGACGAAGAACCACGCCCCTCTGCTCCCAGAACCATGCCCTGTTGAGTCAAGATTTGACCTAAGAGAAGTATAAGGAAGATTGGAATCTTCTCAACCTCCTCAGAACTCGCTAAGTACGGAATCCAAGCACACTTGGATTCCTGGGCAAGGTTTTCTTACCCTAGCAAGGTCTTTTATACATTGAGCAAGGTTATCTTCTAGAACTCTTCTTTAGTGCATACCCGAGCAGGGTTCACTATGTCTAGCAAGATTTTTCTTTATTGCCAAGCAAGGTTTACCTCAGAGTAGTCTCTTGGCTAACCAAGGTCATGAAGCCAAGTAATTGGAAGATCGGACAAGGTATTCATTAATAATACAGTGGTCCGAGCAAGCTTGATGTGAGTAATGAAATATCTCAAGTTACATCGGGCAGGGTTCAACTCTAGCAGGCTACAATGTTACCAAGCACACTTTGCTTTGCTAATAAACTATTCCCTAGAAAGGAATTGAAAGGATCATTAAAGAACAATGTTGCTCTTAAGATCATGTCGGGCAAAGTCTTGTATGATCAAGAAGATTGAAATCTGCTAGGTGAGTATTTTCTTAGGAAAATACTCTATGTAAAGTCTACCCGGAGAATTGTTCCTGAGCACACTTCAAGGTTACCAGGTCTATTAGGACAAGAAGGCACAAAGCCTACGCGGTGAAGACAACTTATTCAAAGTCTACCCGGAAGACCTGTTTTTACACTTAGTATAGTTTTGAATATGTATTTTGAAAATGTATTATTTATTTAGGGTTTCTGGAAGGAATAATAGCTGTCTGGAGGTGTTAGGCCTATAAAAGAAATATTTTATGGCACACCTCATATGGACAAGTCAATTAATTCTGAGAGAATATTTGTGAGTGTGACGGCTGTCATAGAATAGTACGGATATAACTTTCCATACAAGAAACCCTAAATCTATTAAAATTTGTATGATTCGTTTATATATATGGAAATCTTTTGAGTGATTCTTGTGTGTTAGTTACTTTTCATTAATCCTTTAGCAACTACACTGTTTGTTTCTGATTCCGCCGTTAACAAACAGTTTTCTTTCCCAAAATAGCATTCGTCATTAACTCTCTTGTCGAAACATTTATTGTGTGAGTTATGACTTGATTGTGATTGTGAGTGATTATTCGGGACCGACAAGTGGTATCAGACCTTGTTCGTTGCTGTTTTGGGTAAATAATTTGTTGTTGATTGAAGATCTGAAGAAAAACAATGACGTAAGAAGAACACTGTTTCATTGAAGAGTGACGTCAGCTGCTTTGTTCTTCATTTCCGTCCAGATCTACATATTACCAGTGTCTTCTTTTACTTATTTTGTTGAAAGTTTTCATCTTTAATTGGTTAATCTTGCTCTAATCGAACCAGAAAAATCAGATCTGAAGATCCGGTTCTCTGATCTGATTATTTTCAAAATATGTTTTTACTGATTAACCGATTATGCTTTTCAAAAATTTTTGGTTACGAAGAGCAAGAGGTTTCTACTAATAAGATTCCTAGACTTTATGGACATGAGAACTTTACCAAATGGAAGGTATGGTTTGAGGCTGTTGTGTGTTACAATGACGTTGACATGTGAAATTCAATCAAGAACGACCCTCAAGATACTGATGGTGCAAATGTAACTGCTGATGTGCGTGAGAGGATGAGAAAAAAAGACGACAGGGCCTTAGCTATGATTAAGCTAGGACTGTCTTGGGAGATTTTAACCAAGGTTGCATATCACACTATAGCTAAGGCTATGTATGATGCAATCCTTGAGATGTATGAAGGTAACACTGAGCTGAAAAACATCAAGAAACAAAGACTCAAACAACAGCTAGAAAGGTTCAAGTACAAAGAAGGAGAAAGATTAAAGTCAATCCTAGAGAGATTTCTAGCCATTGTGAATGAGCTGAGGACTACTGACTATGTGACGACCGAGTTTGATCTGACCAAAAAGCTGCTAAACTCTATGCCCAAAGAGTGGTACACAGCCAGCAAATTCATTCTTCAAAAGCCTAATTTTGAACAACACAAGTTGGATGATGTAATTTGCTTTCTTCAAGCTGCTGAAATAGAAATGATTGAATATGAAATGATCAAAGAAGAGAAGCCTTGTTTTCAGGTGTCCAATGCCCAAAATCAAAACTTTCAGAGAACCAACCAAAACAACCAAAACCTTCAAACAGCTCCAACCAACTCAAACAGAACCAACCAAAATCAACCAAGGAATCAGGGAAATGTAGCTTTAGCTGCACAATAAGATGGTGATTTTGATTGGAGTAATCATGAAGAGGACATCTCAAGAGCAAATGTTGCTTTGATGGATATTGCTGAAAAGGAGGCTGGAACATCATCTCAGGTACACTCTACTCCTACAGTTGATTTACATGAAATTATCAATGAATTAACTAAAAAAGTAGGCAAGCTGGAGGGTGAGTGTTTTTAGGAAACAAAGTATCATCAATGGGTATGTGGCAAGTGATTTGATAAATGAAGAGAAAATAAAGAGTTTGGAAGATGATTTTATGATCAGCTATAGAGCTGAAAAGAGGTATTGAAGAAGATGATAGTTGAGGAGAAAGTTCAGAACACAAAACTGCAAATTGAGATTGATTTTCTGAAGAATTTGGTTTCCACAGGAAACATATGTCGTATCTTAAACCAAGTGAAAGAAGAAGACAAGTACAAAGCAGTTCCACCACCATTCAACAAAAAATTTGTACCTAAAGTTAACAAAGAAGAGGGATTCATATCTACAACAATTCAGAGATGTCTTTCAGGACAAAAAGGAATTTGTTGACCTCTATAAAAATGTTGAGGTGAGTGAAGATGGAGAATTTGTAGTCAAAGAAGTTAGAGAAGACAAGTCAATTGGAGTACAAGTCTCTGAAGATGAATTTGATTCTGATGATCTGAATGCAGATGACTTAAGTGACTTAAGTGATCATATCACAGATGAAGAAATTAGAGCTCCTGAAAGGGGAAGAAGATTGAAGAAACCATAATTAATTGACAAACTTTCATTTTACCCACTTGTAACACCAAGGATGAAGAAACAAAATGAAAGAATGAAGAGAGAGCATGTTTCTTTTGACATATGTGAGAAGTAGAAGGTGAGCTACAATGCAGTTAGGCCACCAAGCAATGCTGTATTGGAAAGGACAAAAGTAACAACAAGAAAAGGGTGACTGAAACAGTTGATGTTGAAAACTTTATCCCAGTTTACCCAATTTTCTCAAGTCTTGAGGTTTTTGATATTGGAGAAGTGGAAACTATGGAAGAATATGAGAAGAGGCAATCAAGACATAAAGAAAGCCTAGATGAAGAACCTTTGATTGTGAAGAAAATTGTTTTTGTTAAAGGAAAGATTGAAAGACAATACATCAAGATTGAGGAATATGTTCATTTCTTAATTGATTTTGATGGTCTGAAGAATCAGAAGACACTTGGAGTCAAAGCACCTAGACCTAGTGAAAGGTTCAAGAAAGGAAGTGATCATGAAAAATACAAGGAAAAAGTTTGGCGCAAGAAATGTGATGAGTATGGTCACCACACTAATTCTTGTAATGAGAGATTCAACTTCAATCCTTTTCATATCCCAGATGAGACAAAGTATGGACAAGACTTTGTTCTGTACAAGCAAAAGTATGATGCATACCTGGGAAAAGGAAAGGTGTGTGGAAAAGAGACCATGAGTGAAGATGGTTTGAAAGCAGCAGTAGAGACTAAGAAAGAAAAGAAAGCTAATGTAAAGACAAAGAAACATGTGGTTGAACCAGTTAGGAGAAGCAGATCCCCAAAGAAGTATGAAAAGGTTGTCAAGAAGAATTTTCAACCATTGAGAATTATCTCCAAACAAGACACAAAGTCAGTCAAGTCTAATGATTCTCAAGGATCACCAAGTAGTGAAAAGGCAAGAAACAAATGTGTCTTTCCTAGAAAGAAACCAACTGAACTAACTGGTGATGAAAAGTTTCTATTGAAACATGGTTACGAACCTCAAGGATTCCTTTGAAAACCTAAGGTTGAAACTAAGGTGGAAGAGATTGCTGATGTAAGAGATTACTCAGAAAAGAAAGACTATGTTGTTCAAGAATGTGACAGTGCACTAAGAGATTGCAAGAACACAACTTCACTTGTGAAACTCCAAGAGAGTGTGGTTATGAAACAGATAATTCAGATAATCTTGAGTTAACACATGAACATCCTGAACCCATAACACTCACACCCAATTCTGCTACTGAAAATGAATATGATGATTTGCAAGTTGAGATTACTTGCAATTCATCACTTAATAATCAACTTCTTTGATTTTTGTAGGAACAGTCCACTCCACTGAATAAAGTGTGGTATATGGACAGTGGATGTTCCAGGCATATGACTTGTGACAAGAGATCACTTGTTAATTATGAAGAGAAGTTTGAAGGCCCAGTGGCATTTGGCAGTGATGAGAATGGAGGAAAGATAGTTGGAAAGGGAATTTTAACAAATGGAAAAGTCTCATTTGACAATGTGTTCCATGTTGAAGGACTACAATATAACCTTTTGAGCATATCCCAGATGTGTGTTAAGGTATATAAAGTTGGTTTTGATGACTCACATTGTTTCATTTTAAGACCTGAATTTGTGATCCCACCTGACATGATTATGATGATGGCATCAAGAAATGGCAACTTATATGAGCTCAACATGAAAGAAGTTGTTTCAAGAGGTGGTACATGTTTTGTTTCCAAAGCCACTGAAAATGAGTCAAAATTTTGGCAAAGGAAATTGTGTCATGTGAATTTGAAGAATATGAATAAACCTGTGAAGGGAGAGCATGTAATTGGCTTACCTACAAGGGAGTTCAGATTGGATGACAATTGTATTTCATATCAAAAAGGCAAGCAACACAAGTCTTCACATGGATCTTTTTGGTCCTGTGAGTGTCACAAGCATAGGAAAGAAAAGATATTGTCTAGTGATCATTGATGATTATTCAAGATATATTTGGGTTTATTTTCTGAGTACAAAAGATGAGACTGTAGAGTTGATCAAGGGCTGTGTGACAAGGATTGAGAATCAACTGATAAAAGGGTTAAAGTGATGAGAAGTGACAATGGTATTGAGTTCAAAAATGGAGTAATTGAAGAATTTTGTGCAGAAAAGGGTACACTACAACAATTCTCAGCTCCTAGAACTCCTGAACAAAATGGTGTTGCAAAAAGAAGAAACAGGACACTCATTGAGGCTGCAAGAACCATGTCAGCTGATGCTTTTCTACCTGTCACTTAATGGGTAGAAGCTATTAACACAGCATGCTATGTTCAAAACAGAGTACTTCTCAACAAAAGACACAACAAGACTCCATATGAAATTTTCTTTAATAGAAAACCCAACATCAAGTTTCTCAAGCCTTTTGGATGCAAATGTTCACTCTTGAACACCAAGGACTATTTAAACAAGTTTCAAGCTAAATCCTTGGATTGCTTCTTTGTTGAATATTCTACACACTCAAAAGCCTATAGGGTATATGTGAAAGACCATTTAAGTGTCATTGAATCATCTGACATAATCTTTAATGAGAACTAGTTCAACATAGTTGATGGTGCAGCATGGCTGTTTGACCTTGAAAAATTGATAAAGTCATTCAAGATTTATCCTGAAGACTTTGATGACTCATTCTACAAGACCAGTGTAATATAAGAGAAGAATAAGAAAACATTGGACTTGGAAAAGCTGTGGGAGAATGTTTCAAGTAAAGACACTGAATATCCTTTTGTAAAAGATCCCTCAAGTGCAAATGTTGAGCAAGTTCAAGACAATAATCAAATGAACAATCAAAGTCCAAAACAAGATCATGCAGATAACATTCATGACAATCAATAAGTGCAAAATGATAAAGTTCAAAATGAGGGAAACCCAAGCAACCAAACAAGTGAAAAGGAAGCAGTTTCAACAGCAAGGTTTAAAGATCTGTTTGAAAGATTGAATTTGGAAAACAACGGTGCATCCACTTCAAGAGAAAATAATGAAGAAGCACTAGAATTTCATGATGCTCAAACTGAATTGATCATTGAGGAACCAAGTCCCAATGAATCAAATCTTGACACTAATGTGTCGGCTGATGTGATAGTTCAAACCCCTTATGTTAAAAAGAATCATCCTTCTTAAAACATCATTGGATATATATATGAAATAGTTACAAGAAGTCATTCTGAATCTGCAAACATCTGTTTGTACTCATGCTTTTTATCCCAAATAGAACCAAAGATCATTTTTCAAGCATTAAAGGACAACAGCTGGGTAGAAGCAATGCAAGAGGAGTCGGCTCAGTTCAGAGATCTACATGTTTGGGAGCTTGTGGACAGGCCAAGAAACAGATCTGCAATTGGAACAAAGTGGGTTTTCAGAAATAAAAGGGATGAGAGGGGTATTGTGATTAAGAAGCCTGACTTGTTGCACTTGGATGCCTACAAGAAGAAGGGATTGACTTTGAGGAAGTCTTTGCACATGTTGCATGACTAGAAGTCATAAGAATTTTGTTGCTAATGTTGCCTCAAAGAATATCAAGGTATTCCAACTTGATGTCAAATCTGCTTTCCTAAATGGAAAGATTGATGAAGAGGTGTATGTAACTCAACCACCAGGTTTTGAGGATCCAGTGTATACTAACAGAGTGTATAAGTTAAACAAAGCCTTATATGGATTGCATCAAGCTCCTAGAGCATGGTATGATGATTTGTCAAACCATCTGCTTGAAAATGGTTTCGAAAGTGGAGCTATTGACAAGACACTCTTCTACAAAATGAGAGGATCAGATTTGCTATTGTTACAAGTCTATGTGGATGATATCATCTTTGGGTCAACCAATGAACAAATGTGTATGGAGTTTGAAGAGGTGATGAAATCCAAATACAATATGAGCTCTATAGGAGAAATGAACTTCTTTCTGGGACTGCAAGTCCAACAGAAAACTAATGGGATTTTCATCTACCAGACTATCAAATGTTGTTAGTGCACATAAATTTGACACTGTGGATATGTTATCCTGGCATATGTCTGGACCAGTTATCCTTAGCATGTATTCCAGATCATATCAGGATCAAGGATCCTCAGTACTTATTACTAATTAACGGTTGTTCTCATGTGTAGTCTAATATTTAGCAGGTATAACGGTTAGAAGACTCAGTCTATCCACAAACTTGCAGTCAAGAAGATATTGATGTGTGTGGATCAATTATCCTTTAGAAGAGTTCCAGAGCTTTGTCAGAATCATGGATCCTCGGTATCTGGTGCTATTAACGGTTATTTCTTATATGAAGGTTGATATTTATAAAATGAAACGGCTCCAAGACCTGGTCTACCCCCTATTTCGCAGCCTGAGTGATGGAGCACGTGGTCAAAGTGGCAGTTACGATTATATTGAAGGCAATGGCGGATTTTTAGGGATTATTAGTTAATAGTCTTTATTATTATTAATTCCATTGGGTTATTATGTTTTTGTATAAATAGAGGTTGTGATCAACATTAGAAGACACACATTCACACGTATTCTAGCTGCTAAGATATCTTGTACTCACACACGTAGTATTTGTTGATCATCAACTCCACAACCCTTGTAACCACCTTTTATTATCAATATAATCGACGGTGATAGTTTTCACCGTCAGGGGGTTTTTTGTGTCGGAGATCACGATAATCACATACTCATCGACAAAGGTTACCTTGTTGATCCTTGACCGAAAGGACTTAATCAACGATTACTTAGTTAATCATTGATTGAAGAGATTCGACCAAAGATTACCTTGATATGTTTTGACCGAAGTAAGACTATCTTGGTTAAGGGCTTTTTCCCTCGTGATCAAACCTTTGTGTTCACCAATATTACGATTGCACACTTGTCATTATCAAATTAGCACCTTACCTCACTAAACAGATTTGGATACTTGATCCTTAGTAAATTTTTGTCCAAAACAATTTGGTGCCCATCGTGGGGCAATTGGTGCTATAATCCATATTATCCCTATCATTCTCAACTTTTTCATACCCATATCACTATCAATGGCCTCTCAATCAACCTCTGCTTCATCAACCATGCCGGCTACGGTTCCTCTCTCATCAAGGACTTTGCCACCGATGCCTCCGCCAATAACGGGAATGCAACGGTCTGTTGCTGCTGGGAGCAAGACGCAACTACCAGTCTTCCATAGCTGAAAAACCGCTGCTGCTGCCCCGGTGGTTAATACTAACAGTGATGTTTCATCTATTTTTTCGCAGGTTAAAGCATACATGGAGCAGCAGAACAAGACCAACCAGAGGATCCTTCGTGAGATAGAAGATCTCAAGAAGAACAAGAGGCCAGCTGAGGATCTCACCCCCCCTGATGCCAAGGATGCTGGATTTCACCAGTCCAGAATCCGTGGCTCAGTTCTTACAAGGATCATCTATCCTTCAACAGGGGTCCATGGTTCAACAGGCTCAAAGATCCTCGCTATTTTAGCAAGGATCATCTATCCTTCAGCAGAGGTCCACGGGTCAACCGGCTCAAGGATTCTCGTTAGATCCGCCAAGGTCGACTAATCTCCAACAAGGATCCATGGCTCTTCAGAATCAAGGATCCTCATATTACCCACAAGGATCAGCCATTCTTCTACAGGTATCCTATGGTACCCAACCTCAAGGATCCTTCATCCCAAATAAAGGATCCTTCTTTCCGAATCAAGGATCCTCAGGCGTCCAACATCAACGATCCTCCGATGTCCATTAAGGAGACATAATCCCCATGTAGACTATAGCCTCTGGAGGACCAACTCTCATCGCAGACTCCTCTTATCCCATCTACTTATCCGAGATGCCAACCTTCACTCAGCAAAGAGGTAACTTGTACGATCCTTTATCCTTAGATGCTAACCGTGGTTCCATGCGGGATGCAGGTATCAACCAAGCTATAGCCAAGGAGCTGCAGAAGCTCAAGGATATGATATCCAGTGTTCCCGGGGTCATAAGACCAATTCCGAAAATACCTGGGGAAGCCACAGAGCATCCAGATTCGCCCCGCCTATCTGTGATGCTGAAATCCCGAAGCGGTTCCAAACTCCGAATATGAAGACTTATGACGGGACCACTAATCCTGAAGAACATGTAGCACAGTATAGGAAAAGGATGGAGATCAATTCTATTCCGGAGAGACTCAAAGAAGCTTGCCTATGCAAGGGCTTTTGATCCACACTTACGGGAGCCGCTCTAAAATGGCTGCTAAGTCTTCCTCCTTTTTCAATTACTTCTTTCTCTCACTTAGTTAACTTATTTAACACTCAATTTTCCTGTAGTCGGAAATTTGAGAGGTTAACCAGTGATTTATATCGTGTTGTCCAACCTAGTGATGAATCCCTTAGGGATATCGTCACCAGATTCGGCAAGGAAGCTCTAGAAATCCCAAATCTTGGCATGACTACTGCTATTGAAGCATTCAAGATGGGAATTAAGAAGAGCTCCCCCTTTTATGATGATTTAGTGATGACTCCATGCAGGACATTAGACGAAGTCAGTAACAGGGCATTAAGATACATCCGATTGGAAGAAGACAAAAGGATCCAGGATCGTCTTGGGGGACAAGCAAAACAAGAAACCCCCGAGAAGAATGAAGGATCCTGGAACAGGAATAACAATTCGAAGCCGTATGCCAAGTTCAACAATCAGAATGTACGGGCAGTTGAAGAGGGAGATGACGATGAAGACTATCCTTGCATCTCCGATTTGGGAGAAAAAGCGAGGTGGCCACGAAAGAATGAAAAGGTTTTCGGTTTCAAGGACAAATCTAAGTGGTGCGCCTTCCACGAAGACTTTGGCCATGCGACAGACGAGTGCATCGGCTTAAGGAAGGAAATTGGTTACCTCCTGAGCAAGGGCCACTTTAAAGAACTCTTGGGAAGGAAGAAATCCAAGATCCAGGATCCTGAAGACCTTCCACAAAAAGCAACACCACCACCACCAGATGCTCATGTGATCAACTTTGTCTCCAGAGACTACAAATTGTTTCAAGATTCTTGTGCCACAAAAGAAAATCCCATAGAAGAATTCGAGTTGGACGATGAGAGAAGGCCACTCATTCCTACTACTCGAGTGACTAATCAGAGAATCTTTTTCAATTCAAGGATCCAGGATTCTCATCAGGACAAGCTGGATATGCAGATGATCAATTTCATCTCCGGAGGTTCTAACATATGTGGAACTTCTTTCTCTGCAGCAAAAAGACTCGCTAAAGAGATAAAGATGGATAGCGGAGATCGACCAATAGTGACAACCACCTTAACAACAGACAAGAGAATCTTCTTCGATGAGGAAGATAAAATGAACATCCAGGATCCTCATCACGACGGTTTGATTATTACTTTATTTATCTCTAACCATTATGTACGCAGGATCCTAATAGACGGTGGCAGCTCGGTCAACATTATCCAACATGATGCCCTTAAGAAGATGAACATCCCGGATTCAGAAATCATTCCTAGAACTTCAGTGCTTGTCTGTTTCAGTGGCGAAACCAAGAAGACACTGGGGGACATCAACTTCCCAATTTATATCGAAGGGTTAGATTCATATCAAAAGTTTTGTGTTATAGATAACCTTTCCTGTTGCAATGTTATTTTAGGTAGGCCTTGGCTCCATGGAATGAAGGCTGTAGCCTTAACTTATCACCAATGCATCAAGCTACCTACTCCTTGGGGAGTTATAAAGATAGTGGGTGACCAAGCAGAGGCCAAGAACTATTATTCATCGTCAATGAAGCCAACAGCCAAGCCAACCATAGCATAGCAATTATAGCAACATCCTAGGGACGTGTTGGAAGCTCGGGAGAAAGACCTTAAAGAAGTATCATTGGACCCTAAAGATCCAGAAATAAAGGTGTTCTTAGGATCCAGTATCCTTAGTAAGATTGAGGAGGATATAATATCCTTCTTAGGACAAAGAAGATCTACTTTTGCCTTCAAGCACTCAGACATGACAGGTATTTCAAAAGAGGTAATCACTCAAAAACTCGGCCTTGATTTATCTGTTAAACCCGTCCATCAGAAGCGAAGGAAATTCTCTCCTGAGAGGAACAAGATCATACAAGAAGAAGTTGAAAAACTTCTTAAGGCCGGTATGATCAGAGAGGTTCAATATCCTCGATGGCTAGCTAATGTGGTCATTGTTTCAAAAAAGAATGGAAAGTGGAGGGTGTGTGTTGATTTTACCGATTTAAACTAGGCATACCCCAAGGATCCTTTCCCATTGCCACATATAGATTCCATGGTGGATGCGACGGTAGGACATGAAATGCTTACTTTCATGGATGCTTTCTCTGGATTTTAACAAATTCAAATGGAACCATCTGATCAGGAAGATACTGCATTCATGACTCCTACCGGCATATATTGTTATATTGCTATGCCGTTTGGACAAAGAAATGCTGGGGCAACATACCAAAGATTAGTCAACATGATGTTCAAGGATCAGTTGGGTAAGACTATGGAGGTCTACATAGATGATATGGTGGTAAAATCAAAGAAAGCTGAGGATCACCTTAGAGACCTCGAGGAAGCATTCAATATCCTTGACCAATATAACATGAAACTGAATCCGTTAGAATGCCACTTTGGTGTTAAGGCTGGAAAGTTTCTGGGATATATGGTGACTAAAAGAGGAATTGAAGCAAGCCCTGAACAGATTGAAGCCATCATCAACCTTAAGTCGCCTGCAAACGTCAAGGACGTCCAAAGACTAACGGGAAGAATAGCTGCTCTCAACCGATTCATCTCAAGATCCTCCAAGAAATGCAAAGACTTCTACGATATTCTTAGAAAGAATAAGAAGTTTGAATGGACAGAAAAGCATGAGGCTGCGCTCAAGTCGTTGAAGGATTACTTATCCTCAGCACCATCCTTAATGAAGCCTATGGACGGAGAATCCTTATATTTATACCTAGCAGTTTCAGGTAATGCAGTAAGTTTTGTTCTTGTCAAGGATCATGAAGGTGAACAGCACCCCGTATATTATGTAAGTAAGAGTCTGTTAGATGCAGAAGCCAGGTACTCTCATGTTGAAAAATTAATTCTTGCTTTAATTATGGCTTCTACTAAATTGAGACACTATTTTGAAACTCATCATATTATTTTGAGAACTAATTATCCTGTGAAGAATGTTCTTAGAAAACCAGAGTTATCAGGTAGAATGGCCAAATGGGCAGTGAAGTTAAGTGCATATGATATCCAGTACGAGCCGAGAACAGCAATCAAGTCTTGACTGGCGGACTTTGTGGCTGATTTCACTAGTGATCTACAAAAAGAAGCTGACTTGGAGGTCCAACAACTGGAAAAGACCAAGGATCCTTGGATCCTCTTCACAGATGGAGCATCCAACGTAAGAGGAACGGGATTGTGCATACTATATAAATCTCCGCATGGGGACATAATACCCCAGTCCATTGCATGTGCATTCCAAGCTACCAACAATGAAGCAGAATACGAAGCACTCATAGAAGGTTTACTTTTAACCAAAAGTATGAGGATCAAGTATCTTCAAGTTTATATGGATTCTTTACTCATTACTAACCACTTTAACGGTTCTTATACCGTAAAAGGTGAAAATATGATCAAATATTTAGAAATTGTGAAGGAATTAGCAATATCCTTCGAAGTGTTTAGTATAGTACAGGTACCAAGAGAGGAAAATGCTTGGGCAGACGCCTTAGCAAATTTAGCCTCATACCTAAAAATACCAGAAAATACGAAGATCCCAATTATTCACATACTCTCGCCAGCAATAGGAGAGCAAGAAGTTGGGGAAATGACAAGTGATAAGCAGATTGTACTTTGGGATCCATTATCCTCGGACAATCAAGGATCTTGGATCCTCCTGATCAAAAAGGACATTCAGACTGGAGAGATCCCAGCTATGGAGAATCCAAAATCCTTCAGACTCAAGGTATCGTAATATATTTTGTTAGATGATACGCTATACAGAAAATCTCTTGCAGGTCCATACTTGAGGTGCATCGAGGATCCTGAAATCCAGGATGTACTTAAAGACTTTCACGAAGGAGATTGCGGCAACCACACAGGTGGAAGAGCATTATTTTCCAGGATACTCAGAATTGGATACTTCTAGCCAACAATGAAGAAGGATGCAGTGCAATATTCAAGAAAATGTGATGCTTGTCAAAGACACGCGAACATCCTTCATCAGCCAGTGGAGCCTCTATATCCTATATTCTCCTCATGGCCTTTCATGAAATGGGGTATGGATATTGTAGGCAAACTACCAAAAGCACCAGGTGGAAAGGTCTTTATGCTTGCTATGACTGACTACTTCTCCAAATGGATTGAGGCAGAAGCATTAGTACAAGTCCGAGAAAGGGAAGTGATATCTTTTATTAAACGAAATATTATAACTAGATTTGGTATTCCTGTTGAAATTGTTTGTGACAATGGTTCCCAGTTTATCGGGAATAGAACTACTAACTTTTGTGACAGTTGGGGCATCAAAATGATTACTTCAACTCCGGTTCATCCTCAAGCCAATGGTCAAGCAGAGTCTAGCAACAAGATTATCATCAATAATTTAAAGAAGAAGCTAGGATCCAAGAAGGGAAAATGGGCTGAAGAACTTCCTTATGTTCTCTGGGCAGACATGACAACTCCAAAGAATGCAATAGGCTAAACACCCTTTCATTGGTGTTTGGATCCGAAGCAGTAATTCCCATAGAAATGGTAGTTCCTACTGCGAGAACGAGCATCCGTGATCCTGAAGCCAATGAAGAAATACTTTTTGAAGATTTGGATACTATAGAAGAACTCAGAGACCTAGCCAAGATCAGGATGGCAGCATATCAACAAAGTGTAGTTGGGGCATACAACAAAAATATCAGAATCAGAAGGTTTCAAGAAGGAGATCTAGTATTAAGGAAAGCCTTCCAAAACACAACAAATCCAGATGATGGGAAGCTAGCGCCCAAATGGGAAGGACCTAATCAGATTGAGTCGGAAGCAGGAAAGGGGGCATATCATTTGCTCACAATGGAAGGCAATAGACTACCAAGAGCATGGAATGCTATCCACCTAAAAAAGTACGTTTTCTAATCAGGATCCAGTATCCTGAGAGGATTTATTATCCTTAAAGGATCAAGGATCCTAAAATCGGTAATATCTATCTGATTACTTATCTATTTTATATTCTTGTTATTCTAAGGATAATATATTCTTACCAGTTATCTTTTCCAAGTTTTTAAGTAACAATGCAGATTTCAATAAGAGGTTCAATGTTTAAGAGGTTGGCCACCTCTCCTTTACATATAAGGTACTTTACTATTTCCCTTGGCCTTGCCCACGAATGGGTATGACCCCCGATGGTCATATCCCCTAAGGTTTAAAGGTTTTCACCTTTCTCACGATCGCCAGTTGCGCACGCTATCCGACGTATAGTTCGGGGCAGCGGGACCAGTACACGCTTAGTGGCTGACAATTTCGTTGTCTCCGGCTATATGGAGGATCCTACAAATAATGGTAGACGTACCATTTCCTAAGGTTTAAGGGGTTTTCACCTCTTCTCAAGGGCCATGTCGCCAGTTAACATCCGTATCCTTGGGCCAGTCCCCAGTTTGGGCTTGTCCCCAGTTTAACACCAGTTCACGAGCTTGTCCCCAGATTACACGGGCTTGTCCCCAGTTCACGGGCTTGTCCCCAGATTACACGGGCTTGTCCCTAGTTACACGGGCTTGTCCCCAGTTTATTTTATGGGCTTGTCCCTGGTTTATTGGGCTTAATCCCAGATAATATAATATGTTATTTGCATCAGGTATCATAAATTAGATTCCGAGGATCACCGAAGGATCAATACTTATGCATTCAAAATCCTTTAATTCAGTTTTATAAGGATTGCAAAAGGATCAATACTTATGGTAACTTAGGTCTAACCAGACCTTACGATATGATTTCTGTTTATCGGTTTACACTTATTTGATTTCAGTTTATATCTTTATAGATATAAGGATTCATTATTCTCAATCTATTTTTATAAGGATTTAACATCCTGGTTTATTTTTGCAAGGATATTTTATCCTAAAAACTTTTTACTGAAGAATATTTCTCATAACTTTAAACAAGTATAAATACATATCAAACAAACTTTCAAAATAACAGACAATCAACAGATAGTTAAAAGATACTATTTATTAAACTTACTTGCAATTACCAAAAATCTTAACCCGGATTTCACCATTCAAAAAATGAACCATCCACCCGGGCTAAACAGGTGTTACTAGTTGTTCATGATTTGCAGGGAGAAGGATATACAGCAGGAAGGGAAGTTCCCATAGAAACTCCATTGATATATGACAATTATATCCAACTTGTCAAATCTCATATGTTTTTGCAAAGAAGTTTGAATTCAAAGGCAAAATGATAGCTGTGATCTTATCACAACCGCCATTTTGGGGCAATTGTTAGTCCACAGAAATTTGACACTGTGGATATGTTATCCTGGCATATGTCTGGACCAGTTATCCTTAACATGTATTCCAGATCGTATCAGGATCAAGGATCCTCAGTACTTATTACTAATTAATGGCTGTTCTTATGTGTAGTCTAATATTTAGCAGGTATAACGATTAGAAGACTCAGTCTATCCACTAACTTGCAGTCAAGAAGATATTGATGTGTCTGGATCAATTATCCTTCTGAAGAGTTCCAGAGCTATGTCAGGATCATGGATCCTCGGTATCTGGTGCTATTAACGGTTATTTCTTATATGAAGGCTGATATTTATAAAATGAAACGGCTCCAAGACCTGGTATACCCCCTATTTCGCAGCCTGAGTGATGGAGCACGTGGTCAAAGTGGCAGTTACGATTATATTGAAGGCAATGGCGGATTTTTAGGGATTATTAGTTAATAGTCTTTATTATTAATAATTACATTGGGTTATTATGTTTTTGTATAAATAGAGGTTGTGATCAACATTAGAAGAAACACATTCACACGTATTCTAGCTGCTAAGATATCTTGTACTCACACACGTAGTATTTGTTGATCATCAACTCCACAACCCTTGTAACCACCTTTTATTATCAATATAATCGACGGTGATAGTTTTCACCGTCAGGGGGTTTTTTGTGTCGGAGATCACGATAATCACATACTCATCGACAAAGGTTACCTTGTTGATCCTTGACCGAAAGGACTTAATCAACGATTACTTAGTTAATCCTTGATTGAAGAGATTCGACCAAAGATTACCTTGATAAGTTTTGACCGAAGTAAGACTATCTTGGTTAAGGGCTTTTTCCCTCGTGATTAAACCTTTGTGTTCACCAATATTACGATTGCACACTTGTCATTATCAAGTTAGCACCTTACCTCACTAAACAGATTTGGATACTTAATCCTTAGTAGATTTTTGTCCAAAA
Source organism: Bidens hawaiensis (assembly GCF_021521415.1). Lineage (NCBI taxonomy): Eukaryota > Viridiplantae > Streptophyta > Magnoliopsida > Asterales > Asteraceae > Bidens > Bidens hawaiensis. The sequence goes on along the minus strand of NW_027494398.1, from coordinate 35,957 downwards.
CAAATGTCATGAATTCAAAACAGCTTCAACTCCAATGGATATAAAAGAAAAGATGATAGATGATGAAAAGGGGGAGCCTGTGGATGAACATGAATATAGAGCCAAAATTGGATCCCTGATGTACCTAACTGCTACTAGACCTTACATTATGTATGCTGTGTGTGTCTGTGCAAGATTCTAGTCAAGTCCAAAAGTTTCTCAAAAGAATGCAGTCAAGAGAGTGTTTAGATATTTGAAGGGAAGACCAGACTTAGGGATTTGGTATCCAAAAAACTAGTCTTTTGATTTGATTGCCTACACAGATAGTGATTATGATGGCTGCAACATGAGCAGGAAGTCAACCAGGTGGATGTCAATTCTTGGGAGACAGGCTAGTGTCATGGCAATGCAAGAAGTAGACCACTGTGTCAATACCAACAGCAGAAGCTGAATACATTGTTGCATCTGCTTGTTGTGCAAAAGTTATCTGGATTCAGAACCAAATGCTGGACTATGGTTTGAATTTTCTGAACACCCCTATTTTTATTGACAATTTTGCTGCATACTTTACTATTAAGAATCGAGTACAAAATTCTAAGACTAAGCCCATTGAAATCAGACATCACTTCATTAGAGATTGTAGTGAAAAAAGTTTGATTGAAATGAAAAGAGTTGATACAAGTGAAAACTTGGCTGACCTATTCACCAAACCACTTGATAGAACCAGGTTCAACTTTCTCCTGAAAGCCCTAGGGATGATCAACTCTGATGAAGTCTGATTGAGGATGCGTGCTTTACTTAACTGTGCAAACTGACTATCTATTGTGTGTATGTGCTTGATTATGATACTTTTTGATTATAACTGATTTGTGCTTAACTGAGTATCTGTGCTGATTTGATATCATTGATGCTTATGCTTGTTTATCAGTTGACTGTTTGGATGTTATGATAAGTAGTTTGAATTGTCTAAATTGATTAAATGGTTATCTTATGTCATGATTGTGTGTTTGACTATGTGTTTAATCTGATCAGGTGATGCTGTTAGGATTAGTTAGACTATGAATTTTGTGAAGTCTGCTTGTTTTAATGACATTATTGATGATCATGATTTGTGTATGATATGCTTGTGATTGTGTAAAAATGTGTTTTTGTCAAAATGATATGCATGACTGAAAATTATTAACAAACATGTTTGATCAAAACATCTTTTGCATATGCAAGAGCAAGTTGTTAATGGTGTAGAGACATGATAATATTATTTAGTTCAAAGCATTGTAGAAGCTTGAAAGAAAATTTTCAATGAAAAGTCTCATAGAGTTACTTTAGCTGAAAAGTATGTCATTTGCTCAAGTTGGATAGGTATATACTTGTATATGTTTGGTCCTGTCATCTGTTTTCATAATGAAAGGATGGCCATTAACCTGGAAAACTGAAGGCATTTGGGGCAATTGTAACTTGTTTTCTATTCTTTTACTCAAAATTATGTCAATAACTCCGTTTCGAAAGGACATGTACTCACATATATGTTTGGTCCTGTTGACCACTTGTGGTCAAACATGATAACCATTTACCTGTCAAATAGAAGATATTGGGGTGACTAAATTTAAAACTGTTTTAATATGGGAAATGATAGTACATTGACTACTTAGCCAATCATATGGATTTAATAGGCCAAAAGGGCACTTAGTACAGTCATTGTCACGTATGATTGCTTTCTCTTGATGTGTAAAATCAAAGGTGATATAAACATGAAGAAACTGCTATATCTTATGTGAAGTTACATTGTTGTCTATGCATGTTCCTATATAAATCTTTCCAAATGATAGGCAGAAAAGTGATTATCCGGTCATACACAAGCCTGTTCGTATTTGGTCACCAAAAAGAACTATCTGATTTAAGAATGACAAAGAACAACTGTGAACTACATGATTTTAAATATTTTATCAACCAAAAGTTGATCTATGTTCACAAATTTTATTTATAAAGAAAATGCAAACATGAGGTCTAATTCAAGAACTACAGTGGTGGAGGCAATCATATAAGTCCTTTAAACATTCCGAATGAAAGGCCTGTAAGTCCGACTTGCGTGGCATGTAAGTCCAACGTTCAACCTCACATATGTTTGTAAATTTTGAAAAGAAAAATCAAACATTTTTTAAAATATGTTCTGTCATTAAAAATTTTGACCAAATCTAGGGGGTCAAATTCAAATTGGGGTGATCTGGAGAAAGCCATATAAGCCTTGAGAATAGATATAGAGCATCAGAAAACAATACGTGTTATCCATTGAGAATTATGCATATTAATTGAAATATAATCATATCACCAAAGAGAATGAAATTCATCCTAAGTCTAGACCTGCTGTTGACCTGTCTATGTTGTCATAATATTGTTGAGAATGAAGTATTGAGAAAGCTACTTAGTCAATATGATCCCATTTGAGATATTCTCAGCAAAGAAAAGAATTTGTTTTGAAAAGGAGCATAACTGATATTTGATCTCTAAATGCACCATTTGCTCTTAAACATTGATTTTTATTGATAAATTTAACTGATATTGTGTTTAAGTAAAAAAGTGTTGCATTTTACCTACAAAAGGTTGATTATGTAATTTTTGGGTAAGGTTTGATGATTTCGGGCATGCTTTGAAGTACTTAATGTTTTTATCTAAGTTTATTAATTTGGGCATGCTTTGAAGTACTTAACTCTTTTAGGGTAGAGTACACTATTCTACTTACTTTCCTAGCAAGCTTGATATTTGTGTATGTTTGAATACGATGCTTTCTAGCAAGTTTTTATATAGTTAAGACTTTCGAGCATACTTATGTGATTTTTTTGAAAGAACATCTATTTCTAGCAAACTAGTTGATATGATTGATTGCATTGTACCCTAGCAAGCTTTGATTGATTTACTTTAAATTCTTAATTGACTTAATAGAGCAAGCTTTGTATAAGTGGAGGAGACCGAGTATACCTTATGTTCTATAATGAACTTGTCCGGGCAAGGTTTGATACTTGATCTTTATCGGGTAAGGTTTTTAAGTGTTAAAACTTTTAATGGATAAGATTATTGTATGACAACTATTAACTCACTAAACGACAAAAAACATTTAAAACTCACTTTCAAAAGGTATATAAGAGGGAAAGAGAGAGATTTTTCAACATTATTTTCCCTCTCTCTCTCTCTCTCTCTCTCTCTCTCTCTCTCTCCTTCCACTGATTTCTCTCGAAAGAAACGAAACCGACTTATCGCATTCATCATAATCCGAACCCTAATTTTCAGCCCTCTTAATCCGACTCGGTAAGATTTAATTAAACGTTTTCCGACCACGATTATGTGTTAATGGGCTATGATTATTCATGTTTACTAAAATCTCTGTTTAATGTGTAGGTTATAAACTTGTCGAAGATCAGGTTCTTAATGACATTTCTCTATTTCTTCTTCAAATTTATAACTTGAAATTAGTTAAAGTTGTGAACTTTTGGGCTAATTTCTACTTTGAATGTGTTTGATTATGTTTTTCAGATATGGCGGATGATAACCCACCAAGATATATCTTTGAGCAAAAGCACAACATGTGTGCCTTGTTGCAAATCACTCCGACTAATGAGGAAGTTGTGATAATAAGATGGCTTCAACGGTCCAACATCAATTTTGCTTTGACAGAATGCCCTACTATCTACAGAAATCATTCACTTGATTTTTGGCAGTCAGCGAGACTGTTTGATGATGTCAATGGAAGGAGAATAGAAGCCACTGTGCAAATCAAGAGATACGGATAGACAAAGGGATTATTCGAAGATGCTTGCAGTTGAATGATGGTAACCCAGAATCACTTCACTTAACAACTGCCCAACTTTTTAGAATATTCAGTTAGATGATGGGTTATCAGGGGACAGTACATGAAGGACAATTCCAGAAGGGAATGTTCCCCAACTTATATAGATTTTTAATTCATCACATCAATCAGGCTTTTGGCCCTCGAAAAGGCTCATGGACCCTTATGAGTCGAGATTGGCAAATGCCACAATTGTTGTACTGTTCATATATGCTTTTATTTTTTCAAAGATGATCTTTGAAGGACTTGTAAGCAATTTAAAGAAGAAAAACACAGATAGATTCTTGGCATATCCCAGATTTTTACAAATCATTTTTAATCAGGACTTGGGATCACTCTTTTATTACAAGATCCGGATACATACAAGAGGATTGCAACATTGATTAGTACAAGCAAATTCAATCCGGATGTCGTGTATGAAGATCTACCATGGCTAATGGTTGATGATATTGCAATTCCTCATCTGTATGAGATTTTGGTAGATGAAGTACATGGAGATGAAGAGGATGAAGAGAGTGATGGAGAAGATGATGATAATGATGTTGATGGGAGTGATGGAGGAGATGATGACTATGATGATGAAGGGGATGACAATGATGATGACGCTGGCAATGTAGAAGGGGGTGATGCTAATTTTGATGACATTGTGCAACCTTAGGGGGAGTCACAAATCATACCAACACCACCAACCACACCATTTGGCACTCCACCACAAACACCACCTTACCCACCATCACCAATTGCTAAAACATATCAAACCCCAACACAAACACCACCTTCCTCTCCACCACTAAATGACCAAACTATCCAATCCCCATTCACTCATGCATCCATCCTAAACCTAAGCCAAACTGAACCATTACATCAATCTCCACGTCAACCCACAACCCAAACCCCACTTCAAACAAACCCTGTCCCTGATCCAAATCAGTCACAAGCTTTTCCTATAACCTCACCATCTGATACCCCTACCTTAAATATCTTCCTACTACAAATAAACTTCAACCTCATTTGTCAAAACATTGATCTGAAAGGAGAAAATACAGAACTGAGAAAGGAGAATGAGGAGTTAAAAGCTCAGTTGGCTATTGCAAAAACACGGATTCAAACCTGGAGCAGGAGGTTGAGAAGACCTCAGCCGTCCCAAAACAGGGGGAGAATATAAATGAACCAACTAATGCTGCTATTACTGATGGTGTTGTGATGGTAGATGCTGGTGTGATGTCAAACAATGATGGTTTGGCTTGTTTATTATATGCTTATGATGATGATGAGGACAATAGTGAAAGAAGGGTAACTGATGATGAGTATGAGGCTAATGAGTCAGGGGGAGATGAGCAGGATTATGATGTTAAAAATGAAGTGTTGAATGTTGTGAATAGAGAGAGAGAGAGAGAGAGAGATGATGATGAGGTGAGAGGAGTAAAGGAGACAGAAGATGGATTTGAAGAGATAAACTTGGATGAAAATGTGGCTACCACTGATGTGGCCACTGATATGCAGACTGATGTGTTGACTGATATTTTAGCTACAACAGAAGCTCAAACTGATGTGATATATGATGATGATGCTACTACTGAGGAGATAGTATTCACTGAACCTGAAATTGAACAACCTGAAAGCTCCAAGAGGGTAGAGCATGATGAGGAAATGGATGAGTTGGATAGATATATTGATGATTTCCCACCAGAAACTGAGGAAGATTTGAAAAGAAGAATGGATAAGGGAAAAGCAAAAGTTAATAAGAATAATGAGGAAGAAGAGCCTGTTAAGGCAAATATTGGTAGAGAAGAAGAGGAAGTGGATGAGATTGCTGCTGCTGTTGCGAGAAGGTTGGAACAAACCATGAAAGAAACATGGGATAGGGAACACATTGCCGAATCCTAACACAAGAGGAGCTGGCAGAGCAGGAATCACTGATTGAGCAAGCCAACATTTCAAAGTTCTTAATGAAGAGGAGGCTGATGATCAAGTTGTGATTGAAATTTTGATCAATTTGAAAAGAGCTGAGGAAGTTGATAACTCTTTGGCTATGGTAGTAAGTATGTTTGCACAATCCTCAAGCCAACCTCAACAGGAACCTGAAAAGGAACCTGAGAAACAAACTAAAGAAACATTTGAGGAAATGATGGCTAAAGCTTCAAAAATTCATGAGAATGTAAGCAAATTTGAGAAGTTTTATTCAAGAAAAAGGAAACTCATGATCAGGGCGAAAAAGAAAAATCTGCAAAAAGAGGAAAATGGGATGAGAAAAATTAATATTATGTTGAAGAGATGGAAAGCCCCATAAGGTCTGTTCCACTTCAAACTATAAGGCCTGAAGATCTACCTAATTTGAAAGATGCTAGACGGAATGATGAGTATGAATACTTTGCAGCAAGCCCTGAAGACCAGCCAAGTCCAATAAGGCCTGTTCAAATACAGATTGTTAGGCCTCAGGATTTACTCAACCCTGATGATGAGAAGATAGATGCTGTCAATGAATCCACTGAGAAAGAAGACTCTACTGATGAATCTGATAATGATGATGATAATGAACAAGGTAAAGCTTATGAAAATGCTAATGTTGTGTCCCCACAAGTTACAATAACTGAAGAACAAAGGGCAAACATTCAGCAGAGTTTGATCGATGCTAAAAGGAAAAACCCTTTGTAATCAAATTGATGGGACTTGGTATAAGTTTTGAAAGTTTAGATTCTTTGAATGATGATGAGTTGCAAAGAAGATTGGACAAAGAAAGGGATATCATTGACAAACAAATGCAGAAAAAGAACATGGAAAGTCAAAGATTCAGATATTATCTGAGAAAACATAATTTCTCTGAGAAAGACTTGTCACATTTCAAACTTGAGGATCTTGAAAAGCTTTACAACACAACAAGAGAAGATGTGCAGAGAAAAGAAAAAGAACAACTTGCAAGAGATGCTGAACTGGCTGAAAAGACTAATTAATTGAGAAAGAAGTATGCTGGAAAGTGTTGATACTTATTGGATAAAGGGATGGCACCAGAGATGGTAAATAGCCTATCAAAGGCTGCTGTTGAGTCACACTATAACAAGCTTAAAAAGAAAGATCAGTTAAAGAGAGTTCAACCTGAATCATCTACCAGGCAATCAAGAGAAGAGCAACAAGAACCCCCAGTAAAGAAAAGAAAGATCATGACCCTAAGGAGAAAGAAAAGTCCCAAATTGAAAAAGAAAAATCAAAAGGGGCAACAGCGGATGATACACCAATCCCAGCAGAAGTGAAACCTGAACCTCTTGATGAACCTATAGTTCCATTGGAGAATGAAGAAATGATTCAGATTCTGAGAAACATAATCGTAAACCAAAAAGGAATGGATGTGAACGCCTTTGATGCACTTGATAAAGATCAACTGAAGGAACTATTTTATATGAAAAGGCTGAATGAAAGTCCTCTTGGAGGGTGAAAATCCCAGAAGTTTCGTTGAGGGGAGATTTGTGCCTGCATGATTAATGAATAATCCAAGGGTAGTTCAAATGATTATAAGACTTTGCAAAGATGTAGGTGAAAACTTTGTAGATCTGATCAACTACCCTGCTGAGCTGTTTGAATCCATGTATATGAAAGCTTTCGCTATATCAAGGCCTAGCAAACCAATGAAGTCTGTCCCAACTAGGCCCTCTGCCTCAAGGCAACACCCATAAGCACACAGGGGTGAGTCAAGTAGAGCCAGATCCTAAAGAATGACAAGACCACAATCACATGTGGATCTACCAATGACTCTGTTCTATGACTCAGTCTCTCAGTCTCTGAAAGTAATCATGCAAAGTAGACAATTGAGAGACATCATATTCAGAGATGATTTTGCTGAGTACGAAAGAGAACAACTTGAGAAAATTTCCAATCTCACTTTGTTTGACTATCATGACAGCAGAAAATTGGCCGACAGACAGCAAAATGATTTATCAAAGTATCTGAAATATGAAGTTAAGAAGGGTTTTCCTCTACTGAGTCAAATGAAGAAATGGGAGCTTACCCAGCATGAAAGAACAAGAAGAATAACCCGAATGAGGAAGATAAGGAATGCAGAACATGCTTATTTCTCAAAACTCAGACAAGCCAATCCCTTGTCTAACTTGAATACCTTTATCAGTATGAGAAGAAGGATGGTCAAACCCAACTATGAGGTCCAAAAGAATGGTTGGATAGTTATGATTGAATACAAAGAAAATGAAGGCCATTACCTGTTATGAAACTCAGATGGACTCATCTTGGGCATCATCAATACTGACAATGATCTGACCTTTCTGCATGAAGAAGATTTGAGGGATATTGTTGGACTAACAATTCCAGAAAACCACCCTCATTATCGAATTTTGTCAATCTTTCAGCAAAGAGCAGGAACAGTCGGAGTGGAGAGAAGACAAGCATCCTATGATGCAAGAAGAAGATGATCCTTAGAATAGGTTTTGCTTTGTAATGTCTACAGACAAACTTCTGAATATGTAATATTTTGACTTTTGATATGTAAAAGTTTGACTTTGATTTGATTATGTATTTTGACTAAGTGTATGTAACCTTAGAGATTTTTTCGAACAGCTGAGGTGTTCCAATCTAGGGGTAGATTGTTGAGTCAAGATTTGACCTAAGAGAAGTACAAGGAAGATTGGAATCTTCTCAACCTCCTCAGAAATCGCTAAGTACGGAATCCGAGCACCCTTGGATTCCCGGGCAAGGTTTTCTTACCCTAGCGAGGTATTTTGTCCATCGGGCAAGGTTATCTTCTAGAACTCTTCTTTAGTGCATACCCGAGTAGGGTTCACTATGTCTAGCAAGATTGTTCTTCATTGCCAAGCAAGGTTTGCCTCCGAGTAGGCTCTTGGCTAACCAAGCTCATGAAGCCAAGTGATTGGAAGATCGGGCATGGTATTCATTAATAATACAGTGGTCCGAGCAAGCTTGATGTGAGTAATGAAATATCTCAAGTTACAACGGGCAGGGTTCAACTCTAGCAGGCTACAGTGTTACCAAGAACACTTTTCTTTGCTAATAAGCTATTTCTTAGCAAGGAGTTGAAAGGATCATTGAAGAACAAGGTTGCTCCTAATATCATGTTGGGCAAAGTCTGATATGATCAAGAAGATTGAAGTCTGCTAGGTGAGTATTTTCTTAGGAAAAAACTCTATGTAAAGTCTACCCGAAGAACTGTTCCCGAGCACACTTCAAGGTTACCAGGTCTACTAGGACAAGAAGGCACAAAGCCTACTCGGTGAAGACAACTTATGCAAAGTCTACCCGGAAGACCTGTTTTTTAAACTTAGTATAGTTTTGAATATGTATTTTGAATATGTATTATTTATTTAGGGTTTCTGGAAGGAATGACAGCTGTCTGGAGGTGTCAGGCCTATAAAAGAAATATTTTAGGGCACGCCTCATATGGACAAGCCAATTAATTGTGAGAGGATATTTGTGAGTGTGACGGCTGTCATAGAATAGTACGGATATAACTTTCCATCCAAGAAACCCTAAATCGATTAACATTTGTATGATTCGTTTATATAAATGGAAATCTTTTGAGTGATTCTTGTGTGTTAGTTACCTTTCATTAATCCTTTAGCACCTACACTGTTTGTTTCTGATTCCGTCGTTAACATACAGTTTCTTTCCAAAATTAGCAACCGTCATTAACTCTCTTGTCGACACATTTATTGTGTGAGTTATGACTTGATTATGATTGTGAGTGATTATTCGAGACCGACACGCCCCTATGCTTTTGAACACCAGAAAAGACAAAAATCTAAAAGAAAAGACAAATACTTGACACAAAAGCACGGAGACGTACCCAATCAACCACGGGGTTGTGGTCACCTTCAAATAAGACAAAATGGAATTAAGCACATATCATTAAAAAGCTTGGGTCCGTGCCTCAAAAGCATGCTCCGTGATGAGTCATCATGTACGATCTAACAGCATGCAAGCTGGACACATGGACACGGGCCCGTGCCTCATGAAGCATGGGGTCGTGCCCCCATCTCCAGACAACCTATAAATAGAGGCTTAAGTTGCACTCATTTGGTGTGCTTGAAGAATATATCTAAACGGGTTTCTCTTATAAAAACACCCGCATTACACTCATATTGAAGATCTTGTGAGGAGTTTGAATGCTTGGAGGCTTTCATCATCATCATCCATCATCATCAACATCACCGTAATCCATCATCATTATGACGGGAGATTCATCCACATTTGGTTAGATTGTTCTAATTTAATCATGTGTTTGTTATCATCATCTGTTTTTATGTTCATAACAATGCTCAGTATGAGCTAAACTCCATTTACCATCTATAATCTATGAAGAAGCTTTGTTTTACTTGATGATTATGTAAAACATGTGGTTTAGTTTAGTATAATACAAGATTATTTTGCAATTATCCATTGTTGAAGAAATATTTTATCACTTTAATTCAATACATCAATATTGATGATTTATAATCATTCATGGTAACTCATGTTCTTTGAGATAGAAATAGTAAAAAGAATACTTTGATACTTTATTCAAGATAAAACATTGATTCATATGTTTTACATAGAAATAATGAGACATAAGCTTTGATCTATTTCTCTAGTTTTGATAATTCTGAAATAACATTGTTAACACGATTGCTTAGGTTGTCATGCTAGTTAAAAAAATCATATGTTAATGGAATGTGTAATTATAATCTTAATAAATCAACCAAGGGGAGGTTGTGTGAGTTAACTACAACCACTCGAATTTGTTAGGATTTGTATTTGTGAAATCAAAGTCAATCCTAATCATTCTACTATATCAAACTGCTTGTCTACTTAAATTGACATTCTCGTGGTAATATGAAATTAGGAAAGGATGGACTTTAAAATGCGTATGATATTTTCTTTTATGTCATAGAATATGTTCACTTAGAAATGAGGGACTATTCTATTATATATTATTAGAAAAAGTTTATCACGTGTTTATTTAATAATCATCAAGGAATAATGGAGTGGATTCTTGATATTAGATGGTAAACCATCATATAATTGAATTACTCACTTAGAATTTCTCTTCATGTCACCTATATATTATATATAAGTATTTCTTTTTTATAAAAAGTTTAAAAACCAATCTAAAAAATGATTAAACCCTCTGATTAAAGTAAGACAAAAGATTCATTATTAGAAACATTTGTGTCCACGAATCGATACTTGGTTCTTACCAATATCCTACATATACGATAGGTACACTTGCCTATTTTATGTGTGTTTAGTCTTAGTAGAAATCACTTTTATAAATTTAAAACACCATCTTGTGCAAAGCTAAATCCATATTAATATATTTTAAACAGCCACGCGCAGCAAACATCAAGTTTTTGGCGTTGTTGCTAGGGACACGGTACGTTTCTAAGAATGATCCAAGTTTTAGTTTAATCATTGTTTATAATTTTACAAATTTTTAAATTCTACTTTCTTTGACTTATTACTATTTTAGAATTAATTGTTTTAAGGCTAGCCTAACATTTACTTTAGTTTTATTAGCTTATACCTTAGTTTAATTTTATAATAGCTTAGCCTAACTCTTAGCCTAACTTTAATTAACCTTTAGTTTAATTTAAATAGTTTAAATTTGATTTAACCCCATGTATGTCCTCTACATTCGAACCTGAGCTTGTTTCTCCAAATTTCTGAACCAGGACGACACTTTCTTCGATGAGCACGTAAATGTACTGCAGAATCCACCGAAACAATCAAACATGAGTCAGTAGACGCCACCGCACCAGGAGGAAATCAAACCAAAGAAATGATGGAAGCCTAAAACAATGAACCAAAAATGAGCCAGTATGCAAGCCAACTCTTGAAGACTACGAAACTGGAGTAGCTCCACCCGATATCACCGAACTTTTCGAAATCAAATCTAGCACCATTCATATGGTGGAAAATTCAGTTCAATTTCATGGTCTCCTCGACGAAGATCCTCTTTCTCATTTATCTCGATTCCTACGAATCTGCGGAACTTATAAATTTCAAAACTGTTCAGAAGATCAGATCAAACTCAAACTCTTTCCTTTCTCTCTAAGGGGTCAAGCCTTAGAATGGATACAATCCCTTCCTTCTGGTTCCATCTCCAATTAGGACCATATGGTTGAACAGTTTCTCCTCAAATACTTTCCGGCTGATAAAACTGCCAAATACCGAGCCATCATTACCGGATTCCGGACCGAAGATGATTTGTCATTACACGCAGCATGGGAGAGATACAAAATTCTTCTGAGAAGATGCCCACGCCATGGACTAAGCTTATGGTTGCAAGTACAAACTTTCTTTGACGCACAATCCAATCTAAACAAACAGGCCATCGACGAAGTCGCCGGTGGGGACCTGGGATCCCAATCACCTAATGAAGCATTTGAAATCATGGAGAAGGAAGAGAAGAATATTTTCGCTTATAGCCCACCAAGATCTACACCAACACATAAAGGATTGCACCACGCCGATTCCAACACTCTTGTCACCGCACAGCTTGAAGCCCTTTCTAAAAAATTCGAACAACTTCAAGATAAACTTTCAAAAACCAAGATCACATGTGACACATGTGGAAGAACGCATAAGACAAGTGACTGCAAACAAGTAGTTATGGCCATGGAAGAATTCGACTTAATCGCCCGTCAAAATAAGGCTTTCAGCAACAACTACAATCTAGGATGGAGAAGCCACCCAAATTTCAGTTGGAAAGACGTAGGTAACACTCAAACCCTACCCGGATTAGAAAAGAGACCGATGAATCAATCCTTCCAGCCTAAACCACAATTCCAAAACCAAAGTTCTAGTAGCCATCAGAATCCGAGCTACTAAAAAATCAAAGAAATGCTAATCAAAATCATGACCAAAAGAAATGAAGCAGAAAAGAAGGCCGACTCAAGAGCAGTTGATATTAGCGGAGTATTGTTGAAAAGTGAAGCTGACCTGAAAAGTCAACAAGCATCATTACATAATCTAGAGACACAAATCGGACAAATTGCCCAACAAATATCCGAAAGATCACCTGGCACTATTCCAAGAAACACAATCACCAATCCGAATGCATCAGCTACTTCCGTTACACTCAGAAGTGGCCCAACCACAGTTGCCTCACCAACTTCAAAACCAGTTATGGCGTAGGAAGACCCTGGAAAAACACAGCAGGTACTGATTCCAACTGATGTGTTGTAAAACACACTTACTTTCCTTATGATTTTATCATGGTTTTTATGCTTAATTGTTTATTTTATGAAAGTATTGGGGGTTAAGTGCAATAATTTACAAATTTAAATGTTAATTGTAGGTTTATGAAAGATGGTGAAAAAAGAGTGAAGTTTGAAGACTCTAGGGGCTTATTTTAGAAACTTTGAAGACTACAACTCAAGGCCCGACCCAAGCCCACAAGTTAGAAGCCTTACATGCGTAATATATTAATTAAACAAAAGAAAAAAGAACCCTAATAAAACTTGGGCTTTACTTGGTGATTTTAATTGTGCTCTTAGTTTGGAAGACAGTTTGCATGGTTCTTCCAAAATTTCTACTGGAATGATTGATTTTCGTGATTGTGTTAACAACATTGAAGTTGAGGATATAAAGGGGGTCGGACTCAAATACACTTGGAGCAATAAACCGAAAACGGGTATGGGCCATTTTAAAAAGCTTGATAGGGTGATGGGAAACTCTAAATTCTTGGAGATTTTTAATGATTCTTCGGCGGTGTTCCTTCCGTACCGGATTTCAGACCACTCTCCATGTCTATTGAAATTCCCCTCTCTTATTAAAGGTAAGCCTAAACCGTTTAAATTCCCTAATTTCTTGATTGAAAAACCGGGTTATCATGATATTATTGCTAAAGGCTGGAATATTGAGGTGAACGGGTATCACATGTTTCGCGTGGTAAAGAAACTCCAGAACTTAAAACACCCTATTCGTTCTTTGCTGTACCGGCAAGGCAATCTCCATAAGAAAGTTACTGACCTAAGAACCCGTCTGGATGCTTGTCAAACCCGCCTTGACACTGACCCTACTAATTTGGAGTTGATTCGGGAACAGAGTAATTATCTTAAGGCTTATCATGAGGCGGCTAAGGATGAGGAAGAATTCCTTAAACAAAAGGCTAAAGTTGATTGGTTAAAGCTTGGTGACTCTAACACTGCATACTTTCACAATTCTTTGAAAATGCGAAACCATAGGGGTCGCATTGATATTATAAGTGATGCTCAGGGCCGTTTATTTGAGGGGTTGGATGTTCCTTCGGTGTTTGTTAATCATTTTACGAACATCTTTGGCTCTGATTTGAAACCATTGAGGAAACTGGATAATCAGATGTTTACTACTAAACTCTCGGCCTCCCAGGCGGAGTTTATGATTAGACCTATCTCCGATTTGGAAATCAAGGATGCGGTTTTCTCTATTGAGAATTCCAAAGCGCCGGGACCTGATGGTTTTTCCTCGGCCTTTTTCAAGAGTTCTTGGGATATTGTTGGGAAAGATGTGTGTTTGGCGGTTCGTGAATTTTTCAGCAGAGGAAGTCTCCTTAAACAGGTAAACCACACCATTATTGCCCTTATTCCTAAAGTGACTAATATTGTGACTCCGAATGATTTTCGTCCCATCTCGTGCTGCAACACTTTATATAAATGCATTACCAAGATTATCTCGGTTCGTATGATGAAGGGGTTGGAGTCGTTAATTGATATTAATCAGTCAGCGTTTGTGCCTGGGCGTAGGATTTCTGATAATATCCTTTTGACCCAAGAATTAATGCATAATTACCACACTAATACAGGTCCGCCTAGATGTGCTTTTAAAGTTGATATCCAGAAAGCCTATGATACGGTCAGTTGGGACTTCATACGTGATATTCTTTTTGGGTATGGTTTCCACGATAAGATGATTCAGTGGATAATGGAGTGCATAACCACTTCTTCTTTTTCGATAGCAGTTAATGGGAATTTACACGGGTTCTTTAGTGGTAAAAGAGGTCTGAGACAGGGTGATCCGATGTCCCCTTATATTTTCACGCTGGTTATGCAAGCTCTCACGTTGATTCTGCATCGAAAGGTTCGTATTGATGGATCGTTCCGTTTTCATCGATGTTGTGAAAAGTTAAATATTATCAACATTTGCTTTGCGGATGATTTGTTCCTGTTTGCTCGTGGTGATGTGAATTCTGCTAAAATTATTATGGGGGCTCTGAATGATTTCAAAGATATGTCCGGGCTTACTCCGAGTGTTCCGAAAAGTACCGCGTTTTTCTGTAATGTCCCGGACCGTGTTAAAGGTGGTATTTTGAATATTATGCCCTTTGTTGAAGGAAGGCTCCCGGTTAAATACTTGGGGGTTCCTCTTATATCCACGAGGTTAAATTACCGGGATTGTAAGAGGTTGCTGGATTGTATGGATAGTCGGATTGGAGATTGGAAGAATAAAACTTTATCTTTTGCGGGTAAATTGCAGCTGGTCAGGTCTGTTCTTTCGTCTTTATATATTTATTGGGCTGCTGTGTTTTCTCTCCCTTCTAGACTTATTGCTGATCTTGAGAAACGGATTAAAAACTTTCTTTGGGATTATGGTCAAAATAAGGGAAAGCATAAAGTCTCTTGGGATATTGTGTGTCGGCCGAAATGTGAAGGTGGTTTGGGTATCCGGCGTATACGGGATGTCAATAACTCTCTGCTGGTTTATCATATTTGGAGCTTAATCAATGTGCGTAACTCGTTGTGGGTTAAATGGATTTATGAGTATAAAATGAAGGGGCGAAATGTTTGGAGCTTGCAGATTCCTAACTCGTGTACGTGGGGATGGAGGAAAATTCTTCAGTTCCGTCCTCAGATTAGAAAATTTATATGGCATGAAATTGGGAATGGGAGATCTACTTCAGTTTGGTATGATAAGTGGGATGAGATTTGTCCTTTAATTGAATATATTAACCCTAGAGCTATTCATCGTGCTGGCTTGTCTTTAGAGACCTGTGTCAGTGATGTTGTTCATCATAATAACTGGGGTTGGCCGCCTGATTGGATTTTGAGGTATCCAATTCTTTTGAACCTAAAAGAAGTCAGCATTTGTCCGGATGAGAGGGACAAGATCGTGGTAATGGATGAGAATGGGACTTCAATGAATTTCTCGGCGTCTGGAATTTGGAATCTTAT
Source organism: Bidens hawaiensis (assembly GCF_021521415.1). NCBI lineage: Eukaryota > Viridiplantae > Streptophyta > Magnoliopsida > Asterales > Asteraceae > Bidens > Bidens hawaiensis. The sequence goes on along the minus strand of NW_027494398.1, from coordinate 19,991 downwards.
TCGGAGACCGGCTGATAAGGTGTCTTGGGTGCATGTTGTTTGGTTCTCTCAATGTGTTCCAAAACACTCCTTTATGTTGTGGATTGTGCTTCATGATAGGTTGAGCACGCAGAATCGTATTATGGGATGGAAAATTGGTGGGTATCCAAATTATAACTTGTATTGCTGCCCTCTTTGTAATGGAGAGCCGGATTCTCGTAACCACCTCTTCTTTGAGTGTAAGTTCTCTGCTGAGGTTTGGAGTATTGTAAGAATGAAAGGGAAGTTTCAGGGATGTAGGAATGGTTGGGCGAATATTCTTCAATATGTGTCTCAATTTGGAATGTCCAACTCTATTGAAAATGTTGTTAATCGGCTGCTATTTGGGGCTTCGGTTTACGTTATCTGGAAGGAGCGAAACAACCGGCTTTTCAAGAACTCTTTGAAGACTCCGAAGATGGTTGCGGACGAAATCATTAGGGGGACGCGCCTAAAGCTTATGACTCTAAAGTTCAAGAATTCTGAACGGGTTAATCGGGTTCTCGAGGATTGGCACTTTCCGCGGGGAGTTTCCCACCAGATTGATGATAATGGTTGATTTGTTTTAGTCTTGTTTATTTTCATTGTTCTTGTGTAAGCTTTGGCTGTGTTTACCAATGTTTGGTGGTTTGGTCTGTTTACTCTTGTATGGCATGTCATACATGAGAACTAATATGGCACTCTGTCATATTACTTGTACTTTTTGATTGTGTGGAATGCATTTAACCGGGTGAATCCCTTTACCCAAAAAAAAAAAAAAGAACCCTAATAGCCCCTAAATCCCGAAATCAGCATCAACCAACCATAAAACTTCCGTTTGGCAGCATCTAGGGTTTCAAAGAAAGTCGTTTTTGCATCTTGTGTGACCAAATGAAAAAGAAGGAGGCTTAGGACAACTTGGTACAGCAGCTAGGGACCATATTCATCAAGAAACTCAGCCATATATCTTAAGTATTCATCCATAAACTTTATGTTCTTGTTCAAGATTCATAACTAGTTAATTTTGATCTTTAACTTGAATTGTTTTGCAAGTAACTTGAAGATTGACTTGTGCTTGATTGAGATTGATTCTTGAATGATTTTAATTATGTTTATGTTGAGTTATATGATGTTTACTTTGATGTATAGCTGCTGTCCAAATATCATGTTCGGCTAAACTTGTTAGAATTAAGATCGCGCGAGAGCGGGTTTTGTTCTTGTCGGGTTTAGATGTTTGAGCGATTAGTTGGTCTAGTTTAAGTTAAGTTGAATTGTTCCTCTATCTTTGGTTGCGTAGTATTCGTTTCTATTAGGCTAGTGTGTCGGTGAGACCGAAAGGTGAGTCGGCATTAGAACACGTTAATAATTTGTTTTCCCGGTTTGTTCTTAAAATCAACTAAGATAAGTTAGAGTTTGTTAGTGAGATCGAGAGGTGATCTGACCTTCTTGAGCGAACCTTAGTTGTGTCATCCTTTAGAACCGGTGTCGTGAGAGTTATCAATCCATTGTCTTGTCATCTCCTTCAATATGATTCTTACCTAGGTAGACGTTTTTATCACTGCAGTCAAAATTTCTGAAGTTTTGTCAAAAGTTTTCATTTAGTTAAGTTAAGTAGTTAAATCAAATCTAAAAAAATCAATTAAATATTTTGGTGAGTCTTGGTTAGAGTTTAGTGATTATAAACGTTTTCACGTGTCTTCGAGTTCGATATCCGGACTTTCCTCATCTGTGCTATACGCGACCGGTACACTTGTCGTTTGTGTGAACTAGGATAGATTGTTTGGTTTTTAAAGCTTAGTTGCGACTTGTGTTTTATATATATATATATATATATATGTATGTATATTCGCACATCAAGTTTTTGAGGTTTTTGATATTTGGGGTATTGATTTCATGGGACCGTTTCCATCTTCGCGTGGAAACAAATACATACTCGTGGCCGTCGATTACGTGTCTAAGTGGGTTGAGGCCAAAGCTCTACCCACCAATGATGCTCGAGTGGTAGTCCATTTTCTAAAAAGTCTATTTGCTCGTTTTGGAGTCCCGAAAGCCTTGATCAGTGATCGAGGTACTCACTTCTGCAACTCGCAGATGGATAAGGCGTTAAAGCGTTATGGAGTCACCCATCGGCTTGCGACCGCCTACCACCCACAGACTAGTGGGCAAGTAGAAGTGAGTAATCGGGGAATCAAACGTATTCTCGAGAAAACGGTTGGTTCAAATCATCGGGATTGGTCCGACAAATTAGATGACGCTCTGTGGGCCTTCCGTACAGCCTAGAAGACTCCGACTGGTTCCACACCATTTCTGATTATTTATGGGAAGGCCTGTCATCTTCCTGTTGAATTGGAACACCGCGCTTCATGGGCCCTTCAAAGGGTTAATCTTGATTTACCCGCCGCAGAGGGTAATCGTTTCCATCAATTACACGAATTAGAGGAGCTCCGGGATCACGCATATGCACAATCATTTCGGTATAAGGAGCATACGAAGGAACTGCATGACAGGAAATTGAAGGGTAATAAGCAGTTCAAGTGTGGGGATAAGGTTTTACTGTATAACTCATGGTTGAGGTTATTCCTGGGAAAGTTGAAATCCCGATGGTCGGGATCGTTCACGGTCACTGAGGTTTTCCCGTATGGCACGATTGAGATACAAGATCGAAGTGGGAAGTTTAAGGTGAACGGCCATAGATTGAAGCACTACATAGGAGAGCCGATAACTGATCAGACAGTCGAGGTGTTCTACCTTGACTCATTCACCGAGGAATAGTCGTGATGGATGCATCACTCGGGAGACAGCCCGAGTTGTAGAGTTTGTATTATGATTCTCTTTATTATCTGTTTTTATTTGTTTTATTTTTATTTATATTTATAAAAACATAAAAATATAAAAAATAAAAAAATAAAAAAAATCAAAAACACAAAAATATGTTTATTTTTTATGTTTTTGTTTTCTGTTTTGTACGCCGCTACATGCGAGCGAGTTTGAGTTGTTACAGGTATTATTATGCGCATGGTAGCTCTGATGGCGTTTTGGAACTGGTTCACCCGAGGTTGCGGCCGCGAATGAAATGCTATACGGTCGTTCGTTTGAGTCATACACAGCTGATGAAGAATCTGCATCTAAACCAGGGGAGTAACCCGTTCTCTATTTTAATTTATGTTCTTTCAAGTTTTAATTTTATGCTATACGTTTTATTTTTATTTTATTTCTTTTCCTTGTTCTCATCGAGGACGATTTCGTTCTAAGTGTGGGGATGAGAATTTATTTTACTTAGTTGTAGAAAAAAAAATTTAAAAAAATAATAAGAAGTTTTCACTTGTTTTTCGTTTTCGTACGTTGTTTGTGTTTAAAAAAATAAATAAAAAATATCCCTTGTTTTTAGTGTCTTTTGCGTAAAAGTGGGAGATGATGATATTTATCGGAAATTGGTTTTTCAAACTACTAATAATATGAGATAAATAAAAGAAAACACATTTAACTTGGGATGTGTCGGTAGGCTCAGCCTTGAAAATGAAAGGGCAAATTTGATAAAACGGTTAAAACGGAAATCTTTTGTGGGTAAAGCGTTTTGTCCGTGGAAAATAAGCAATGAAAGGTCGGGCCATACTCAAGCCTCAAATTTTGGTATGAAAAAGTGGAAGTATCGTGAGTTATAAAAATTTGAATACGTTATCATATGATGCTTGGGTAGGTTTAACGTTAGAGTATGCCGTGTAGCCTGTGATATAAATCTTAAACTGCTAGTTTAGTGTTTTACACCTCATTGGCGTATGGTTTTTTAACCTTAAATCCTGTATTGATGGGATTCTTCGGGTCCGGAGACCATGGGTCTGTATGCAATCTATTCATCTGGGTGTTCACAATTCCTAAGTGGGGTTGTGGATATTTAAAATAAAGCCAAAGAGCAAACCCTTATAAGTCTATAAACATGATCATAAAAGTACAAAAGTACAAATACACTACAGACTTGATCATCCACGCTGTTAGCCATGTGGGGTCCCCTTGCTCGCGTCTCATTACCATTAAGAAACGGACCACAAGGGACACGCTACATGTAAGCTCTACATATGAAATTTTGCATACTCACCTATGGTGATAGATTTGAGGTATTGCTTGATAATAGGGGTATGTCATGTTGTGGGGAACACTAGCTATAAATTAATTGAACCTTAATCGTATCTAATGGCTGCTTGGTAGACTTTGATGCTTAAGCTTAGGTGGATAAACAATACCCTTGATCATCTTAACTATTCATAAATATGGAGCAACAAAGTTTTAAATCTGCTAACTTTGAGGTTTAAGTCAAGTTGGGGTGGTCTGGTCCGGTAAAAGCTGAAAATAAGCGGGTCTTAATTGTGTAAACCACTAAGTAATATTATTGTCGGATCTTATTTGTCCCGGTAAAGATTAAGGCATGGGTTTAGGTGGACAACAATATCGATGATCGCGGTTTTTGCGTTTTTCTGAGCTTTAAAATCTAACTTATATGTTTGATTTGACTTTGATTTTCCTATTCTGATCCAACTACAGTCAAATCTTTTTCAGGGAAGAAAAAGTCTTAAGTGTGGGGATGTTTGATGTGTTGTAAAACACACTTACTTTCCTTATGATTTTATCATGGTTTTTATGCTTAATTGTTTATTTTATGAAAGTATTGGGGGTTAAGTGCAATAATTTACAAAGTTTAAATGTTAATTGTAGGTTTATGAAAGATGGTGAAAAAAGAGTGAAGTTTGAAGACTCTAGGGGCTTATTTGAGCAACTTTGAAGACTACAACTCAAGGCCCGACCCAAGCCCACAAGTTAGAAGCCTTACATGCGTAATATATTAATTAAACAAAAGAAAAAAGAACCCTAACAGCCCCTAAATCCCGAAATCAGCATCAACCAGCCATAAAACTTCCGTTTGGCAGCATCTAGGGTTTCAAAGAAAGTCGTTTTTGCATCTTGTGTGACCAAGTGAAGAAGAAGGGGGCTTAGTACAACTTGGTACAGCAGCTAGGGACCATATTCATCAAGAAACTCAGCCATATATCTTAAGTATTCATCCATAAACTTTATGTTCTTGTTCAAGATTCATAACTAGTTAATTTTGATCTTTAACTTGAATTGTTTTGCAAGTAACTTGAAGATTGACTTGTGCTTGATTGAGATTGATTCTTGAATGATTTTAATTATGTTTATGTTGAGTTATATGATGTTTACTTTGATGTATAGCTGCTGTCCAAATATCATGTTCGGCTAAACTTGTTAGAATTAAGATCGCGGGAGAGCGGGTTTTGTTCTTGTCGGGTTTAAATGTTTGAGCGATTAGTTGGTCTAGTTTAAGTTAAGTTGAATTGTTCCTTTATCCTTGGTTGCGTAGTATTCGTTTCTATTAGGCTAGTGTGTTTGGTGAGACCGAGAGGTGAGTCGGCATTAGAACACGTTAATAATTTGTTTTCCCAGTTTGTTCTTAAAATCAACTAAGATAAGTTAGAGTTTGTTAGTGAAACCGAGAGGTGATCTGACCTTCTTGAGCGAACCTTAGTTGTGTCATCCTTTAGAACCGGTGTCGTGAGAGTTATAAATCCATTGTCTTGTCATCTCCTTCAATATGATTCTTACCTAGGTAGACGTTTTTATCACTGCAGTCAATGTTTCCGAAGTTTTGTCAAAAGTTTTCATTTAGTTAAGTTAAGTAGTTAAATCAAATCTTAAAAAAATCAATTAAATATTTTGGGGAGTCTTGGTTAGAGTTTAATGATTATAAACGTTTTCACGTGTCTTCGAGTTCGATATCCGGACTTTCCTCATCTGTGCTATACGCGACCGGTACACTTGCCGTTTGTGTGAACTAGGATAGATTGTTTGGTTTTTAAAGCTTAGTTGCGACTTGTGTTTTATTCATATATATATATATATATATATATATATATATATTCGCACATCACCAACAGGCACCGTACAACTTAAGGAACTAGTCAGAACCTATGTTCCACCTATTCCATACCCTGGACGATTGAAGCAGGTAAGATTGGAAGCTTAGTATGGGGAGTTTTTGGAACTCTTCAACCAATTCAAAATCAACATCCCTTTTATCGAAGCCATTGCTCAAATGCCAAAATATGTCAAGTTTCTCAAAAAAGTGCTGACAAACAAGAGGAAGCTGGAGGAGTTATCACATGTCACCTTGAGTGAAGAATGTTCAGCGGTCCTCCAAAACAAGTTGCCACCAAAAATGACCGATCCAAGGAGCTTTACTATCCCTTGTCTCATAGGAAATTTGTCTGTTAGCAATCCCTGGCGGACCTAGGAGCTATTATTAATTTAATGCCTTATACGGTTTTTTCAAAACTAGGGATAGGAGAAACAAAGCCCACCCGCATGAGCATTCAGTTAGCTGACCGATCCGTTAAATATCCTCAGGGAATTGTTGAAAACATGCTTGTCAAAATTGACAAATTTGTTTTCCCAGTAGAATTTGTAATTCTAGATATTGTGGAAGACAAAAGTGTACGTTTGATTTTAGGAAGACCCTTTCTAGCCATTGCAAAGGCTATCATTAATGTTTGCACCGACAAACTCACTCTTTTGGTTAATGACGAGGCTATCACTTTCGACATAGAAAAATATATGCAGCATCCGCAACATCATGATGACCCATAATATTGTGTTGACATCATCGATTCTATCGTGAGTTGCTATGTGCAGAAATTTTCCATCAACACCCCATTAGAAGTAAAAATTTTAACTGATGTAAAACCCTATTTAGAACAAGATGATCTCGATTCTAACGATAACTATCAAGAAACATCTGAAGTATTATGTGAGATCATCGAGTGCAATGAAAAATCAAAAACATCAATCGAAGAACCATCAGCCTTACAATTAAAAGAACTTCCAAACCATCTCGAATACGCCTTTCTAGAAAACGACTCTCAAATCCCAGTGATTATTTCATCTCACCTTTCTAAAGAAGAGAAAGACAAACTTCTTAAGGTTCTCAAAAACCATAAGAAGGCTATCGCATGGAAGATCATGGATATCAAGGGCATCAACTCTTCCTTTTGTACTCACAAAATCCTCATGGAGGAACAATACAAACACGTGGTCCAACACCAAAGACGTCGCAATCCCAACATGCAATATGTGGTGAAGAAAGAAGTAATCAAACTCCTTGATGCCGGATTAATCTATCCGATCTCAGATTCACCTTGGGTTAGTCCAGTTCAAGTAGTACCACAGAAGGGAGGAATGACAGTTGTAGTGAACGATAATGACGAGCTAATACCGATGAGGTTCATCACAGGCTGGCGAGTTTCCATTGACTACCGGAAGCTTAATGACGCCACAAGAAAAGATCATTTTCCACTTCCTTTTTTCGATCAAATTCTTGAATGTTTATCTAGAAAAATGTTCTACTGTTTTCTTGACGGATTCTCCGGATACTTTCAGATTACCATTGCTCCTGAAGATTAGAAGAAAACCACCTTTACATGTTCGTATGGAGCCTTCGCCTATCGAAGAATGCCATTTGGACTATGTAATGCTCCGGCTACCTTCCAATGTTGCATGGTGGCCATCTTTCATGAAATTATCGAACACTCTATGGAAGTTTTCATGGATGACTTACTAGTCTTTGGATACTCATTCGATCATTGTCTAAAAAACCTAGATAGAATGTTAGCTAGCTGTGTAGAAGTAAATTTAGTGCTTAACTGGGAAAAATTTCACTTTATGGTTAAAGAAGGTACCGTTCTCGGTCATAAGATATCTCAAGAAGGTTAGAAGTTGATAGGGCAAAAATAGAAACCATCTCTAAACTTCCGCCACCAACTTCAGTCAAAGCCATTAGAAGTTTTCTAGGTCATAAGTTCAAAGAGGAGGAAAAGGCGATTTTGGGCGATCAAAGGAGATCTTGGCCGATCCCTTGGATCTTGGTGTTGCTTGGCCGATCTTGATCTTGATCTTGGCTGATTGTTCTTGGCCGATCTTAATCTTGGCTGATCTTGGCTGTTTCTTGGTCGATTAGGGTTTGTCTTGATCGATCTTGGCTGATTAAGGTTTGTCTTGATCGATCCTAGGGGGATCTTGGCTAATCTTGGCCGATTCCTTGGGTCTTGGTCAATCTTGTTCTTTGTTCTTGTTATTGATCTATTTGCTTGGCCGATCTTGATCTTGATTAGGGTTTTCTTGATCTTGATCCATCTTGATCTTGATTAGGAGTTGCTTGATCTTGATCCATCTTGGCCGATCTTGATTAGGGTTTTCTTGGTTGATCTTGTGCGTTTCTTGGGGAGATCATTGTTGATCTTGGCTGATCTTGATCTTTATTGGCAGATCTTGATTGATTCTTGGGGAGATCTTGGCTGATCTTGGTCAATCTTGATCTTTTTCTTGGTCGATCTTGATCTTTGGTTCTTGCTCTTGATCGTTTCCTTGGATCTTGGTGTTGCTTGGCCAATATTGATCTTGATCTTGGCTGATTGTGCTTGGCTGATCTTGATCTTGATCTTGATTGTTCTTGGCCGATCTTGATCTTGATCTTGGCTGATTGTTCTTGGCTGATTGTTCTTGGCCGATCTTGATTGGGGTTTTCTTGGCTGGTTTTTGGTGTTGCTTGAATCTTGATCTAATCCGTGTTTCTGATTGCTTAGTAGGTTTGTGTTGATCACGGCTATCTGTGATAGTTTAGTTAGATTGATACAATCCTATTAACTGATTAAGGACCTCGTGGTTAATCAAGGTTAGGGTTCTTTCAGCTGTTCGTTGAGTGAGTGACCGATTAGGGTTTGTGAAGTGTTTTCGTTCTTGGGTTTGCATGGAGCAGAAGGGTGGTAATGGTTTTGTTGATCGTGTTAAGCAAGGGTTTTCAGCCAATCGGGTAACGAACATTGATGGGGTTCTCCCACGTAGGGGGGCTCTGAAATCTGGTTCGTCGGGAAACCCTAACGCTACGAGTTCGTTTGTTTCGTTTGCTGCAAACACTACATTCAATGCTCCTTTAAATGATGTAATAAACAAAGATGGTGGTTGTTCAGCCGTGGGGAAAAAAGATAGTGGTTGTTCGAATGATAACAAGGTTATTGGTTCAGATTCGTTAAATATTCAACAAGATGGAGGTTTTTCTGCCTTTGTCTCGGACAACAACAAGGCGTTTGGATCTGAATCATTTAATATTCAAAGGGATGTAGGGAAGGAGCAACATATGGAAAATTCGAAGCCTTCGTATATGAGTGTTGTCCAACTTGAAAACAAGACAACTAAGGTAACATTAAGAAAACTAAATGTGGAGTCTACAATGGAAGGAGTTGATGTGGTTATCCCGGTTGAATCTGTCAAGAAAGTTAACGATAGGTTTAATAATACCTTGTTTGGTTATTTTCTGGGTAACAGACTTCCTTTTCCGGTTGTTGAGTATTTTGCTAAGAAAAATTGGAACAAATATGGGCTTACGAGACTTATGATGAATGCGAAAGGGTTTTTCTTTTTCAAGTTTCATACGGAAGCTGGGATGATGCAGCTGATTGAAGATGGTCCTTGGATGATTAGGAATGTCCCCATTATTCTTAATATTTGGACTTTGGAGTCAGATTTGGAAAAGGAGGATATACGGTCTGTTCCGGTTTGGGCCAGATTACAGAATATTCCTCTGGGTGCATTTACTGAGGAGGGTCTAAGTATGCTCGCTTCAAGAATTGGGGATCCGATAAGTATGGATTCTTACACTGCCAATATGTGTAAGGAATCGTGGGGAAGAAGTAGTTTTGCTAGAGTTCAAGTTGAACTTCATGCAAACCAGGACATTAAGAGGAAGCTGGTTGTAGCTGTTCCAGATACGTTGGGGGAGACAAACAAGATATCGGAGATTAAGATTGAATATGATTGGGAGCCCCCCAGATGTTCCTTATGTGAAGTGTTTGGCCATTCAAACACTCAATGCCCGAAACAAGTTCAGGAGAAAATGTTAAATGAAGAACCAATGAAAGTCAATAATGATGATGGTTTCCAGAGGGTGAAGGGAAAGAAAAAAGTTAATACGCAAGTCAAGAAACATAATCTTGTCTATCGACCGGTTACTAAACCTGCTGTGACACAGCCTGCAAATAAACCACCCTCTCAAAGACAAGACACTAATCATCCAGTGGGTAAACCTGCAGCTTCTAAGGCGGTGGGGGTTGAGTCAAAGGAAATGCATTCTGTCCAAACCCATAACCGGTTTGATAATTTGGTGGATGAACCAGAAAGTGATGAAGATGAGGATGATGTGGAGGAGCTGTTTACGGATGTGGCTAACAGTGTGAAAGCGGATATTGGTTCTGAGGGTGCAAGCACACCAGGTGAATTGGGGTGCTTAATGGGTACTATTGCTTCATGGAATATAAGAGGGTTGAAGCGCCCTCTTAAACAAAAAGAGGTTCGTAAGGTAATCCAAGATAATAATATTCAGGTGTGTGCTATTCTTGAGTCTCTCGTACAATTAAACGCGGTTTTTGATGTTTGTAAGAAGATTTGTAAAAATTGGGATTGGACCAGCAATGGTAGTGTTTGTGATAAAGGTACTCGGATTATTGTGGGGTGGAATACGGATTTGGTTGATCTTATGGTTATTGATTATTCGAACCAGGTTCTTCACGTTCAGTTAAAGTTTAAGCTGGATATCAAGGTGATGTATGGTTCTTTCGTGTATGCTGAGAATTGTTATTTGAAAAGAAGGGAGTTATGGCATAATCTTGCTGTTCATAAACAATTCACTCGTGGTAAACCGTGGGCTTTACTAGGAGATTTTAATTGTGCTCTTAATTTGGAAGACAGCTTACATGGTTCTTCCAAAATTTCCACTGGGATGCTTGATTTTCGTGATTGTGTTAAGAACATTGAAGTTGAGGATATAAATGGGGTCGGGCTCCAATTCACTTGGAGCAATAAACCGAAAACGGGTATGTGTCTTTTCAAAAAGATTGATAGGGTGATGGGAAACTCTAAATTCATGGAGATTTTTAATGATTCTTCGGCGGTGTTCCTTCCGTACCGGATTTCAGACCACTCTCCATGTTTATTGAAATTCCCCTCTCTTATTAAAGGTAAGCCTAAACCGTTTAAATTCCCTAATTTTTTGATCGGAAAACCGGGTTATAATGATATTATTGCTAACGGCTGGAAAATTGAGGTGAATGGTTATCACATGTTTCGCGTGGTAAAGAAACTCCAAAACTTAAAACATCCAATCCGTTCTTGGCTGCACCGGCAAGGCAATCTCCACAAGAAAGTTAATGATCTGAGAACCCTTCTGGATGCTTGTCAAACCCGTCTTGACATTGACCCTACTAATTTGGAGTTGATTCGGGAGCAGAGTAGTTATCTTAAGGCTTATCATGAGGCGGCTAAAGATGAGGAAGAATTCCTTAAACAAAAGGCTAAAGTCGATTGGTTAAACCTTGGTGACTCTAACACTGCGTACTTTCACAATTCTTTGAAAATGCGAAACCATAGAGGTCGTATTGATACTATAAGTGATGTTCAGGGCCGATTATTTGAGGGGTCGGATGTTCCTTCGGTGTTTGTTAATCATTTTATGAACATCTTTGGTTCAGATTTGCAACCATTGAGAAAACCGGATAATCAGATTTTTACTACTAAGCTTTCGGCCTCTCAGGAGGAGCTTATGGTTAGACCTATATCCGATTTGGAAATCAAGGATGCTTTTTTCTCGATTGGGAATTCCAAAGCGCCGGGGCCTGATGGTTTTTCCTCGGCTTTCTTCAAAAGTTCTTGGGATATTGTTGGGAAAGATGTTTGTTTGGCGGTTCATGAATTTTTCAGAAAAGGAAGTCTCCTTAAACAGGTTAACCACACTATTATTGGCCTTATTCCCAAAGTGACCACCATTTTGACTCCTAATGATTTTCGTCCCATCTCGTGCTGCAACACTTTATATAAATGCATTACCAAGATTATCTCGGTTCGTATGATGAAGGGTTTGGAGTCGTTAATTGATATCAATCAGTCTGCGTTTGTTCCTGGGCGTAGGATTTCTGATAACATTCTTTTGACCCAAGAATTAATGCATAATTATCACACTAATAATGGTCCGCCTAGATGTGCTTTTAAAGTTGATATCCAGAAAGCTTATGATACGGTCAGTTGGGACTTCATTCGTGATATTCTTTTTGGGTATGGTTTCCACGACAGGATGATTCGTTGGATAATGGAGTGCATAACCACTTCTTCCTTTTCGATATCCGTTAATGGGAACTTACACGGGTTCTTTAGTGGTAAAAGAGGTCTGAGACAGGGTGATCCGATGTCCCCTTATATTTTCACGCTGGTTATGCAAGCTCTCACGTTAATTCTGCATCGAAAGGTTCGTATTGAACGATCGTTCCATTTTCATCGTCATTGTGAAAAATTAAATATTATCAATATTTGCTTTGCGGATGATTTGTTCCTGTTTGCTCGAGGTGATGTGAATTCTGCTAAAACTATTATGGGGGCTCTGAATGATTTCAAAGATATGTCCGGGCTTACTCCGAGTGTTCCGAAAAGTACCGCGTTTTTCTGTAATGTCCCGGACCGCGTTAAAAGTGGTATTCTGAATATTATGCCCTTCGTTGAAGGAAGGCTCCCGGTTAAATACTTGGGAGTTCCTCTTATTTCTACGAGGTTAAATTACCGTGATTGTAAGAGGTTGCTGGATTGTATGGATAGTCGGATTGGAGATTGGAAGAATAAAACTTTATCTTTTGCGGGTAAACTTCAGCTGGTCAAGTCTGTTCTGTCGTCCTTATATATTTATTGGTCTGCTGTGTTTTCACTCCCTTCTAGACTTATTGCTGATCTTGAGAAACGGATAAAAAATTTCCTTTGGGACTATGGTCACAATAAGGGAAAGCATAAAGTCTCTTGGGATATTGTGTGTCAGCCGAAATGTGAAGGTGGTTTGGGTATCCGGCGTATCCGGGATGTCAATAACTCTCTTCTGGTTTATCATATTTGGAGTTTAATCAATGGTCGTAATTCGTTGTGGGTTAAATGGATTCATGAGTATAAAATGAAGGGGCGAAATTTTTGGAGCTTGCAAATTCCTAACTCGTGTACTTGGGGGTGGAGGAAAATTCTTCAGTTTCGTCCTCGTATTAGACAGTTTATTTGGCATGAAATTGGTAATGGGAGATCTACTTCAGTTTGGTATGATAAATGGGATGATCTTTGTCCTTTAAGTGATTATATTAACCCGAGAGCTATACATCGGGCTGGCTTGTCTTTAGAGACCTGTGTCAATGATGTTGTTCATCATAATAACTGGGGTTGGCCGCCTGATTGGATTTTGAGATATCCAATTCTTTCGAACTTAAAAGAGGTCAGTATTTGTCCGGATAAGAGGGACAAGATCGTGGTAATGGATGAGAATGGGACTTCAATGAATTTCTCGGCTTCAGGAATATGGCATCTTCTTCGGAGACCGGCTGATAAGGTGTCTTGGGTGCATGTTGTTTGGTTCTCTCAATGTGTTCCAAAACACTCCTTTATGTTGTGGACTGTGCTTCATGATAGGTTGAGCACGCAGAATCGTATTATGGGGTGGAAAATTGGTGGGTATCCAAATCATAACTTGTATTGCTGCCTTCTTTGTAATGGAGAGCCGGATTCTCGTAATCATCTCTTCTTCGAGTGTAAGTTCTCTTCTGAGGTTTGGAGTATTGTAAAAATGAAAGGGAAGTTTCAGGGGTGCAGGAATGGTTGGGCGAATATTCTTCAATATGTGTCTCAATTTGGAATGTCCAACTCTATTGATAATGTTGTTAATCGGCTGTTATTTGGGGCTTCGGTTTACGTTATTTGGAAGGAGCGAAACAACCGGCTTTTCAAGAACTCTTTGAAGACTCCTAAGATTGTTGCGGACGAAATCATTAGGGGTACGCGCCTAAAGCTTATGACTTTAAAGTTCAAGAATTCTGAACGGGTTAATCGGGTTCTCGAGGATTGGCACTTTCCGCGGGGAGTTTCCCACCAAATTGATGATAATGGTTGATTTGTTTTTGTTTTGTTTATTTACTTGGTTCTTGTGTAAGCTTTAGCTGTGTTTACCAGTGTTTGGTGGTTTTGGTTTTGTTTACTCTTGTATGGCATGTCATACATGAGAACTAATATGGCACTCTGTCATATTACTTGTACTTTTTTGGTTGTGTGGAATGCATTTAACCGGGTGAATCCCTTTACCCAAAAAAAAGTTTTCTAGGTCATGTAGGATTCTATCATCGTTTCATAAAAGACTTCTCAAAATTGCTAGACCCATGACCAAACTTCTAGGGAAAGACACACCATTCGTCTTCTCTGAAGAATGTGTCGAATCATTCAACACATTAAAAGACAAACTTTTCAACACACCAATCATGACTACACCCGATTACACCCTTCCATTCGAGATCATGTGCGATGCAAGTGAGTTTGCAGTTGGAGCCGTACTCGGACAACGCAAAGAGAAACATTTTCACCCAATTTACTATGCTAGTAAAACTCTCAATGATGCACAAGCAAATTACACCACAACAGAGAAAGAGTAATTAGCAGTAGTTTTTGCCATTGAAAAATTTAGATCTTACCTAGTTCTTTCCAAAACCATAGTTTACACCGACCATGCCGCCATATGATACCTCTTCAACAAGCAGGATGCCAAACCCAAACTCATCCGATGGATTCTCTTACTCCAAGAGTTTGACATAGAAATCAAGGACAAGAAGGGAGCAGAAAATGTAGACGTAGACCATCTTTCACGTTTATAATGCCCAACTTTAGAAGAACATCAGGAGGAAATTATCAATGATAATTTCCCACATGAAGTTGTCATAAGCAGTCATGCAAGATGAGGATGAAAGTCCTTGGTTTGCCGACTTCACAAACTATTTGGCTTGTAGAATACTAAGAAAAGGGCTAACTCATCAACAGAGGAAGAAATTCTTTTCTGACATTAAGTTCTATTTCTAGGAAGATCCATACTTGTTTAGGATAGGTGCCAATCTGGTAGTTCGTAGGTGTGTGTGTATCAGGAAAGGAAGCCATGGATATCCTCAAACACTGCCATGAAGGACTGACTGGTGGACACCATAGTACTGCCACCACGGTTAGGAAAGTGTTTGATACAGGATTTTTCTTGCCCACCATATACAAAGACACGCATGCTTTGATTGCATGCGATGCTTTTCAAAGAACCGGAAACATCTCAGCCAAGAATGAGATGGCTCAAAAGGGCATTCAAATATGTGAAGTCTTTGATGTATGGGGAATTGATTTCATGGGTCCATTTCCCAACTCATTCGGAAACAAGTAAATCCTTGTAGCAGTCGACTACGTGTCTAAATGGGTAGAAGCACAAGCTCTTCCCACAAATGACGCTCGAGGAGTTGTACGTTTTCTGAAAAAGTTATTTTCACGCTTCGGTACTCCGAAAGCCCTAATTAGTGACAGAGGTACTCACTTCTGTAACGCACTAATGGATAAAGTCTTAGCACGATATGGAGTCTACCATCGACTGGCAACACTATATCACCCTCAGACTAGTGGGAAGTAGAAGTCTTGAATCGGGGATTAAGAGGATCCTTGAAATAACTATAGGAATGAATCGCAAATATTGGGGGAAAAGTTAGTTGACGCTTTGTGGGCCCTTAGGACAGCCTAACAAACCCCCATATGAATAAGACCTTTCAAACTAGTTTACGGGAAAGCATGTCATATACCCGTAGAACTAAAACAAAAAGCTTATTGGGCTCTCAGAGTAGTGAATTTTGATCTAAAATCCGCCAGTAAAAACCGGGAAGATCAGATTCACGAGCTAGAGGAATTAAGGACACTGGCCTATGAAAACTCAGTATTACAAAGAAAAGAATAAACGTTTACACGACGCACATCTGAAAGGAAATAAGAAATTTCAGATTGGCGATCGAGTACTGTTATACAACACACGTCTACGTCCTTTCCCAGGAAAAACTGAAATCTCGCTGGACAGGTCCATATGTATTCGAATCAGTTTTTGACTATGGGACAGTTGAGATCTCAAATTCTAATGGCCACAAGTTCAAAGTTAATGGACACCGGTTAAAACCATACATCGATGGCCCATTCGAAGAAGTTTCGGAGGTACTAATCCTCCACCCGAACCAATAAAAATACCATCAGAAGGGTCTAGCCAAGACCTTTGTTAAACTAGGCCTTGTAAATATGTTCCATTGTTTTCGTTGAAATAATAATAATAATAAAAAAATTAAGTACCAAAAACACGGGGGCGTGCTCCAAGAAACACGGTCCCGTGCCACAAAGTATGGGCTGGAATCTTCGCTGCAAAAATCTCAGTTAGACGGGTTTGTAAAAGAATTGTCAGAAAAAAAACACGGGGCCGTGCTTCTACAAGCATGGGGCCGTGCCTGGCAACTGGTTGCCTATAAAAGGCGCCATTTGCCAATGCATTTTGTGCACCAACCCAATTACAAACACTCTCTCCTAAGATCATAACATGCCTACTGAGTTGAGCGAAGCAATCCCTGTCCCTCGCCAACCGAGGAACGAAACCCGACACGTATCCAAAGCCGAGTGATGTGCTAAAAGTAGTCAAATAATTATTAACTAAAATTACGCTAAACTAGACACTAAGTAATACTCTAGACTCTTAAACTAAACTTAAACTTCTAACCGGCAAATGTACCGGTCGACTCTAGTACAGCTAAGTAAGTCCGGATTCGAACCCACAAGACTCTTTAAATTACTAAACTTGCAAATTAGACTCGACTAAAAGACACGACTATTAAATAATATTGTTTGAGGGGGGGTTTTTAAAGTAATTAATAACTAAACCCTAATTAATATTTAACTATTTAAATAAAACCTAAGTAATGATTAACTAATGATTACTTAATAAACTTTAATTAATAAACTAATACTTAATTAATTAAAATAAACCCTAATTGATTATTCTATTATTAAAATTAAAACCCTAATTAAATAAAATATTAAGAAACAACTAAAACACTTAGATTATCTCAGATGATGAAAATAACTACCTAGGCTAGAATCTCCTAAGTTATGGCACACAATTAACTTGAAAACTTAAGTTATGGAACTAGGATCGTAAAATAAACCCTCTACAGAAAACCCGAACAGGACCCTTGAACTTCAAGAAGACACCTATGGATTTCTAACAAGTTTTAAGGCACACCAGTTTTATGAATTAAACTCCTTATGGTTATTTAATAATTTATGTCTAAGTATCTTTATGACGAAATCCTACCTTACAGCGTGGAAATCAAAGATAGCTAAGTGGACATGACATAATTGACTTAATAGACTAAGTTGACGATCAAACCTAGACGAACACCTTACGAAGAACTAAATCTAGCAATCTTGACCAACAAAGATCTATCAATAACCTATCACCTTACAGCTTTCTAGGCTAGCAGCTCACTTTTATTTATTTAATTAGTTTTAATGTTTCTATGATCTTAATGCATATCAATCATAAACTAGTTAAGAACACACAATAAATGACCTAACAAAACCCTATCCTATAAAACAATCACCAAGGGCAATGTGAAACAATAAATCCAAGTAAATAAAACCAAGCAATCATACGCATCAATTAATTCAAACTCAACACTTTACTTAAAAAATAAAATCCATAACGAAACAAATCTCAATTAAAAATCAAACCGAACAAAGATTCATCACAACCTAGGTAGTTTATTAAGTTTAGCCTAGCATCGTGTAATCTAAATCAAACAAAACAAATAAAACCAAAAACATGGTGAAAATATAAAGAACGGGAAATCAGAGATGATAAAACCCGTAATCTTAAATCGCGAACGTCTAACCCTTCACCGGTTGTTCTCGTGCCTTCAAAACGTACACTAAACTCGAATAATAGTTGTCTAAAACTCCAAATTCGTCTGGTGGCTGCAGGTTATTTTCAGGTTAAAGTTAGGGATGTTTAAATACTGAAAACGGGGCCCATAACTTAACAAAAATGAAATACAAATATCATCAGGTGGCTCTAGGAGCCGCGCGGCGCAGCGTGTGGGAGTGAGATGGCCGGTTAGACCGGTTCTCTGTCCGGTTCCTTCCTGACGCGTTCTGGATCCTCGTTTAGGCTCTTTTTCACTCATTTTTCGCACTTTTCGATCACGATCAACTTCCGGAACCTACGAAACATAAAGTGTTAATAGTATAGAAATCTAGGCTAAAAACGAACATAAACTATTAAAATATTAAATAAAATATAACCGGAAAAATAATATTTAACATTATATCATATATCCCCACACTTATTATTTTTTCGTCCCTAAAAAAGTCTAATGCAGTTGGGTCAAAATCCGAAAATATAGTCTTAAAAACATATAGGTTAATTTAAAGCTCAGATATACGCAACAACCGCGATCACCGATATTGTTGTCCATTTAAACCCATGCCTTAACCTTTCCGGGACAAATAAGACCCGAAAATTATAATACTCAGTCGTTTAAACAATTAAGACCCGCTTATTTTAAGCTTTTACCAGACTAGACCACCCCAACTTGACTTAAACCTCAAAATTAGCAGATTTAAAACATTTATTGCTCTCTTTTTTTCACGAATAGTGAAGAAGATCAAGGGTATTGTTTATCCACCTAAGCTTAAGCATCAAAGTCTACCAAGCAGCCATTAGATACGATTAATGTATAAATTATTAATAGCTAGTGTTCCCCACAACATGGCATACCCCCGTTATCAAGCAATACCCCGAACCATGAACATAGGTGAGCATGCAAAATTTCATCTGTAGAGTTTACATGTAGCCTGTCCCTTGTGGTCCGTTTCGTAATGGTAATGAGATGCGAGCAAGGAGACCGCACATGGTTAACAGCATGGATGATCAAGTCAGTAGTGTATTTGTACTTTTTGTACTTAGTGATCATGTTTATTGACTTATGTGGCAGAAAACTGCGGGTTTGCTCTTTTTAAGCTTTATTTTAAATATCTACAACGCCACTTGGTAATTGTGAATACCCAGATGAATAGATTGCATACAGACCCATGGTCTCCGGACCCGAAGCATCCCATCAATACAAAAATTAAGGTTATAAAATCATACGCCAATGAAGTGAAAAGCACTAAAACTAAGCAGTTTAAGATTTATATCATAGGCTACACGGCATAGTCAAACATTAAACCTGCCCAAGCATCATATGATAACGTATTCAAATTTAAAACTCATAATATTTATAACATTTTCACATTTTCATACCAATAATTTAGGCTTGAGTATGGCCCACCTTTCATTACTTATCTTCTACGGACAAAACACTTTACCCACAAAATGTTTCCGTTTACCCATTTTATCAAATTGCCCTTTCATTCTTAAGGCTAAGCCTATCGACACATCCCAAGTTAAGTGTGTTTGCTTATATATTATCTCATATTATTAGTAGTTTAAAAAACAAATTTCCAATAAATATCATCATCTCCCACTTTAACGCCAAAAACTAAAATTCAGGGGACATTTTTTTAAAACATTTTTCATGTTTTTATTTTTTTATTATTTTTTTTATTTATCACTTTTTTAAATAAATAAATGATAATAAAAACAAAACCAGAATTAGTTTAAACACTTGTGTCCCATCCCCACAGTTAAATTTTGCGTTGTCCTTAATGCAGCCACGGGAAACACAACACAAAACAAAAAATAAAAACAAAAACTAATATTATAAAAAATTAAAAGCAAAAACCTAAAAAGATAAAAATATAAACATAAAACATAAAAACAAAATACATTGGAAAAGTGTGACATTCGTGACAAAACGAGGTATACTACACTACGTAACAAGTAAACGATAAATCGGTTAATTCGTAGTGCTTAAATGAGTAACCGACTGATACTAATTATGACCCGTATATATACTGAGGGGTCATATACGAGTTATATATATATATATTATAGTAGCTAACATATTGATATTTAGGCCCCAGTACGTTTAAAACCATTT